>NC_081311.1:1675312-2006875 GCF_026419965.1 Kogia breviceps
TTAGGGGAATGGACAAGACGAATCTAACACTCACTTTCTTATGCTGGAAGGAGCCATGTTTCCTGAGCACATTGCCACCTAATATCCGAACAAGGTCAAGAATCCTGAAAGCAAAGATTGTGAACAGAGGAATGACGGCGGTTGGGTAGACAACCAACATCTTCCCATAACGCACTTGGAGTAAAAAAAAGAAATAATACCCCCCAAATTAACGGTAATTATCTCTAGGTTATTGTGAAATTAGGGTTGAATTTCATTTTCTTCTTTGTGTGTCTGAATGCTTACAGATATTTTCCATCAGTATAAGTTTATTTTAAAGACAGAGAACAAGTAAAAGATAATTTTGAAAGAAGCACTTGTGTGAAGAAGTTTTAGTGCAATGTGAGATTTGTGTTGACTGTCTGTAACGAGCAACTGTTAGAACACTTGCATTCGCTGAAAATGGATATTTTAGAAGCTGTGAGTAGATAAGGTGTGTGTCTGTTACACGTCTTATGTAGTTAAGACAAAACTTAGCTTGTCTTTTTCCTTAAGGACTTCCATAGGATGACAGGATGACAAGAGGTGGTGAGGGCTATAGATGCCAAGACCAGTTGCTTAAAAACATGAGCACAGAAGACCAGGTTTTAGGGAACATTTTAAAATAAAGGCAAGATTATATAAATAAAACTTTGTGGAAGACAGCATGCAAAAGAAGTAGGGTGTGATTTTAAAAACAATATATATAATGGTTAGAAATAATAATAGATTATTGTAAATATAAATGCATTTAAATGAAAGTAGAATGTGGTGAAGAAAAGTATAAAATAATATGATTCCTATTCCACTTCCCTCCATGATAGATTAGCTTAGATAGATTCATCTTCCCTCCATTATCTAGAAAACTTACCAAAATATATAACACAATACTTTGGAGTCTGTCATTAACTGGCAGCCTGAGACTGCAGTCCCTGAGAGGAGGTAAACAGATTAGTGAGCCCTATGCTGCCCTCCCCTTTCTCCGTGGAAGCATTTTCCAGACTATGGCACAAGGAGTCGAACCCAAGTGGTGCATGACGATCTTGCTGAGCTGAGGACACAGCGTTTAACACGGCTGCAGTGGCCAGAATTCACAGAGCAGTTTACCAGAGAGGAAGGAGCTATACAGAAAAGGAGCTCCAGAAATGGTCGTGGGGTCCCCACTGTATATTTGGCCGAATATCTATAAAATTAGTGAAAAACTAACTCCTCCATGGCTGTGAACTGAACAATTCTCACACCTCATACAGAGCTGGAAGATGTTTGACTGGCCAATCACAGGAGGGTGGCCTTATGTAGCACCAGATCATTCATCAAAGACATAAGGGAAAACAACAATATGTGGCAGAGTTCATAACATGTAATGGAGTGAAATGAATGAAGATAACATGAAAGTAAAAGTGAAAACTGAAATAGACTGATCTAAGTTTCTTACATTAAATGAGAATTTGTAGATCAGTAAAGGCGGGTTGTCATTTTAATTATGCATATTTCCTACAGCTTCTAGTAAAAAACAAACAAGGAGGTTTTGCTAATAAGCTGGTGGGAGAGAAAAAATAAATACCAAATTTTCTCCGTCAGTCCAAAAGAATGGTGAAAAAGAAGCAAAGTGAAGAAAAGTTAAAGAGGAACAGATGGGACAAATAGAAAAGAAATAACAAAATGGTGGCCTTAAACCTAACCGTATCAATAAGTACACTGAATATAAAAGGTCTAAATTAAAATGAGAAGGCAGAAATCATTAGATTGGAAAAAGATGCAGCACAGTTATATGCTGTGTTCACGTAATGTACTTTAAACGTAGAAAGGGAGAAACATTTAAAAAACAGAAAGATGACAAATTCTGCCCCATTACTATTAGTGATAGTGAGTCATTAAGTGGCTTTATAATTTACAGAGTGGCTATATAATTACTAGTCAAAGTTTTCAGAAAGAGGGTATGTCACAGGAGATACATAACAAACTTTTACAGAGATAAATGGATCAATTCATCAAGAAGACACAGTAGTCCTAGATGTGCATACACCCTATAACAAAGTCTCTAAGAATAAATACTGAATTCAATGGAGAAATAGAGAAATCAAGAATTACAGTTAGATATTTCTCAGCTCCTCCCTCAGTTATCTAAGAACAAGTAGACATAAAATCAGTAAGGACATAGAAGACTTGAACAATGTTTTCAGCCAGATAAATATTGTCTTCATTGAACACTGCACCCAACCATAGTAAAACACATGTTTCTTTTCAAGTACACATGAAACATCACCGAGATAGAATATATGCAGGGCCAAAACAAATCAAAATAAATGTAAAAGGATTGAAGTCACAAGGGTTATCTTCTCTGAATAAACTAGAAATCAAAAAAATCTCGAAAATATAAAAATATTTTAAGCTTAATGTAAAATGCAGTGTCTTAAAATTTGTGGGATACAGGTAAAGCTGACATATAGATTTAAATTCTTAGAGAAGAAGGAAGTTTTAAAATTAATCAAAAGCTACACTAAGAAGCTGGGAGAAAGAGGTATTCTATAAACCCAGAGTATGTAGAAGAAAGGAAATAATAAAGATAAGAGAAAAAAATAAATGAAATTTTTAAAATGGACAAAAAAGAGTGGAAATAAATGGAAAGTGACAGTTTAAAGTATCAATAAAATTAATGTCTCTCTACTTAGACTTATTTCAAGAAACAGAAAAAATACAAGTTATTTATACCAGGAGTGAAAGAGGTGATTTCACTGTAGATCCTACAGACATTGATAGAATAATAAGTGTTTAGTAAGAACAACTATATTTCAATAAACGTGAAAAGATAAATGAAATTGGCCAGTTCCTTGAAAAGCAGTAATGTACCACGAACGATACGAAATAAATATATCTTAACTAGTAATGTAATTGAATTTATATTTAAAACCTACTCACAGAGGAAACTGCACACCCAGATGGCATTAATGGTGAATTTTCTCATGTTTAGAAAAGATGCAATACCAATATTACCTAGGGTCCCTCAGAAAATAAAGGAGGGGGGGCACTTCCCAAGTCATTTATGAAAAAAAATTACAAGAAAAGTGAGCTATATTCCTCATGAATATAGATGTAAAAATGCTTAGCTAAATATTAGCAATTCAAATCAAGGAATATATAAAAGAAAAATATATTATCAAATGGTGATTATTCTCAGAATGCAAGAGAGACTTTACATTAAAAATCAATCCGTTTAATTTACCATATTATAAGAAGAAGAAAAAAGTGACCTTAATATATGTGGAAAACGCATTTGACAGAACTCGACATCCATCCCTGAGGAACAAGAAATACATTCACAACGAACCGAGACTAGAAGGGAATTTCCTCACTCTGCCCGAGGGCATCTGAAATAAACTATCGACCTTGTGTACACTGACCTTGCGAAATTCATTTATAAGTTCTCTGATTTTGTTCCATTTTGAAATTGTTTTGGCTCTTCTGGTTATTTTTAATTGTCATGTGATCACACTATCTTATTCCGAGACTTTCTCTTAATCAAGAAAATGTCCAGTTTGCATGAGTGTAGATCAACAGAGCAAACGAACAGAATATAATGTCAAGGTAATTCAGTGGAGAACAGTCTTTTCAGAAAACACTTCCAAAATGGGTAGGACCTCTGGAAATCCACTACTCCATACAGGCAGTAAGAACACTAAAGAACCATCAACATCAATTTTTTTCAGGACCTTGTAAATTAACCATAGACTTGCAACAATCTGAGAGGCATTTATTCAAGAAAAATCGCCGGATCTTAGACCCGTATCCCAAACATAAAAAACTCATACAACTCAATAAGAAGAAGATAAACACTCCAATAAAAAAAAATGGGACGAAGATTTGCACAGACACTTCAACAAAGAAAGTATTAAGTTATACATATTGAACTATACACTTTAAATGAGTGCATTTTATTCTATGTAAGTTAAATATCCGTGAAATTGATTTCAAATTTTATATTAAAACCTCAGCAAAATATTTTAGGGGTCGTTTGACAAAGAAATACACATGAATGACCGATAAGCCCGTGAAAAGATGCTCAATATCGTTCGTAATCACCAAAAGGCAAAATAAAGGTCCAGTGGGGAAGGACTGGCATGGATAAAATTTTAAAATAATAATCTTAGGAGAAAATAAGAAGCAACTAAAGCTTTCTATACTTCTGGAGATTCAATAAGGTACAACCATTTTGGAAAAGTTTGGCCGTTCATTATAAAGTTAAACATACACCTTCCAGAAATTCCAGAACCGTATACATAACCCAGAAATTCCACTCGTATATTTACTGAAGAGACATGAAAACACACATCCATACAACGACCGTACACAAAGGTTTCGAGCAGTTTTACTCATTAAACCCCAAACTGGAAGCAACCAAAAAGTCCATCCACAAGAGAATTGATAACAGAATCTGGGTATACTTACATCGTGGAGCACTGAGTAGTAATAAAGAGCGATGTATCGATCATCCTCATAAAAATATTCATGAATCCCAGAACACTGTGCTGAGCAAAAGAATGAGATAAAAATATGTGGCTATTTTGCAAAACTGCTCTTCTGTGAAATTTTGGGACGTGCCGATCTTACCGATAGAACACTAAGCAGGTCAGCGTTTGCCTAGAGCCTGGGGTGGGCTTTGAGGATGGAATTCAAGGAAAATTTGGGGGGTGATGGGCATGTCCTAGATCTTGATTGTGGTGGTGGTCACATTGGTGTTTGCATTTGTAAAGATATTTAAAATGGATGTAATTTTTGCATATAAAATATATTTCGTTAAAATTTAAGTTTAAAGAAAAGAAACTGAAGAGGCAAAACCAAAATAGTGTCTTCCTACAGCAAATTCACCTGTCCAAGAGCTTTAACTGGAGAAATGCCATATATTTCCCAAAGGTCTAGGAGAATCAACCACGACAAGAGAACGGTATATTGGCTGTGTGACAAAATAGCAATCTCTGGTCCCTAAGCGGGTGAATTTATGGCGGCACCTGGGGACCTCCGTGGAGGACCTGCTGGTGGCTCACAGGACAGGGACGTCATCAAATCAAAGTTCACTTTCAAAAAGGTGTGAGCGGGGCTTCTCTGGGGCTTCCCTGGCGGCGCAGCGGTTGAGAGTCCGCCTGCCGATGCGGGGGACGCGGGTTCGCGCCCCGGTCCGGGAGGATCTCGCATGCTGCGGAGCGGCTGGGCCCGGGAGCCGTGGCCGCTGAGCCCGTGAGTGGAAAGGAGGCTTTTTAAAAAAGTGAAGTGAAGTAGGTAGAGTTAATTTACAATGTTGGGTTAGGTTCAAGTGTACAGCAAAATGATTCCGTTGAATATATATTTCAGATTATTTGTCATTCTAGGTTATTAAAAGATATTGAATACTGTTCCCTGTACTGCACATTAATCCTTGTTGTTTATCTATTTTATATTTAGTGGTGTGTATCTGTTAATCCCATACTCCCAATTTATCCCTCCGCCACCCCTTTTCCCCTATGGTAACCATCAGTTTGCTCTCTATATCTGTAAGTGTGCTTCTAACTAGTAAATAAGTTCCTTTGTGTCATGTTTTAGATTTCACATATAAGTGATATCATACGGTATTTGTCTTTCTCTTTCTGACTTACGTCACTTAGAGTGATAATCTCTGGGTCCATCCACATTGCTGCAAATGGCATGATTTCATTCCTTCTTATCTTGAGACAATCAAGCAACAAAGGCACTGGGTGTTGGAGCCTCGGGAGGCCACTTCTGCTGGCCCCGACCAGCACAAAGCAAGCTGCTCCCCTCTCAGCACATGTGCATGCCCAGCGAGATGGTCTCCTTAGGCTCTGTTTCACTTGCTGGATAAGACAAAAATATGACCCCAGTGGCAGTGTGTTGTGCACATTGAATGTGGATGCCTGCAACGTGCCAGCCCGGAGAGCTCAAGGACATGGCTCAAGGTCACGCGGCTGATGAGTCAGGATGCAGACTTAGGCAATCAACCACGAGGCGTGGAGTGTGGTATCTCCCAAAGGGATATTCGTGCGTCTCCTGTAGTTCATCCTATGTGTGTGACTGTCCACGCGAGTCTGCTCTGAAACCATGAACACAGCTCACTGTAGATTTGTATTTTTTGCAAAGTGTGACATCCCACAGGATGTCCTCCATGGCTAAGCTTGCTGGTTGTTATCTAACACCGTTTCTCCTTCCTGCAGAGTAATAAAGTTTTCAGCTGAGACACCCTCCCCTCAAGTCCAAACGTTGAATTTCCCAGAATCCTTTGCCGATAGGTATGGCAATGACACTGAATAGTGCACCATAGGCCTCAGTGGAGATGACGGTCTTTGGCACCTTCCTTAAAGACCAGCTGGCATGTGTGCACCTGTTGACTGTTCTTCTTCCCTTTCTCATTCTGCTGACCCTTTAGCTGGAGCTCTACGTGGGACCATCTGGGACATAGCCAGAGGGCTCATTCCCAAAGTTACGTGGGAGCAGAGCCCCGGCCCTGGATGGCCGCCCTCAGCCCTTCTACACGTAAGAAAGAAAACCCCAGACATTAATGCTTAAACAAAATAGGTGGACAAAGCAGATAGATGTTTGGTTTTGCTACTAGTTACATGAACCTAATCTAAACTGTTGGTAGAAAAGTACCTGCGATTTTTTTTTTTTTTTTTTTTTTTTTTTTTTTTTTTTTTGTGGTACGCGGGCCTCTCACTGTTGTGGCCTCTCCCGCTGCGGAGCACAGGCTCCGGACGCGCAGGCCTAGCGGCCACGGCTCACGGGCTTAGTTGCTCCGCGGCACGTGGGATCTTCCCGGACCAGGGCACGAACCCGTGTCTCCTGCATCGGCAGGCGGACTCTCAACCACTGCGCCACCAGGGAAGCCCCCTGCGATTTTATTTCTTAGGATTATCTTAAGTGTGAAGTATTTCTATCAGGTGCACTTATAGAGAAAATCACCTGTCCTATGTATAAATGGAGTGGGGCCAGAGAATAAAAGAAAGGGGACCCTAAGGCATCAGTACAGAATGTGAAATGGGGGCAGGGCACAGGATTCCCTGTTTACCCAATGTTTACTGAACATAGAATGTCTATGGGGCCTCTGCGACGGTAAAGACCCAGCCCGTGTGCTCCTGGAAACAGGATGCAAAGAACTCTGCCGAGAGGGAACATTTACCCTGGCTTGGCATTGTCATTACAACGTTCTAAGGTAAATGTTAGGGTGTCTGTCCTGTTTCCCAGAGAAGACAGAGTTGCAGGTGTTAAATGCCACTCAGAAAGCATTTGAACTAGGATTTTAACCCTGACAGTCAGACTCCAAAGCACGTGTTGTCCAGAAAGCCCAAGGCTTCCTGGAGGTCACCAGCTTGCTGCGGATGAAGGAGAGGATGACAGCAAAGAGAGCTAAGGGGCTGCGGAAAGGAAGGGAGGCGGCAACAGAAGGACAATAGGTAAACTGGCCTCTACATCCAAACAAGATCTTCCGCGCAACAAGGGACCGAATCAACAGAGTGAAAGGGCAGCCCACAGAATTGGAGAAAATATTCGCAAGTCCTGTGTCTGCTAAGGGGTTAATATCCAGAATGTATAAAGGAACTCCTACAATTCAACAGCAAAAAACAAACAACCTCATCAAACAATGGACAGAGGACATGAAAGAACATTTCTGCAAAGAAGATATGCAAATGTCCCATAAGCGCATGAGAAGAGGCAGAACATCACTAATCATTAGGGACACACATCTCGAACCACATTGAGTTACCATTCCACACCCACCAGGCTGGCAACGAGGTAAAAACCAAACAAAATAAAACAGGAAATAGGAAGTGTTGGTAGAGATGTGAAGAAGTTGGAACCCTTGTGCCCTGTTGGTGGGAATAAAATGGTGCAGCCACGATGGAAAACAATACGATGGTTCCTCAAACAATGAAAAGTAGAACTACCGTATCACCCAGCAATTCCACTCGTGGGTGTATAGCCCCAAAAGAATTGAACGCAGGGTCTCAAAGAGATATTAGTACATTTACGTTCATAGCAACGTTATTCACAAGTAGCCAAAAGTGGAAGCGATTCAAGTGTTGACCATGGATGACGGATAAACGAAATGTAGTCTATACACACAATGGAACCTCATTCAGCCTTAAAAAGAGCAGACATTCTGACACGTGCTACAACACGGACTGACCTTGAAAACGTTATGTAAGTAGAATAAGCCAGTCATAAAGGACAAATGCTGTAGGATTCCACTTCCGTGAGGGTCCTAGAGTTCTCAGAGTCATAGAGACAGAAAGTAGATGGTTGTTTCCAGAGGCTGGGGTGGGCGGAGGGGGAGAGGGGATTTGCCGTTTAAAGGGCAGAGAGTTTCAGTTGTGCAGGATGAAAAAAGTTCTAGAGAGTGATGATTGCCCGACCACGTGAGTGCACTAAATGCCTCCGAACTGTACACTTTAAAATGTTCGAGATGGTAAAGGTTATGTTCTGTGTATTTTACCATAGTATTCAAAAATTAAAATGAAAAATCAAAAGAACATAAGTGGAGGTAAATGGAGGCATTGGACCCGGCACCTTCCCTATGGAACGATATAGGAAGAAAAGAGAAAAAAACAAGTTCATAAACTGAAGCACAAATGAGGGGGTGAAGCGAGTTGCTTTGGAAGCACTGAAACTGGTGTGCATTTTGCCCACGTGGAGTTGGTCCCTGGGTGGACAAAAGTAGCTGTAAAGATGATGTGGAAAATAGGTACACGTAACATTTTTCAGTGTCTGCCTCCCACCATCTGCCCCCCTCTCAAAATATTCTAAATAACTTCTAGTGATCCGCTTACCAAATGTCCTCTGAGGCTGAGGTTTCACATGGAAACCCTTTCCTGGCAATTCGTGAGACATGATGAAATAGTGTGTGGGCCGAGGGCAATTAATGCCTCAGAAAAAGTCTGTCCTTGGCATGAAATAAGATTCCTTCCCCACCAGCGGAGGGAGTGTGGGTTTTGCTTGGTGCTGGCGGTGCAGCTGGGTGGGTGGGTCTCCCATCCTTTGAGCCTTCCCACCTGATGCCCAGAGCAGCCCAGGGGATACCTTTTGGTTTTGAAATTGCCTGTCTGGATACTTGATACTATTGTTACAACAAAGCCAACTTATGTTTGCTAGCAAGGGTTTTGTGTGTAGACTGACAGACTAAAAGAGGAGCAGGGCCATTTTATATTACTTGTTTGTTGAAGGTATTTATTTATTTTTTAGAGATTTCGCATCTTCTTGTTTGTTTGTTTGTATATAACAGTGTTTCGAGGTGGCAGGGGTGTGCATTTCGCAAGCTGATTGCGTCACTAGTCACGTATTCCACAGGTGATGTTGACAGCATAAAATCCTTTCATTCATACTTTCTCTCGTCCTCCCACTAATCTGCCACGTATTGGTGGAATGTTTGCTGTATGTCGAGCTCTGCACTGGGTCCTGGGGACCTGAAGGTCTTCCAGTCTGGGAAGAGATGACCACACTACAAGTGTTTCATGGCCACCTGTGCCAACACCACGTGATCGTGGAAAAGGTGGTGACCAGTCCTGCTTAGACGTGCCCGGCCCACACAGAAGTGGCTTTGAGGCGGACTTGGAGGGAGGGGAGGGTTAACATAGATGGGGCAGCACATTCCAGGAGAGGAGAGCCCTGTCCAGGTCGGCGGGATGGGGAAACCGCCCTCTGGGATGCCCCGGTGGCCGCCCAGGCTCCACCCGCTTTCTCCCCGTAAGGGCTACACTGCCCTCCTCTTCCTCCTCTGACTTCTGGGCCGGATCGCCCTCCTTTGTTGAGATTTGCCCTCTGTGTGCCTTTGGTGTAGGTTTCCGGCTTCACTCTCACAGCAGTGTCTGCTTCTAGGGAGAAAGTCTTGTCCCAGGGAGGAAGCCTTCAGAAGAAGAGCAGAGAGGAAACTCTGGCCCCAGAAATCTCAGTGGAGCCCACGGCTGGTTTCAAACCTCTTCTTCCTCTCCGTGGCTTCCAAGGAAGGTCTGTGCCTGTGCGACCACACAGCACGCTTCTCCGCGGACCCTCCCTGAGAATCTCATCCTCCTCCGCAGGGAGTTCTGTCCTGCAGCTCCCTGCCCTGCTGCTCCCTGGGCTCGGCCCACCAGGAGGAGCCCGGGCGACACACCATCATTTCCATCAGGGGGACTTGGATGTGGAAGAAGCCTCCTTCCATAGCGAGGGGCTGCTCTGGGGGTCTTCAGGGCAACAGCCACACCTCTGAGGTTGAACAGGTGGATGGCTGCTTCGTTCCCGGTGGTAGGAATGTGCTCAGGCTTCTGGTGTGAGGCCCCATCTCACCTCCCACCGCCGCCCCCCTGCAGCTTCTGCAGAGCCCAGGGAAGAGCGCCTGCTTTGGCGTCTTTTATTCATAGGCCCGTCCTGAAGCAGGCTCCAGGGGACGTCCACAACGGCATGAGCGATGTTATTTAAAACCATCTTGCCACTTGATAGTAAAAGTGGAATCATTCTTGCGGTGCAACTCATCAATCGCTAAATATGGCTTTTGAATGCTTTTCCCTATGGAAGGTCAAGTTCGAATGAATAACGGGTGTGATATCTTTGGTGGCTGCTTGTGGCTTTATGTTTTTCCTTAATGTATCTGAATAAGGAGTTCTCCTTTGGGATGTCATTCAAGAGAGGCCCCTTCCTCTTCAGCAGGAATGCTGCCGGATGCTCCCTGAGAGTGGAGACGTTCTGTGTATCAACACAGCAGAAGCATAAGAGGACCAAAGCTGGACCCTCCTTTAGAGCAGGATGCTTCATCAGTAGGGGGAAGGACTTCACCATGGCAAATGGAGGCACCGTAGCCTGAGTCGTCCTGGTGAAAATGAAACCAGGAGAACGTGGACCACCACTTAGGTCATAGTGCCAAGGTCATGCCCACCTTGTCATTAAAATTAGCAACGGGGAGATTTAGGGTCCTGTTTGCTAACCTCCACTTGGCGTCTCACGGGGTGGACATAGAGAGATGGGACTTCAGTCAGGGAGGGAGGAAGCCGAGTTTTAAGAGACAGTTACCAAGTGGCCCACGTAGCTCCAGGTCACACATGTGTTGATGTGTCAACTACTGGACCTGTTCCAGAGTCTCCACAGGATGGTCCTGCTGTGGTCATCTTGATGATAGGTCCACGGACACGGCCTCAAGGCTCTCCTTTCCTTCGCTATTTTCTTATTCTGTGACATTGGTTCTCAGTGTTGGGTGGAAGGATGTTTCCCCTCAACGGCAATGTCTGGGGACATTTTTTTTTTTTTTTTTTTTTTTTTTTTTGCGGTACGCGGGCCTCTCACTGCTGTGGCCTCTCCCGTTGCGGAGCACAGGCTCCGGACGCACAGGCTCAGCGGCCATGGCTCACGGGCTTAGTTGCTCCGCGGCATGTGGGATCTTCCCGGACCAGGGCACGAACCCGTGTCTCCTGCATCGGCAGGCGGACTCTCAACCACTGCGCCACCAGGGAAGCCCCTGGGGACATTTTTTGATAACTATGACTTGGAAGGTTGCTACTGGTACTCACTGGGGAGAGGCTAAAGTTACTAACCCTCCTACAATGGCCAGGACAGCCCCCATTCCAGGTTTTTTAAAAAACATTTGTAACAGCTTCACTGAGATACACAGTACATCACCCATTTAGAGCGTATATGTCAGTGCTTTTTAGTATATTCACAGAAAGGTACAACTATCACTTCCATTGATTTTAGAACATTTTCATCTCCTGAGAAGAGACCCTCCCCCCAACCATGTAGATATCCCTCCCCAATCCTTACATCTCCTCCAGCCTTAAGCAACCACCAGTCTACTTTCTGTCCCTACAGACGTGTCTATTCTGGACCATTCATAGAGATTGAATCATGTCATATGTGATCTCTTGTGACTGGCTTCCTTCAC
Organism: Kogia breviceps; assembly: GCF_026419965.1. Classification (NCBI taxonomy): domain Eukaryota; kingdom Metazoa; phylum Chordata; class Mammalia; order Artiodactyla; family Physeteridae; genus Kogia; species Kogia breviceps. The sequence continues at coordinate 1,687,218 of NC_081311.1, forward strand.
TTAGCATTCTGTTTCCAAGGTTCATCCACGTTGTAGCAGGTGTTGGTACTCCTTTCCTTTTCATGGTGGAGGTTCCATTGTGTGGATGTGCTGCATTTTGTTTATCCATTCACCAACTGACGGACATCCAGCTTCTTTCCGCCTGCCTAACTGATTTTTGACAGAGGTGCAAAAGCGACTCAAGGAGGGAAAGATATTCTTTTCAACAAATGGTGCAGGAGCAGTTGAAATAATGTCAGCAAAACAAACAAATAAACATGAACCTTTACCTAAATCTCATGGCTTCTTCAACCGTTAACTCAAAGCGAATCATGAACTTAATGTAAAACATTAACCATGAAAACTTTTAGAAAGAAAAAAACAGCAGAGGGACAAATATTTTATGTCTAGGGCTAGACACAGAGTTCCCAGACTTGACACTACAACTATGACCCACAAAAGGGAAAAAAATAATAAAATGGACTTCACAAAATTAAAATATTTTGCTCTGTGAAAGACCTTGTTTGGAGGATAAAAAGACACAATAAAGACTGAGAGAAAATATTTGCTAATCACCTGCCCAACAAAGGATTGTTATGTGAACCATACACAGAACACTCATAACTCAATGTTAAAAAAAAAAAAAATCCCATTAGAAAATGGGCAAAGATATGAGGAGACATTTGACCAAAGAGGATATACAGATGGAAAATCAGGACATGAAAAAATTCAAAAGTATCACCGATTAGGGAAATGCAAATTTAAACCACCAACTACACACCTATCAAGATGGACAATTTTATTTTTAAGTCACAGCACCAAGTGCTGGTGAGGTTGAGGAGGAACTGGATTTCTCATACAGGAATGTAAAATGGTGAAGGTGCTCTGGAAAACAACTTGACAGTGTCTTAAAGAGCTAAACTCTCATATGACCCAGCAATTGCATTGCTAGGTGTTTATCCCAGGGAAATGCGAACATGTTTATACAAAAGCCTATGTATGACTGTTTATGGATGGTTTATTCATAATAGGCAAACACGAAAACAATCCAGATGGCCTTCCATGGATAAATGGCTAAAGAAATTGTGATGCATCCACACCGTGAAATACTATTTAACTGTAAAGAACAAACTCCTGACACATACGTCAACCTGGGCAGACTTCCAGAGAATTACACTGAGTGACAAAGAGCAGCCACAGAGGCTACATGCCACGTGATGCCACTTACATAACATTCCTGAAATGGCAAAATTATAGGAATGGAGAATAGATTAGTGTTTGCCAGGAGTTGAGGAAGAGCCAGAATAGCGCTGAAGTGGACGTGGCTGTAACTGGGCGACATCGGGGGTCCTTGGGATGGTGGAAATGTCCTGTCTCTTGACTGTATCTCTGTCAGTGTCCCGGTTGTGTTGATGTTCTATAGTTTTGCAAAATGTTATCATTGGAGGAAGCTGGGTGAAAGTACACACGATCTCTGTATTATTTCTTACAATTGCTTGTGAATCGACATTTATCTCAAATAGAAAGTTTAATTTTTAAAAGCATAAAACAAGCGGTTCCATATAATAGAACTTACCCTCCCTAGGAGCCATTTATAATACTTATGCTTTTATGAGACAAACTTACATAGAGTGAAACACATAGATCTTGAGTGTAAAATTTGATGAGTTTTGATAAACGTTCACACCCATGTAACCCCATCCACTCAAGATACAGGACTCCCCCATCATCCCAGAAGGTTCCTCTGGGCCCCCTTCAAGTCAATCTCTACCCCCATAACAACCTCTGTCCTAATTTCTGTCACTATACATAATTTTTCCTGTTCTTAGATTTTGTAAAATATGGACTTATTAAGTTTGTATTCCCTTATGTCTGGTTTCTTTCATTCCGTGTATCTTTTTTTAGTATTAATCAATCTTGTAGGTATCAATAACATACTATTTTATTGCTGGGTGGTAATCCATTATCTGAATAAGACACAATTTGTGTTTCCATTTTCCTATTGATGGACATTTGGGGTGTTTCCAATTTGGGGCAGTTATATGACTAAGTCTGATAAGACAATTTGGACGAGCCTATTGCAAACCCATGTCTTCATGTATCTCAGGTACGTAGCTCAGAGTGAGATTGTTGGTCACGTGGCAAATGGACTCCCAAAGTGGGGAACGACAGTAAAATTCTTCTCGATAACGCATGAGTTCTGGTTACTTCACAGCCTCATGGTGTTTCGTACGGTCAATTGGTCAGTTTTGTTTGTTGGTTTCTTTGTTGATTTTAGCCATCCCGGGGAGGTGCGACATGATATCTCCATTGGGTGTTAATTGGCATTTTCTCTGGTAATTAATGACATTCAGCCAATTTTCATGAGCATATTAATATTTAGTTTGCATCAGTCATTTGTATACCTGATTTTGTGAAATGACTAGTCAGGTCTTTCCTTACTGGATTGTTATTTCTTTGTTGTTGATGTGTGGAATTTCTTTATATATGATGGACATTCTTTATATATTCTGGATTCCTTTGTCAGATATACGTGTTATGAATTTTTTTTTCTACCAGTTTGTGGGGTGTGCTTTCATGTTCCTGGTGGTGTCTTTTGAAGGGGAAAAGTTTTAAATTTTGATGGAAACTAATTTATCCATTGTTTCTTTTATATTTCATGCTTGCTTTCTGCATCCTCTTATATTCTTGTCAGCTCTGAGGTTGGGAAGATTTTCAAACATGTTTTCTTCTAAAAAGCCTTAATACTTTTGGATTTTACTTTTAGTTCTATGACACACCTTGCATCAAGTTTTATGGAGTATAAGGTAGGGGTCTAATACTTGTTTTCTTGTGTTGTGTTTCACACTTCTATCCAGTAATTTCAACGCCATTTGTTGAAAAGACTTTTGAACAGTTTTCCCTGTTGAACACATTTGTCACACCTTGGCTATTCTTGCTTTTTACACTTGTATATCTATTTTAGAATTAGCATATCAATTATATATAAAGTATGTATATATCCTCACCTTTGATTATTTTGTTTGCATTAAAATTATAATCACTTTGGGAAGAATTGACAGCTTTAAAATATTGAGTCTTCCTATCCATATGTATGGTCTATCCACTTTTAAAGTTTTTTTTTTAAAATAAATATCTCAAGAAAGTTATACAATTTCAGCCATAAAGAAACTATACATTTTTCGTTGTTGGATTACTGTTAGGAACCTCATCATTTTTGTTACTATTTTAAATACTACATACTTTTAAATTATACGTTCCACTTGCATTTATTATGAAAATGCAAATAACTTTTATATATTGATTTTTCAAAACTTGCCAAACTCTATTTTTATTCTTTTAGTATTTGCTCTAGAAATTCTAGCATGCATATTTAACTTAAAGTTAAAATTTAATAAATATCTTTACTTCACCCCAGATTTACATGCTGTTTCTGGGCAGTGAAGTAGTTCTAACTTAATTTTTACCCCCACCAGGTATGGTTGGGTTGATGCAAGTGTATGTCCTGCCCGCACCTTTACTGTAATACTTACCCTGCTCAGTCTTGCTGGGGGCGCCCCTGACCTCCCTCCTGGCATCATTTACCTTCTTTCTCTAGAACCTCACTGTAACTCCCTTTAGCGAGAGGCCATTGAAGTAAGCACTCCCCGTTTTTATCAGTTTTCACAAGTTTTAATTTTGTCCTTGTTTTTGCATTCCACGGATGTTGGGTACCATGTTCCATATTTATCACAAAAGGTGAATTTTGTTATCACCTTTTAAATTTTTTCTATACACTTGCTAATTTCTGTATTTGTCGAGCTGGTCTGTTGATTACTAAGAGGGATATGTTAAAATTTCCCGGTGTGTTTACTCATTTTGTCCACTTAAAAAATTCTGCTGATAATTATTTTTTATATTTTGAGGTTATGTTATTAGGTACATATACATTTAGAACGGAATTATCTTCTTATGTCATTATATGCCGCTTCTCTTCAATCTCTAATAATGTTCCTTGTTTTAAAGTATACTTCGATATCAGTGTACCTAAACCAACTTTCTTTCAGCTAGTGTTTGTAGCCAGGGCTGTCCCTAGTGTTTGTGGGGCCCTGGGCAAGTATTTTATGTGGGTTGCTATCTATAAAACTAATTTAAATTAAATATATATTAGAAACCCATGGGCCCATTTGAGGTATCATGATTTATCCACGAAGATTTAGAACAATGGACAGAGACGCAGCTCTATTCTCCAATCAGTGTACGTGAAGGTGCTTGGTCTTTGGGAGACACCATCTCTTCCTGCTCAGGTCCAGGAATCTTCCCTTTGTTGTTTATTGCCAAGGGCAACATTCCTGGCCAATTTCTTGTTTTGCAACGGGAGAAAAAGATGGCAGTGCTGTTGTGACTCTCAGTGCGTGGCCCTGGGGACCTGTGTGCCTGGACCAGCCCGCGCCTCTCGCCTCTGCGGTTCAATACCGTGCGTGTGACGTCCTGCATCGTGACTCCAGAAACTACTCCGCCGGTGCTGCTGAGCACGAACCCTGGCTTCCAGTGAGCCGCTCAGAGCTTGTCCCTGGGCTTCCTTCGCGGTGATCACACTCTCAAGTCGGCTTCAGAGCGCACAGGGGATGAGCCAGCGGCTGTCACGCTTCCAGAAGCCGGGGACTGGTGATTTCTGTACACTCTGGAAAATATTTGGCCATCATCTCTGAATATGGCGTCTCTCCTCTCTTCTTTTTCTCTTTCCTCACTTCCGGGAACTCTCGCTAGACACACAGTAGCCCTTTCACCTTGTCCGCCCTGTTTCCTCTCATCTCTTTCACATCATCCGGTAATTTCTCACTGTGGTGTTTTCTGGGAGATTCCTTCCTCCTCTCATTCATTTATCTCTTCAGCTCTCTCTGATCTGCTTTTTAATCTACATGCTGTGTTTTAAACTTCAAACACTGTGTTTTTCATTTCTAAAAGGTTTATTAAATCAATTTACAAATTCACCTAGCTGTCTTTTATTATCTCTTATTTTTTAGAGGCAACGTTAGTGCATTATTTTAAACTATTTTGGAAGAGCTCACTAAAATATTTAAATGTTATTTGAAGATGTCAAGCACACCTATTTTATATTCCATGTCTTATCATTCTAACACTTTTCATCTTTTGGGGTCTGATGCTTCTGTTTTAATCTTTTCCCACAAACCTCCATCTCCTCTTTCCTCCTGTGCTTCCTGCTTTGCGATGTCCCTTTGATCATCTTCTGTGATATGTCTCTGGGGACTGCATTTACTATGTCTTCCTCCAGAGGGTTTGGATTCCTTACTGCCAGGTGCCTGGGGCCACCTCCCATCAGGGACCACTTCAAATATGTTTATTTTTTTTCATGTGGGACAGTCCGTAGTTATAAATTATCCAAAGAGGCATCCTCCCCCCACCAGCTGGAATCCGATGCACAAAGAGCAAGTTTCTGACCACCTCTGTTTGCAGGACAGTCTTCCTGGTGGCTGTGTGGTTCCTGGACCGCTAGCCCAGCGCTCTTCCCTCTGTCAACAAGACCGGGACGAATTACAGATGCACAGACTTGTCTGGGGAGGAAAGAGGGCGCCCTCGGGGCTGTCACCCCGAAAGGCCCCGCCCGGCCGGACCCAGACCCGCCTGGGGGTCTCGCGGGAGGCCTGTTCCCCACAGCCGCAGCACCAGAAAGCAGGGGCCCTTGGTTACCGGGGGCAGCAAATGTCCAGGTCAGATGACGGATTCAGCTTAATCATGTTTCCATTTTGGGTTCTCTTGTCATTTTTAGCTTCTAGGAATCTCTTTACCTTTTCTTTTTTTCCCAATTCAGCCCTGTCTTTTTTTAAGTTTTAATCATACCTTTAAAAAAATGTTTCATACTAGAAACTCTGTTCAAGACACATTTCATGTGACAAGTGTACAGATGCGTGCTGGTCTGTTATGTTCCTGGTTCCAAGAACACAGGGCGTGCGGCTTACAGTCTAGAGAGTTCTGTGCTCAGGGCCGGGGGTGTCCAGATGACTCGGGACCCCAGCGAGTGCTCTTCTCCCTCCGCACCCCCGGGGAGTCACTGCGACCGTCCTGGGGCACCTGCAGCTGCTCCACCTGAGGCAGGAGCATGAGGGGGTGACGGATGGCCCTGGGCCAGGGCGTGGGGGCCACAGGCGCCTGCAGGCGGCTTCGCGGCGGCAGGAGTGCGGCTGGAGCAGGCGCCGGAGGGGGCCTCGGAGGGCCGCGTGGGAAGGGGAAGGGGAAGCTCCGGGGAGGTGCGGGGCTCTGACCATCAGAGAGCAGCGGGCCTTCGGGACAGCCGGCCACCCTGGGGCCCACACCCGCTCCTTGCCTCCGCCCCGGTCACTGAGCTGACCTGTACCCCGGCCCAGCACGCCCCAGCCGGGGCCCCGCGAAGGCCAGAGGCTCCCTGAGCGACGCCCTCCCTGCGCGGTGCCCACACCCAGGCGGTACACAGCTGTCCATGAAAATCAGAGCCGGTGACACTGCCGCGCGGGCCGAGGGGCCACGGGCGCGACTCGCTCCCGCGCCGGCTTCTGCGTCTGCGCAGACGGTCTCGGGCCGAAGCGGCAGCAGCTCTGGGGGAGGGGCCGGCTCGGCCTCCTGGCAGCGCGGCTGGCACTTCGGGTGGGCATTTCACCTTCACAGACCCAAACAGTCACCCTGGCCAGAGAAAGAGAGCGTGGAGAGGAGAGGCTGGGGGAGGGCAGGCGCCACTGGTTACAACCACACAGCTGGGCCGGGCCCCTGGGGCCCCGCCAGGCTCAGGGCGGGTCTGGGTCCGGCCGGGCGGGGCCTTTCGGGGTGACAGCCCCGAGGGCGCCCTCTTCCCCCCCCCCCCCAGACAAGTCTGTCCATCTGTAATTCGTCTGGGTCTTGTTGACAGAGGGAAGAGCACTGGGCTAGCTGCCCAGGAACCAGGATGCTGGTGTTGACCCAGCCGCTGGAGGGGCCTCAGGCACCCAGGGCAGCGGCGGGGACTCGGTAAGGAGCACACAGCCCCCCGGGCTCCTGCAGCCCCAGCGTCCAGCATCGAGGGTGGCTCCTCTCCCACAAAGCAGAGGCCACGGCAGCACCCAGAAGGGTCTGGGGCCCCGGCCTGGGCTTGGTTCTGGAATGCACACATCTGTGTCTGGTCGGGCGAAAGGAGCTCTCACCTTGGAATAAAAAGCGTGGGCTCTGGGATGATTTACCTGCTTCCCTCCTTCAAGAGGCTGTTTTATCCTATATGTCGTATTGTGTCGTATTGTATTGTACTGTAGGATATTTGCCTTTTCCTCTGTGCTGAGGAAGGTATCCCTTCTGAGGCATCCAAAGCCCAAGAGGGTGGCCATGTCTGGCTGGCCCGGTACCTTAGCCAATGGAGCCCAGGCAGTAAGCGGGACTCCCAGAGTTCAGGTGCCCAGGGGTAGGCGAGGCCCAGAGTCAGTTTTGCCGGTTGGGAGCACAGAGAGGCTGCTGTACGATCGCCATCGCATGGTAGGAATGGCCCTCAACAGCACGAGCTCTTTGGGCTTTTGCACATTTTCTTTTATTTGGGGATGGAGCTCAGAAACTTGTGCACACGCGTGCTGCTCTTACTGAAACGTGCGTGCCTCCCTAAAATCACGGGTTGAAAGCCTAGCCCCTCAGGTACTGGTGTTTGGAAGCAGGGCCTCCGGGAGATGATCGGGTGACGAGCTCATGGAAGAGGAGCCCCTATGACGGGATTCATGTCCCTATAAGAATCCCAAGAGAGCTTGCTTTCCCCTGCCCTCTGCCACGTGAGGGCACAGCGAGAAGACAGCCATCTGTGGACCAGCAAGCAGCTCCGCACCAGACACGGAATGTGACGGCACCAGCCTCCAGAACCGTGGAAAGTAAACGTTTGTCGTACGAGCCGAGTCTATGATATTCTGTGGTGGTAGCTGATGGACTGAGACACCTTATGTCTCCTCGAGCTCCTGTGTTCCAGGCAGTGGGGACACAGCCCTGACAAAGTGGCTGAGGAACAGCATACATGCTGCTGGACAGAGACACGAGGTGAAAGTGGCTCACGTGTACTTTATTGACCCTTACGAACCTCGGCAACATCCTACTCAGTGGTTCGGCTGGCAAACATCCCCAGACGGTCTCCCTCGCTTTGCCTCCACCGGATCCCTGCTAAGTTGACGTGACTTACCTCTAGCTTCCGTGGGGGGAAGCTGAGCCTACAAAGGTGGCAGGACTCGTCCACAAGCACGCAGCCACTCAGGACGCATGGATCGCAGACTGAGCTCAGAGATCCCCCACTGCGTGTTGACACTGGCTTGATCCGAATCTGTCTCACGTATGGACAGCTGAGGCCCAGGGAGGTCAGGGACTTGGCCAGCAGGTGCCGGGGGTAGGAGGGACAGAATCCTTATGAACTGCCTGACAGGGCTTGGAGGCTGGACCGTGGGAGTCTCTGCCCCCCAGCCACTTACAGACATCCTACGGAATGGCTTGCATGCAGGGCAAAGGCTGCCACTTTGCTGAGCCATCCTGCCCTGTCTGATCTCCTGGTCGCTCTGGGCAGCTCATAGGACAGGTTGTTGAGCAACAAGATGGCCCAGCTGTCCTTCTACCAGTGTCCCCACGAAAACCTCACTGCTGGGGCCCCCCGGTTTCATGTATGTGCCTCTAGTTTACTACTTAGCTCCTTAAATAATCAAAACTTTTGCCCTGTGTAGTTCTGACCACAGAAAAAGGTCAGAAGTTGCATATGCCCCAGAGACCGGTCCCAGAGTGAGTCTACTTCAGTATATTTATTAACGAGTTGGAGGAAAGGTTAAGTGGCAGAATGTGCTGAATGCACAGAATTATTTAAGTTAACAGTTCAGGGAAGAAAAACCACAGACTCTCTCCTGTGAAACTGTATTCTTTTCTTACCCTAAGCATATTTTATCAAGGTGAAAACTATTAAGACAGTCAGCAGTGCAGAGAGCGCTGTAGGGATCTCCATCTTGTCTTCTGTCGAGGAGAGAACTCGCCGTTGAGGGTAGAGAATTTGGATTTGAAGGATTATGATCGCTGGCTTCAGAGCTGTCGCCTCTCAGGAAAGCCTGCTGCTGGTGAAATCAAAGACTTGTAGAGAACGGCTGCCCGGCTGTACCCTGCCAACATGAAGGGGGAAGCGTGGGAGCACGAACGAGGCCAAGGATGGACGACGCGTCACCCTGGCCTGGGCGCGACCAACCGCTGGTGGTGGGCTGCTGAAGGGCCCCCCCGCCTCCCGGCGCCGCCCGGCGCTCTGAGCGCCGGCACGCAGCTCACAGCACGCGGTGCATCCAGACGTGGACGGCCGCCTCGCCCGGCGAGCCCGCATCGCGGGCCTGGCGCCCCGGGGGCTTGGATGCAGCTCACAGGCAGGGGAGGGCTGTTGTGATCCTCTGCTGCTGCGAACGGTCCTCTCCCCAGTAGGAAAGGACCAGCCTCTCCGCAGGAGTCTTGTTCTTCTGGCGCCTCTAAAGAAATGTGCTCTGCACTATGTCATGAATTCAGGCCCTGGACTTTGCAGCCGGTGCTCATTTGAACCTGGTTGGAACTGCAAAGGGTAGCCTTGTGCAGAGCAGGCTGATTAGCCTGAGACGGCCGAGGGGGGATCCTCTCGGGGCGCTATAACTGCGGGAGCATCTCACCTGCTCGAGTCCGGCACGGTGGGCCTTCCCCGACCTCCTGTTACCAGTGCTCCCGGTTACGCCTCCTATAACAGCAAGACTGTGTTAAAACGCACTTGATAATCGACCTTCTTTCCCAGTTCAGACCAAGCTGCTTCTCCTCCCGAATTAGTTCCGATTAGCAGGGCTGTTGTAACAGGTCTCCCGGCTGTGGCCCCTCTTACGCGTCAGCGTGTGGCCTGGCCACAGTGTAATTAAGCACAGAGACAGCCAAGTGTGCCCTTCACAGGGACACGGATGGTGCGAATTCCCGCCCCCTTCTCCGCCCCAGTTAAGAAATCCAGGGAACGAGCGCTTTATGTGGGACAGACTGGAGCAGGGCTAACACACTGGCTTCATCTGGTGTGAGATCAGCATGCTTTGACGAAATAAAATAAAACTATACACAAGCACAAATGTTTGCATCCAGATAGGAAGTTTGGGTGCTTTCTCACTGGCAAAAGCCCTCCTTGGCCCGCATCACGGTGGCTTTCTAACTGTCCGGTCAGGCTCTGTAGAGAAAACAATTTCATGTCTCCAGACCCCACAAATCATGCCACCAGATGTGTGTGCCGAGAATAAGGCCGATGAATCGTGTGGCTTGTGAGAATGCATGGCACCAAAGGTCTTCCTGTCTCTCCTCGTCTAAGTGCCCGTAAATCATGATCTGACCAGGTTAAAGGCCTCCGTCCCCTCCCCCGGCAGAGAGCCCTGGGCAAGGAAGGGGCACAGGAAGGGGCCAGGAGCACAAAGAATGGGCTAGAGGTGGGGTGGCCTCAGAGGGGATGTGGGCCAGGCCCTCTCCCACCATTGGCCCTCTGGACCCGGGGCGCCTGGGATAAAGCAGGCCCGCTGCTCTTTGTGGTCACATGTTTGGGGCTGTCACCATCTCCCAGGCTCTAAGCTTCGCGGGGGACACCTGTCTTCCTCACCATCATTCTCCAGAGCCCAGGCTGTCTTGGTGTGGGTCCCAGGAAGCTGGCTCTCTGGGTGGACACATTCCTGTGCCTGGCTGGACCCCAGTCCCTCTCCTAGCTGGGCACCCTTACACAGGACACGACCTGCAGAGCCCTGGCTGGGTTATTGTCTGTTGCACGGGACGCAGTCAGACAGCTGGCCTGTCTTTGCACCCACTGGGGGCTCAGTAATGATCCCAGGCTGGGGTTTCAATCCAGCATGAAGAGTATTCTAGCCACTGGACACTCAGCTGTTGTGGAGAGGAGAGGGGAGAGCGCGCCGTTCCTGCCATCCAGGGCCTCTAGTGAGCCGACCCGAGCTCAGTGGGGAGCTTGGGAAGTGCTCTCCGGAGGGCGGGGGGTCCGGACGCAGCGAGGGGGGCCTCTGCCTTGCCCCGAGCATCCCTCATAACTGCCCGCGGCGTCTGGCTTTCGGGGTCTGCACTGTGCCCCACGCGGCGTCTGTGCACTCCAGTGTTTGCAACATTTTACCTATGACTTAGACCCACGGATGGCGGCAAGTTAGGTGGGTAGACGGGTGGTTCTTTATAGCTACAAAATGGACAGGCTGCTGAGTAGGGTGCGCTGCTGTCCCACGTCGGCTACTGATTCCCACTCGGGGCAGACTCACCTCCACTCCTACACGTCCTCCGTGAGCCTTCTGCTTTGCTGTTGATAACGGGGTTCCTCTAGGTATTTTCAGCAATGGGGGGAACCGCTCATGCTACGATGCTGAGCGAAAAATAAGGTTTAAAACTATTTATTATACAATGCAATTTAATATAAAATGTAATACGATAAGATGCCATAATATATGCTATACATATATTACTATATGTAATATATATACATTATCATGCTATAGAGAGAGAGATGAGAAGAAAATATACTACGGAGGGGAGGTCAACAAAAGGTTCAAATTCCTTTTGCCTGAGTGGGCTTGATTCATGATGCTTTTCTATGTTTCCCAGATATTCTGCAATACCACATTTATCATAAAAACAATAATAATACCCTTGAACAAACGAGCTCACTCCTGCCCGTCCAGGGTGGTCTCGTGCTACCACTTGCCTCGGTTCCCCTCCGTGTTTCCTAGAGAGCTTCACTCCCCATTACGGGGACACCCTGACGGCCTCTCCTCTCCCGCTCTGTGCTCGCCTGGGGTGACCCCATCCACATCTCCGATCTCGGCCACCACCGCGGAAGGCCACCCCTCTCCATTCTTGTGCGAACTCCAGTTCCGCGTCTTCATCCAAGACTTTGCTCCTGACTCCAGACAACCGTGACGTGGACGGATCTTTCCAGGTGTCCCTCGGACACTTCCAAGTCGTCCTGTCTGGAGCAACCTCTCCTCTCTGCTGCTCATCCACAAAGGCTCCTCGTCTCTGGGAAGGGGTGCTCAGCTGCAGACTCCCGAGTTTGGCAGAACTTTGGAAATCGCTCTTACGCCCGCGCCCTGTCAGCCCACACCGGGTCAGGTACCAAATCACCAATTCCTCCTCCTGAAGATGCCAGTCTCCCGGGGCGGTGGTTCGCGCCCGTGGCTTTCAGCCAGGGCCTCATCATAGCACCGTTGGCGAGTCTTCAGCGGGGAGGGACCCAGTCGGATCCGCGTTGGTTTTGGAAAGATGTTCTGGCAGCGTGAGCTGGTGGGCGGGACAGGGCCGCTGCGGAGGCAACATCTCAGTTCTCCGCCCCACACGTCCCCGCTCCCGCCTGGCCCATTGCTCTGGGGATTATTTTAACTCGGCCTGGAGAAGGCATCTTCACGCTTGTCTCTCTCTTTCTTTTGAGGTGGGAGTTTCTCTTATATTTTACTTAGAAAAAGAGTCAAAAAAACCAAAAACAACTTGAAAAAAAAATCCTTCTACAAGCTGCGAAATCTTACTTCATCCATCCCTCCCTAACACCCAACATTCTTTTTTCCAAAAAGGTGATAAACAATTCAGAACTCATTAGCATATGAGGATAACGCACACTTGCTGTGGATCTCGTCTGTCTTCAGTCTGTCACAGATTAGCTGGAAATTTCTGCTGGTTTTGCCTGAATAATACAGACAGACTTAAGGTTGTTTTTATTGGTTAGGAGAACTTGAGACTAGATTGTGTATAAAACCCATTACAAGGAGAATTTGTCACTGATTTTTATAGGGAGATAAAGGGCCTGAGTTCATGGGGTGCTAGTCCAGGGCTGACCCCCTGGAGGCACTGATAGGTAAGCACACCTGCCCACCAGTGGCACAGGTCTACCTGGCATGGAGCCTCCACATGCAGATGGGATATCCCCTGATTTCTGGTCCTCGTGGAGAACAAGTCTTCCTGCTTTAAAAGTGTCCTCTTAAACACCCATTGGAAAGAGAGTACCCATAGGAAAGGGGGCTTCTCCTATCCAAGGGGGTGTCTGGTTGTTCCTGGGTTGAGTGGGGTGTGTGGGGAAAACCTTGACATGAATGTGATTGAAACAAGAGCCAGAAATGGGGGATAAGTCCATCTCCTGGTTCCCCCGTCACAGCAATTAATTAATTAGTGAAAATCGCTCTGCATCTCTGTTGTCCTCTGCTGTGTTCCCAGAATTCAGAGCACAGCATGGTAGGGAAAGGGGTTCAAAACGCTGTAATAAATGAATACAGTCAAGCCCATGGCAGGAAGCAGTAAAGGACTTTGGGCTACTTTGAGGTTCTTTGAATGAACATATTTGTAATTTTCCAGCTCTTGTTTAGAGCCGATCAGCTGCCCAAGGCATCCTGTGCTCAGGACACTGGAAAGCCCAGGGAGGGAATAAATACAACCAGTTGACAAAAGCGTACTTTAGCAGAACCACTTCAAGGACCGGGCTGCGTGGGAACGGGTGAGACTCCCCCCAGAGCACCTGCTGAAGCACCCCCAGATCATGGCTAAACCCTGTTTCCTGGGAGTGTGGGTTCTGTGCACACACTGCACTTGCTTTTGCTGAGAACAGCATCCAAGCTGGGCACTGCCAGCCTCCAAACAATGGAGAAGGGATGAATAACTCCCATTCAAACTGGACCCTTTAAGGGGTCCAACCTTAGCCTGCCCAAAGACACCTGCCCCAATTCCTTAGTCTGGCTGTGGCCACCAAGACCAAGACACATATCACGAGTGTGTGCACATACAAATATATGCGCATGAATTAAGGGCTTAAGCTGAATAGTAACAGTCTTCCAATCTGCAGAGCTTTCTGACTGTAGGTGAGAAAACACACAATCTTGCCAGGACTTTTGCATCAAAGAGAGAGATAAACTTGCTAATTGAAAAATGGTTTGCCTGGAGGAAAACATGGAGATGCCAGCTATGTAAATTAGCATATGCCAGGATCTAAAAGAAATCATGCCAGGCCAGGAGGAAATAAGCAAATTAGAAGAATGAGGAAACAACCCTAGAAGCAAATTGAAAGCACTCTGGTGCTTTAGTTTATCTCAGGAGGGAGGTCGACGGATCAGTCCAGAGGTGAGGAGAGCCCGTGTTTGGAGAGTCCCAGGTGTGTCTGTGGTGTACCTGGGTGGGTGCATGCTCTCCTGCCCAGGTCAGGGTGGGCTTTTCATACAAGCTCTTAAAAGCATGCTTCATAATACCTTCCTTCTGCTTTAGGCGGCAGGAAGGTCCTTCACCAAGTGCCCCTAAGAAACACTGTGCTTGCCCTGTGGACTGTGGTGGGGTTTCTCCGGCGGAGCGACCTAAGCAGTTCATTAGCCCGTGGAAGTCTCCAACCAGCTCTCAGCGACGAACTGCCCAGAGCTGGGCGGGGTCTCAGAGCCCCGGCATCACAAGGAGATACCGCGCGAGACCGGGGTCTGCGGCGGGAGGGAGGTCAGCCGGGGCGCGCGCCGCCTGGCGGCGACTGCGTGTCACCCGCGCGGAACCAGGCTCTGCTGTGCGCGCCGAGCGAGGGTCCTCGCAGGAGGGGTGGTCCTTGGCCTCAGTCAGCCCAGGTTGCACTGCAGAGGCCTCGTGCGGTGGGTAAAGGAGGAGCACAATTCTGGGCCCGGTAGCATCCAGGACCAGTTCACCGTGGGCAATCCCAGCGACAACCGTTTGTCCCGTGCAAAGGCCCGGAGGCGACCCGCCTGGGGTGTGTGGCGCCTGAACTAGTGGGGCGCGGGGTAGGGGCCGCCGGGCAGAGGACCCGCTGGGGTCTTAGGAAAGTGTTTGGCAGATTTTCCAGGGAGAGGAATCTACCCGTCCCCAGTGACAATCGGTGCCCGCTGGGCGTCGGGGGCTGCAGGCAGCATCCCCTGGGGACCCTCCGCCTTCGACCCAGGTTAAGCCAGGCAGAGTGCGGCCCGCGCGCGCGGTCCCCGACGGCGCCCCCAGCACCGCCCGGCGGCTGGACGTGCCTGACTCAGGCGCCGCCACCTTGGCCTCGGCTCGCTGCTGCTGGTGGACCCCGTCTCCCGGCCCGGCCGGGTGCGCCTTCCCCGGCGTGCGCTCCGTCCGCGAGAGCCGGCGGCCTCCAGCGGCCGAACCTGAGCTCCGGGCTCAATCCGCGGAAGCCCGGCCAGACGCGCCCTCTGCGCCCCGCGCCTTCGCCTGCTCCCCTCGCCCTCCGCCGCCGCCGCCGCGGGGGTCCCGGGGTGAGTGCGGGCCGGAGCCCGGAACCCGGAGACGCTGCGAGCCGGGGCCGGGCCTGGGGGGGCGGCGGCAGCGCGGGCGGCAGCGCTCGCAGAGGAGGAGGCGGGGCTCCCGGCGCGGGGCAGGGGCGGAGCGTGCGGCCGCGCAGCGGAGCCAAGTGAGTTCGCTTCCGAGCCCGCGCCGCCGCCGGCCCGTGCCTCTGGCGCCCGCCGCCCCCGCCGCGCCCGCAGCCGCCGCCCGCGCGGGGATGTAGGATGCTGGTGGGCGCCAGGCTCCAGCGGCGGCGGCGGCAGCTGCAGCAGCCGCAGCCGCCTCGGCGGCGGCAGCCTCTCCTCTGGCCGATGAATGCAGACCCGCCGCCGCCGCCGCCCTGGGTTTGGATGGTCCCCGGTTCGGCCGGGCTGCTCCGGCTGGGCGCCGGGGTCGCGCCCCCGCCAGGGCTGCTTGCCTCGGCCCAGCCCTCTGCCGCGCCGCTGATCCCGGGGCTGCCCGGCTGGCTGCCGTTGCTGCCGCTGCCCTCTGCGCCAGACCACGCCGCCGCCGCAGCTGTGCACCACTACCCCTTGCTCAACGGGCAGGTAACGTGTCCCCCGGCCCCCGGCCCCGGGTTCGGGGTCGCCGGCTTCCCCCGTGGCCCCTGGGCGCGGCCCTCGCCCCGCTCCGGCGGCTCCGGCCCTGTGGCTTGCGCGCTCTTTCCTCCCGCGGTGGTCCTCGGCTCCCCAGCCCACCACGGCGCAGCCTGGTAGCCATGCATCGGCAACAAAGTTCATGCTTCGACGTCCCGTTCTGCCTCTCGGCAGTTTTTGCAGTTTGGAGACCCGCACCCCAAGCCCAGAGTTGGGACCGCCTTGGCCACAACTTTCGCCCGGGCCGGGGTCGTTGTCCAGAGCGCGGTGCTTAAGTACCGCCTCCGGAGCCCGGCGTTGCAGCTGGGAACTGTGGCCGACTTACCGAATAGAAGTTAATACTTTTACAGTCTCTGCCAGGCTTGGAAAGCAAGCTGGGAATCAATAGCTGTTTCTGATTCTGATCTAGCTTTTTTTTTTTTTTTTTCATTTGAAAATAGACTCAGGACAATGCTTAAGAAAATTCAAACCAATGGAAGCCCGCAGGGAAATCCTGCCTTTAATACTGAGAAATGCTACCGGTGATTTCCACTCCCACCCTAGATCCGCCCGAGTCCACCAAATTACCTAGTGTCATATTGCACTTTAGAAGAGTTTGGCGTTTCAAATCTGGAATTAAAAAGGAAAAGTGACTGTGCCTTTGATTAATGGTGTAACAGAGCAAGGGAAGCTGGTTTTGGCAAGATCCATTGTTTGCTATCTAACTAGGCAGATGCATTTAAATCAGAGAATAACATGTATTTTATTCCAATGACTGTCCTGATTAGCATATTCAAATGAGTGGATGTTAGAATACACCACATAATTAATTTAATTCCAATATTATATTGTGAGCTTTTCTAAAAGATGTTGTTAACTCTTCCTTAAGTGGTCTTTACACGTAATGATACATCACATATGTGGTACTGGATATGGTATTTTGATGTGTGATGCAGTTCATGTTGGGGTTTTTTTTTTGAATAAGCCTTGGTAGCTTTTCTGATATTTCGAAGGGGTTGTCATATGCGAGTGCTACCACTAGAGGTACATGGTGTCAAGGAACTACATTTTGTTTTTTCTTTCTGTATAGAAAATGCATTTTTTTTTTCTTGTGTAAATTTAAAACAAAAAGCTCCCCCAAACTTAGTATTAATCTTTAAAATATTTTGTGCTACCATATTTTCTGTTAAATAACTATTTAAACCAGAAGAACATTTTCACATAACAGGAAATTCAAAAATGCTTTTATGATTTTAAAACAAATGTGTATTGAAGTATTCCATACCATTGAACAATGATCTCATTCTCCACTGATAAAGATTCAGTTAATTTAATTAGAGAGACTTCTCCTAAATTGTCTGCCCCCTTTCAACGTTTGCTATTTTATTCTGTGCATTGGGATCTTCAGTTATGTGATAATCTCATTTATGTTTTCTTTGCCTTGGAATCTATTTGCATTTGCGAACCTTGGGAAACTTTGAATCTTAACCTCTTATTTCGAAAATATTACTTGTGCCTGTTTTTAAAACGATAAATATAATTAATATAAAATGTTATATGGAAAAGAATACCATAAAATATAGCTCTCTGCTTGCTTATAAAAAGAATTATAAAAGGAATACCCAGCATTTCACCTTTCCATTACGGTTTGTCATATTCTCAGGGCAGAAATCCATTTCTTAACCATGTCCTCATGGTTTTGTGCCTAGAAGTTCTTTCTTAATAATACAGAAAGCAGTGTTGTAAATGCATTGTGATGATTCCGATATGAAGATTTTTATAAATTCTTAGAATTTTGGAATATTTGTGGGGTTTTTTTTGGACTGGGAAAAAGGAGATTTTTCTCATAATCAAATACATGCATTTAAAAATTCCCTTTTAGAGCAGAGCTATCGCAGCATCTTTTGGTACAAGGTAGAGTTGATTGATACAGGCTAATGAGCACACCCTTCCCTTTTCTTGGGTTTCAGTGGCTGTTTGGTGGTCATCCTCCATCGATTGGACTGCCCCCCTCTTCCGCTGTGGAATTGGTGCCCATTTTCCCACATGCCTGCCCATCTTCTCTTCCACCTCCCATTGGGAAAAGTTGGATAGACAAAAGGATACCTAATTGTAAGGTAAAAATGCAGCTAGTCTGATTGGATAAATGGGCTATTAATTTTTAAGTTGTTGGGTATTTCCATAACAGAAATCACTGTCTATTTTTAGTGTCTTAACTGCAATAGATCAACCATCTAGGTCTGGAGAGAAGTCTTTTCAGAATAAGATTGGTCTGTTCAAAAGCACTAGTAGATGGTGGTGGTGGGGGGGGATTTTGTTTTAGCTTAAAATATTTGGATTCCATAGGATAATATAAAATTCCTACTTCTGAATCAGAATCTACTTTTTGAATTTTTCAGTTTTTAAATCCATAACTATTGTTCAGAATCTAGCCTTAAACCTTATAGAACTCAAGTGTACATTTTAAAAGTAAGTTTTCCTTGGTATTATTGCTTTGAGTGTTCCTCTTTTTGATGGTTTATCTTGGCTTTTGAATTCAAATACACTGGCTACACTTTGTTTACCTGAAAACCAATAGGAAGTAGTACAGTGACTTGTTCTCCAACACACTGCTTATCTCACCGGGGTGATTCTGTATCTGTTAACCGGCTGCTCGGATGAACTAACCAAGTCAATAGCTGAAGACCAGCCCAGGAGACTTAACTAGAAGGTGATGGGTATCAGAGCCCCGTGGATCTTCAGGTTTTAAGATAGTGGCTTTATAGAATCTCCATGCGTAGAATCTCCAATACTCAATGTAAGACAAGTATTTTACAGTCTTCAGCTTTTATTATGTGCATGGTCTTAAGAGTTATGCTTGCTTTCTCTTTGGACAGATCTTTTTTAATAATTCCTTTGCTCTGGACTCAACATGGATATATCCTGAGGAATCAAGATTGTTCCATGGGCATGAGAAGCCCCAACTGTTGGCAAATCAAGTAGCTGTGTCTCTGTCCAGGCCACCTCCTGCCTCTAGGCCTCTTCCCACAGTGGTGTTAGCACCTCAGCCTATCCCAGGTTGGTGCCCCAATAGCCGTAAAGATGTGTGGTTGGTTTTTGTTTGTTTGTTTGCTTGCTGTGGCTACAGATTAGCTTTGGGCATGAAAACTATGTTTGTCGCTTTAATGAAACAATTCTTTCAGTAAAATATAATTTCGTTTTTCATGGGCATGATTCCTTTTCATAATGAAATTGAGTTTGGGGTAGATTATTCACTGTGTTTTTGGAGAATGGAATCTGTTTTAAGGCGAAGAGCTGGCTGAGGGGATTTGTACGGAATCATGTTTTTGGTGCTCTGTTTTTAGAAGTGGACCAAATCTTCTGCTGCTGGCTCTTAGTAGGAGCCCTAATTGATCAGGCAACTCACTTAAAAAATGTGCCTTACGTGGGGTGAGGTGCACAGCTCCCTGGTCCGCAGGACACGGGCACATGTAAGATTTTTATACGTTTTGCCTTCACGAATATGGGGTGAGACTGGCGATGGTCTATAAACGTGTGCTGTTTGGAAGATGGATTTTGTTCTCTCTTTGGGGTCTAGTGACCTAAAAGAACATTTGTCCTGGAACAGACTCCCATGAAGTAATCCCTGGTTGAAAGGTGGTATAATAAACCTATATAGTAACAAGAGAATAAAAGCATCTTACGAATTTTTTAATTGATTTTTAAAATCACCTTAATATATGATCATATTAGAAAGCAAATGTTGCTCATGGAAATTATCTTGCGACACCTTCCATTATGGAATATTTTATGACTTCAGAATTATATTATCTTCCTTGTAATTTCCTACCTACCAAGATTGTCCCAATATGTAGCTCTAAAATTTAGTAATAAGGACATGTATCTGTGGATAGTTCAGTGCTGCTTTAGGAGACATATTTATTTTCTTCTCTCTTTTTCTACCTTATGTATTATAATTTGCTATGTGTCCTGTTCAGTAATAAGTCAGGAAGAACACTCAACTCTTTGTGTTTTTTCATGGGCCTTAATGATTCTTGGCTGAAACTTGCCTTCTGTCCTTGTAATCATCTATTACTGAGTTGTTAAAATCTGAATAAGGGTCGTACATACATACACTTATAAACATTTTACACTAAGATGATCACATATCCTTTTGAATTCAATGATGACAAAAGATGATCAGATAGCATATAATATATGGTGTTCCAGGGCTTTAGACGTCTTTTTCGGTGTACGAAAGGATAATATTTTACTTTCCTAATGCACTGGCAATGCTGTCACCAAAATAATCAGTACATTTAGTTTAAAAAACAGTGAAATTAGTTTAATTGTTCCAACAAAAGCTTGGAGTGACCTTTCCTCCTGTCAGCTCGCTCTTTACTATCATGTAGACATTTGCATTATACCTCTGTCCTCTTAGAAAACTCATACTGTGAACATACTAACTACCAATTTTGTCGAAGAAGCTTCTGGCAAATTATCACAGCTTTTATATCATATGGATATTTTTTCTTGCCATTGTGTGGCACCTACTTCATACTTAAAGCATATTCATGTTAATTTTACCTTTTGACCTTTTGACTAAGCCTTTTAAAAGGACAAAATAAAATAATATTTCTTACTAACATGGTCGATCATAGAATAACTGTCCGCCCCATCTAACATTTATCAAATTTATGCTTTTATTCTTCCTTGGATTTTTTTTTTTTGGACTCATGAACCATAAGAATATAACACGCTTTACTTACCTTTGGAGAATAATGTATCTGTGCCCACAGGGATTTTACTAACAGTCAGATGCATTTGTTCTGAGATGGGGTTTCTGAACTGTTTCATGAAAATTTTGATTTTTTGATACATTTCAGATTCTTAGAAATTACTATTCTAGAAACATGTATTAAATGACCATTAGTCCAGAGAACACATTTAGGGTGTTGTTTATATGTTACTAACTGCTTAACCGAGAACCCGGAAGGAGGAGCAAGTAAAGGTGGAAGGTAGGGTCAGCTCCCAGTCAGTTCAAAGTTAAGATATGTTGTTTCAATTTTAATGTAATTAATGAGAAAATATAGCCTCATTAAAACATTTTACATGTAAATTTTCAGATATGTTGTTAAAAGTTATTGTTATAATTGCTATTAAGTCTTATATCTTGCTATAAATTGATAAATTTAAGTATTATATTGATTTATATTATATAAACTTATGCATTTATAAATATAAATATTTATATACACTATATTAATATATAATATATGAATATATCACATGATGATATTTTAAGTTGATCCATTTGTAAATTGTTATGTTCAGAAGCAAGTGGCCTTAGAATCTTAGATATATTTTATTGATCCCCTTTCAGTTAATCCATGAAACACTATTAGAACTCCAGGAGAACCAGGAGAGTGAGTCAGACTCACCTCATTTTATTTTTTAATTTAATTTAATTTTTTTTTAGATTTTTTTAACATCTTTATTGGAGTATAAGTGCTTGACAATGTCATGTTAATTGCTGCTGTATAACAAAGTGAGTCAGCTGTACATATACATATATCCCCGTATCCCCTCACTCTTGCGTCTCCCTCCCACCCTCCCTACCCCACCCCTCTAGGTGGTCACAGAGCACCGAGCTGATCTCCCTGTGCTACGCGGCTGCTTCCCACTAGCTATCTGTTTTACGTTTGGTAGCGTATATATGTCCCTGCCACTCTCTCACTTCGTCCAAGCTTACCCTTCCCCCCAGCTTACCCTTCCCCCTCCCCGTGTCCTCAAGTCCATTCTCTACGTCTGCATCTTTATTCCTGTCCTGCCCCTAGGTTCATCAGAACCATTTTTGGTTTTTTTTAGATTCCATATATATGTGTTAGCATACAGTATTTGTTTTTCTCTTTCTGACTTACTTCACTCTGTATGACAGACTCTAGGTCCAGCCACCTCACTACAAATAATTCAATTTCATCTCTTTTTATGGCTGAGTAATATTCCATGGTATATATGTGCCACATCTTCTTTATCCATTCCTCTGTCGATGGACACTTAGGTTGCTTCCATGTCCTGGCTATTGTAAATAGAGCTGCAATGGACATTGTGGTACATGACTCTTTTTGAATTATGGTTTTCTCAGGGTATATGCCCAGTAGTGGGATTGCTGGGTCGTATGGTAGTTCTATTTTTAATTTTTTAAGGAACCTTCATAGTGTTCTCTGTAGTGGCTGTATCCATTTACATTCCCACCGACAGTGCAAGAGGGTTCCCTTTTTTCCACACCCTCTCCAGCATTTATTGTTTGTAGAGTTTTTGATGATGGCCATTCTGACAGACTCGCCTCATTTTAAACAGGCTCATCACATTTTCCTTTCTTGGATAGATAGTACATTTGTGTAGTAATCGTTCTTGACAATGGCATTACGTACCATGAGCTCCGATGATGTGACACTAGAAAGTGGTTTTGT
This sequence comes from Kogia breviceps, assembly GCF_026419965.1. Lineage (NCBI taxonomy): Eukaryota > Metazoa > Chordata > Mammalia > Artiodactyla > Physeteridae > Kogia > Kogia breviceps. The sequence continues at coordinate 1,709,449 of NC_081311.1, forward strand.
TTCAGTAAGCATGTGGCCTGTTGAACTGAATTAGAAGGTGTGACGGGCAGAGACTTCAGGTGGGTGACCTCTGAGGCTTATGTTAATATTGCTCCCCTCCTCACCTATGGCTGGTTAAGAAGTAACTGCACTGCAGCAGCGTCTCATATAATATTAGCACAACTTGAATGAATTTGGGTAAGTCATTTAAAATTTAAATGTTTTGAAGGACTTTATTTTTGATATATACTAGACTCACTTATGTTGACAGAGGGAACGATTTGTGGTTACACTCAGACCTGAAGACAGCCTGTTGGCCACTTAGAAACGTGAAGGTGAGCCGCGTTCCCACCTGCATTTATCAGAGGAGCTCCCTCCCCTGTAGGCGGTGCAGACGCGGGCTCTGCTAGGCACCCTCGCAGCTCATGTTCTCCCGGGGAAGTGCACTCTGTAGATCATTACCCAGCACTGCCGTCCCGGGGGCTCTGCAGATGTCCGAGGAGGGTCTCAGGAGGGTCATCAGGGAAGGTCTCCAGGGGATGATGTATCTGAAACACACCACAAAGATCAGCAGAACTTGACCAGGGCAGGAGAGGGAATAGAGGAGTGGAACATGTAAAGTCACAAACTCATGACAAATGTTTCATCAGGTGATGACAAGCAGCGAAGCAGCCTAAACCAAGGAGGAGAGTGGTGGAGGGGTGCAGCAGTGGTGGCCCAGCTCAGGGCCATTTCGTGCAAGATGAATTCCATTATCCCACGGCACCTGTGTTGGAAGTCCTGGGTACTCTCCAGAGTATCCTGGGGTGTTCCATCATTCTTCGGCTTGGGAGCCATGGTTGCTTCAGGAAAGTGTAAATTTGTCCTCAGGAAGCAGAGCAGACAAAGAAAGGGCCGAGTTTTCTCACCAAAAAAATAAATGCAAGCATCCAAAAATATGCACAGTTACAACTGTACTGGAAACTAAAGTCTCCAGTGAGTAATTTAGTGGCTTTTTAAGGAATTATCCCTAATTACAGTGTGAACGGGTTGAACTGAGAAATAAGCTGGGACTCATTCATTCCCAGTCCTCAGAGGTTGATGCAGGAAAGGCGAGGACGCATGAGGACACAGGCACCCCCTCCTCTTCAGGAGTCTCTGCACTTAGGACGAGACCCCATCACTTTGTCTCCAATCTCAACATCTCCCTTCTCCCATGCAGTGCTAAGTCCCTCTTCATCCCAGGGAGAAATGGGCTTGCATTGCTTCTGAGGATATGAGGTTTATCACAGGTAGAGGTGGGAGTAGGGCCAGTGTGGAAATCGTGCTTTTCAAAGCATCCCTGTTCTTCACTTCTAAAAATAAGAACTTCAGAGTCCTTCAAGCTATTCAGAAATACAAGTGCTTAGATTGAGAGTATGAAGCAGGAGAATAATTTACTCAGCTTCTGTCCAGTAAGGACACACGGTATTATAGTTTGCTGGAAACTGGAGATTTGTCTAAAAGTTGTCTGTATCACATTGCCTTTTGGCTGATGATCAAAGAGCCTGATTCTACCAATATCTTATTGGAAAAAAAATACTGGCTGTGCCATTCAAAGATTACTAGAGAGAGAGGGAGGGAAAGTGGAAGATGAGGTGGGACAACAGAAACTGTTCTGCTTCATGACAGATTTATTTACTCAAAAGATGCAGAAGAAAGAAAAATCTGGGAAACAGCTTTTGTACAGGAGCTTGTAAGCATTTTGCATAAATCACCTTTCAGTTTATCTTAATATGAACAAAAGAGCTTTATAGAAAAGCAATAAAAGAAAAATCGAGGACTTCCTTGGTGGCACAGTGGTTGAGAGTCCGCCTGCCGATGCAGGGAACACGAGTTCGTGCCCCGGTCTGGGAAGATCCCACATGCCGCGGAGCAGCTGGGCCCGTGAGCCATGGCCGCTGAGCCTGCGCGTCCGGAGCCTGTGCTCCGCAATGGGAGAGGCCACAACAGTGAGAGGCCCGCGTACCACACACACAAAAAAAATAAATAAAAATAAAAAAAATAAAAATAAAAGAAAAATCGAAAGCGAGCTGGCGGAGGCATGAAAGCATGTGGCAAGATGGTTTGAACTGGATGATGGCAGACAACATAGACTGATTCTCAAGCATTTGTAGCTGTGGCAGTGAACAAAGGGATGGTGATCATGAGAAGGTGACAGTGAGATAGAGAGCAAACAACGAATTGATGTTGATTTGATCTCCTTGAAAAACAAATACAATGTGGCAGACATATTAAATGTGGCCATGCCATTTACCTTGCTCACTGTATCCTGGTGGAGTTTACGAATGGGAGAGCCACTCCTTCCAGGAACACAGAAGTGGGCACAGCTTCAGATCAATGTACAGCAGATGTGATCACCTAATGGGGAAAACTTTAGAGAATTAGGAGGAAAAACTTTTGTGATCAAAGTAATACATGCCCAACAAGAAAGGCATCCATACGCATAAGCAAGGAAAAGACCTTCTCAAACAACCGATGGATAGACTTTTTTCACATCTAATGTTCTCACCTCAAGTTCTATTTTGTCTCAAGTTAATGTTGCTGTCACTCTACATTTCTGTTTTATCTTGCTTATCAGTGTTTACCTTGTCTTTTGTTTTAAGCTTAGGTCAGTCATTTAAAGGCACAGTCTCTTCTTTTGCCTTTAAAAATGGAGTTTAACGTACCTATATTTGAATTCCTATTTTTATATTTCTTCTGTCATATGATTATACCCTGTTTTTTATAGTGTCTTGTTATTTCTTTATTTTAGTCTGTTATTATTCTTTTGCTGTGCCGTGTATGTTTTGTTTGATTTTGTTTATTTTTGTTTTATATGGTGATTTGGAATATGTTCATACTGATCCTATTTTCTCAAGCAATTACCAGTAAGATTTTTAAAGAAACAGGTTTAAGCTTTATGTTTCCCTTAATTTTCAGATTATGACAATACTATCATTCTAGAATTCTTTTATAGACTATGAAAAATTCGGGAAAAACTTATATCATACATTTTTTTTCTCTCTTCAGTTTCCTCCACTAATTGAGAAATTAATTGAAAGCAAGAGCTAAAAATGGGGAAGTCAGGTTTCAAACTATCTGTAATTGTCAACAATTTTTGTCAATAACATAGAATATATGTAAACGTTCATTAATTTGGTTACAGGAATGACTGAAAATTTCTCAGCAACTTTTTTCCCCCAAACTGAAGCTGAAAAGAATAATTATAATCTGAATATGTAACTTCAAATTATGTTGGTAAAATTGGGAAGAGGAGAATTGAGAAATCTGAGGATACAAATTATTTCAAAATCACTCATATAGTTAAAAGAAGCTGAAACACTAGGAAACTCATGCTGGAAGCCCAGAAAACAAGGTTATTTAAGACTGACACAGGAAAAGACATCCTGCCCCATAGCCAGCCTTACAAATATGAGTAAAAGCAACAGCCATCTATCACTGGTGCAGGGACCAGGCATGGAGAGTGACCCTTTTCTGTGATGTAGGAATTTGAGGATGGCTGAAAGTTAAAGGGGACACAAATATTAAGACTATCAGACACCCTAGAACTTACTCTAAGAAAAAGGCATCGTTAAAGGATTTTGAAGCCTCTGGGGCATGGTAGGAAACTGGCAACAAAATTCAAATCCAGGTCAACACCTGAACACATTGACACATCTCATTCAGCTTGACAGAAGAAAGGGTGTGCCCATTTCCAGGAGTAAATCCTAAGTACCTCATTCTCTGTTGTTCTAATCATGATGTCTGGCATTGAATAAAAAAGTTACAAGACACACAAACAAAGCAAAAAATGATAAACCATTGTCAAGAGATAAAGTAAGCAGCAGAACCAGATCCTAAGATGACACATTTTGGAACTATCAGACAGGGACTTTGAACTAACTATGATTAATATATTAATGAGTCTAATGGAAAAGGAGGGCCACATGCATGAAAAGATAGAGAATTTCATCAAAGATATGGAAAAGATAAGAAAGCCAAACTGAAATACTAGAAAAAATAAAACGTGGTATCAGAAATGAAGAATTACTTTGGTGGACTCATGAGTAGATGTGATACAGCCAAGGAAAGTATGAATGAATTTAAAGATAGGTCAACAGAAACTACTAAAATTGTAACACAAAGAGAAAACAGTGAGAAAATGGAGCATACTTTCCCAGAGCTGTGAGATAATATCAAATGGTTTAACATACACATAATTGAAGTTTCAGGAGGAGAAAAAATGAGGGGGGAAAAAATTTGAAGTCACAGTGACCAAAGGTAATAAACAATTAATAAAAGTTATCAAAACATGGATCCAAGAGACATAGAAAACCCCAAGACTGAAAATGAGGCAAAACATATTCAAACTTCTGTTTCAAAGGTTAAGAGAAAATCTTGAAGACAAACAGGGGAAAAAAGACACATTACACAGATAGTGACAAAAATTTAAAATTGCAGGAGTTGTATTGTAAGAATCTATACAAACCTCAAAGCAACAAAGTGACATCTTTAAAAGACTGAACTAAAAATCTCTCAGTCAAGAACTTTATACAAAGCAAAGACAATTATCAAAAACTAAGGTGAAATGAAGATTTTTCCCAAACTAAAACTGAAAAGAATTAATTGTTGGTAGACCTGCAGTTCAAGAAATTATGAAGAAGCTTATCAAGCAGAACTAATATAATAGCAGAGAGAAAGTTGCATCTGTACAAAGAAATAAAGAGTACATTGAGGTAAAATATATATTCTGCCTTGTTTTTAATTGCTCCAAAAGATAGTTGACTGTATAAAGTAATGGTGGGTGATGTAGTATGTGCATATTAGCATATGTGAAATCAAAACAATGTCAGCAATCACAAAGGATGGGAGGAAGGAATTGGAAGGATATAACTGCAAAGCTCTCATCATACATTAAGTGGTGTGATATTATTTGAAGGTGAACTCTAATTAATTAAAATACATATTATAAAGCATATAGCAACCACTTAAGAATTAAAAAGTTACAACTAATAAAACAATAGAATGACAATAAGCAATAAAATTGGAATCATAACAAATAACCCCCATTCAGTCAGAAAAAGAGAACAAAAGATCAAAGCACAGAAGAAGTAAATAATTTAAAAAAAATAACTACCGTATGGTATATTTAAATAAAAAGGTGTAGAGTCACATACAGACTGAAAGTGAGAGGATGGAAAAAGGCTCTCCACACAAATGAAAATCAAAAGAAAGCTGGAGTAGCAATACTTTTTCAGACAAAATTGACTGTAAAATAAAAACTGTAGCAGGAGACAAAGAAGGACACTACATAATGATCAAAGGATCAATCCAAGAAGAAGATATAACAATTTTAAATATACATGCACCCAACCTAGGAACACCTAAATATATAAGGCAAACATTAACAGGCATAAAAGGAGAAATCAACAGTAACACAATAATGGGGGGGACTTTAACACCCCACTTTCATCAATGGACAGATCATCCAGACAGAAAATCAATAAGGAAACACAGGCCTTAAAATGACACATTAGACCAGATATACTTAATTTATATTTATAAAACATTCCATCTGAAAGCAGCAGAATAAACCTTCTTTTCAAGTTCACATGGAATATTCTCCAGGATAGATCACATGCTGGGTCACAAAGCAAGCCTTGGTAAATTTAAGAAAACTGAAATCATATCAAGTGTCTTTTCTGACCACAATGCTATGAGGCTAGAAATCAACTACAAGAAAAAAAAAACTGCAAAAAAAATATGCAAACACGTGGAGGCTAAACAATATGCTACTGAAAAAAAGAGAGGAAATCAAAAAATACCTAGAAACAAATGAAAATGAAAACGTGATGATCCAAAACCTATGGGGTGCAGCAAAAGCAATTCTAAAAGGGAAGTTTACAGCAATACAAGCTTACGTCAGAAACTAAGAAAAATATCAAATAAACCACCTAACCTTATGCCTCAAGCAACTAGAGAAAGAAGAACAAACAAAACCTGAAACAAATAAAAGAAAATAAATCATAAAGATTTATGATAAATCTTAAATTAAATAAATAAATCATAAATCAGAGCAGAAATAAATGAAACAGAGACTTAAAAAGCAATAGAACATATCAATGAAACCAAAAGCTTGTTGTTTGTAAAGATAAACAGAATTGACAAACCTTTAGCCAGACTCATCAAGAGAAAAAGGGAGAGGGCCCAAATCAATAAAATCAGAAATGAAAAACGAGAAGTTACAACTGACACTGCAGAAATACAAACGATCATAAGAGACTACTATGAGCAACTATACACCAATAAAATGGACAACCTAGAAGAAATAGACAAATTCTTAGAAAGGTAGAATCTCCCAAGAGTGAATGAGGAAGGAATAGAAAATATGAACAGATCAATTACCAGTACCAAAATTGAATCAGTAATTTAAAAACTCCCCAAAAACAGAAGTCCAGGACCAGTTAACTTCACAGGTGAATTCTACTAAACATTTAGAGAAGAGTTAACACCTGTCCTTCTGAAACTGTTCAAAAAATATTGCAAAGGAAGGAATATTTCTGAACTCATTCTATGAGGGCACCATCATCCTGACACCAAAACCAGACAAAGATGTCACACAAAAAGAATATTATTACAGGCCAATATCACTGATGAACATAGATGCAAAAATCCTCAACAAAATACTAGCCCACTGACTCAAACAATACATTAACATTATTGACTGGAGACATATTATCACCACAGGCATTAGTTTCTGCTAAACTCCCTTGGTCAATAATGTGTTAAAGGATCATACACCATGATCAAGTGGGATTTATCCCAAGGATGCAATGATTTTTCAATATCTGCAAATCAATCAATGTGATACACCACATTAACAAAACAAAGAATAAAAACCATACGATCGTCTCAGTAGATGCAGAAAAAGCTTTTGATAAAATTCAACATCCACTTATGATAAAAATTCTTCAGAAAGTTGGCATAGAGGGAACATACCTCAACATAATAAAGGCTATATATTACAAACCCACAGGTAACATTATACTCAATTGTGAAAAGCTGAAATCATTTCCTATAAGATCAGGAACAAGACAAGGATGCCCACTCTTGCCACTTTTCTTCAACATAGTTTTGGAAGTCCTAGCCACAGCAATCAGAGAAGAAAAAGAAATAAAAGGAATCCAAATTGGAAAAAGAAGTAACACTGTCATTGTTTGCAGATACATAGAAAATCCTAAAGATGCTACCAGAAAACTACTAGAGCTCATCACCAAATTTGATAAAGTTGTTGGATACAAAATTCATATACAAAAATCTGTTGTATTTCTGTATACTAACCATAAAATATCAGAAAGAGAAATTAAGGAAACAATCCCATTCACCTTTGCATCAAAAAGAATAAAATACTTAGAAATAAACCTACCTAAGGAGGCAAAAGACCTGTACTCCAAAAACTATATGATGCTGATGAAAGAAATTGAAGATGACACAAACAGATGGAAAGCTATACCATGTTCTTGGATTAGAAGAATGAATATTGTTAAAATGACCATACTACCCAAGGAAATCTACAGATTCAGTACAATCCCTGTCAAATTACCAGTGGCATTTTTCACAGAGCTAGAAGAAAAAAAATTTAAATTTGTATGGAAACACAAAGACCCTGAATAGCCAAAACAATCTTGAGAAAGAAGAATGGAACTAGAGGAATCATGCTCCATGACTTTAAATTATACTATTGATAAAAAGCTATAGTAATCAAAACAGTATGATACTGGCACAAAAACAAACACATAGATCAATGGAACAGGGTAGAGAGCCCAGAAATAAACCCACACACTTCTGGTCAATTAATCTATGACAAAGGATGCAAGAATATACAATGGAGAAAAGACAGTCTCTTCAATAAGTGGTGCTGGGAAAACCAGGCAGCTACATGTAAAAGAATGAAATTAGAACATTCTCTAACACCATTTTCAAAAATAAATTCAAAATGGATTAATGATGTAAATGTAAGACTGGATGCTATAAAACTCCTAGAGGAAAACATAGGCAGAACACTCTGACATAAATTGCAGAAATATATTTTTGGATCCATCTCCTAGAGTAATGGAAATAAAAACAAAATTAAACGAATGGGACCTAATTAAGCTTAAAAGCTTTTGCATAGCAAAGGAAACCATAAACAAAACAAGAAGACAAGTTACAGACTAGGAGAAAATATTTGCTAATGATGCTACCAACAGATTAATTTTCAAAATCTACAAACAGCTCATATAGCTTAATATTGAAAAACAAACAACCCAATAAAAAAATGGGCAAAAGATCTAAATAGACATTTCTCCAAAGAAGACATACAGATGGCCAACAGGCATATGAAAAGATGCTCAGTATCACTAATTATCAGAGAAATGTATATCAAAACTACAATGAGGTATCAGCTCACACCAGTCAGAATGGCCATCATTAAGATGTCTACAAATAATAAATTCTGGAGAGGGTATGGAACAAAAGGAACCCTCCTACACTGGTAGTGGAGATGTAAATTGGTGCAACCATTAAGGAGAACAGCGTGGAGGGTCCTTAAAAAACTGCAAATAGAGTTACTCTATGAACTTGCGATCCCACACTTGGGCATACGTTTGGAAAAAACTAATTCAAAAAGATACATGCACCCCAATGTTCATAGCAGCACTATTTACAGTAGATAAGACATGGAAGCAACCTGAATGTCTATGGACAGAAGAATGGATAAAGAAGATGTGGTACACATATACAATGGAATGTTAGTCATAAAAAGAAAGAAATAATGACATTTACAGCAATGTGGATGGGCTTAGAGATTATCATATTAAGTCAAATGGAGAAAGACAGATAATATATTATTTCACTAATATTTGGAATCTGAAAAAAGATACAAATGAACTTATTTACAAAACAGAAAATAGACACACAGACTTAGAAAACAAACTTATGGTTACCAAAGGTGATAGTGGGGATGGGGGGAGAGATAAATTAGGAGTTTGAGATTAACATAAACACACTACTATATATAAAATAAACAACAAGGATCTACTGTATAGCCCAGAGAACTATACTCAATATCTTGTAATAACCTATAATGGAAAAGAACCTGAAAAAGAATATATACATATCTGTATAACTGAATCACTTTGCTGTACACTTGAAACTACCACAACATTGTAAATTAACTATACTTCAATAAAAATAAAACTAAGCCAAAGTAAAGAAATACAAAGGTGTAAACTTTATAATTAAAAGGAAAGATTTTCATCCTTATATATATTATGTCCACAAGAAACTCATTTTTAATATAAAAACCTAGAGTAGATAAAAGTAAAAACATGGAAAAGATACTGCATGCAAATGAGAAGAAAACTGGAGTACTGTATTAATATTAGGTAAATTAGAATTTAGAACAAGGAGTATTGCAGGAATAGGAAGGGACACTCCATAACTAAAAATTCATAACTAAATACATACCAAGAAGGCATAACAGTTCTAAATGTGTGTGCATCTAGCAAAAGAACTTCAACATACGTGAACAAAAACTAGTCAAACTTAAAAAAGAAATGGACAAATCCATAATTATGTTTGGAAATTTCAACACTCATCTCCCAGAAATTAATAGAGCAAGAAGGCAGAATATCAATAAGGATTTACAGAATTTACACAATACTATCCAGTAACTTGATTAAATTGACATTTATAGAATACTCTACCTAACAATAATATAATACATATTTTTTTGTATATATGGAACATTCAGCAATACAGACCTTATTCTAAGCCACAAAAAAGTCAACAAATTTTAAATACTTAAAAATATACACAATTTGTTTTCTGGCCTCAGTATAACTAAATTAGAAATCAATAACAGAAAAAAATATCCAGAAAAACTGCCAAATATCTGGAAATTTAAAAAAATACACCCAAAGAACCCATGGGCCAAAAAGGAAGTGACAAAGAGAATTACAGAATATTTTGAATTGAATAAAAGTGAAAATCAATATTAAAAATATTATCACAGAGCATAGCTCCAACAGTGTTCAGATGGAAACTTATAGCACTAAAATGCCTATATTAAAAAATAAATTTTCAAAAACTATTAGCAAACCAAATTCAACAGCATATTAAAGGGATCATATACCATGATCAAGTGGGATTTATCCCTGTGATGCAAGGTTGTTTCAACATATCCAAATCAATAAATGTGATATAGCATATTAATAGAATGAAAGAGAAAAATCACATGATCATGTCAATAGATGCAGAAAAAGAATTTGACAAAAATACAACATTCTTTTGTGGTAACAAACCCAAAAACTTCAGGAAACTGGATATTCAGGGGCCATACCTCAATATTACACTGACAGAGGACATCTATGAAAGAACCATATCTAATATTGTATGTAACAGTGAACACCTGATGTTTTCTCTCTAAGATAGAGAACCAGGCAAGGGTTTGTGCTTCCACCACTTCTTTGCAAAATTATACTTGAAGACCTAACCAATGCAATAAGGCAAAAAGAAAAGAAAAAAAAGAATGAAAAGCATACAGATTGGAAAGGAAGAAATAAAGCTGTCTCTACATGCAGGCAAAATTGTTGCCATATCGACCATCTCAGAGTCTACCAGAAGCTGCTAGTACCAATAAGTGAATTTAGCAAGGCTACAGGATGCAAGGTCAGTGTGAAAATTCAATAGTATCCCTGTATGACCAGTAATGAACAACTAGACATTAAAATAAATAGCAGTGTCACTAAAGCACTAAAACCAGAAAATATTTGTGGATTAATCTAACAAAATATGAATCCTGAAAACTATAAAACATTGAGTGGAGAAATCAAAGACATTAATATATGGAGTGATATTTTGTATTAATGGGCTGGAAGACTCAATAATGTTAAGATGTCAGTGCTCTCCAAATTAATCTATAAATTCTGTGTAATCCCAAACAAAATCCCAGTTTCACAGAAATTAACAAGCTAATTCTGTAACTCATACGGAAAGCCAAAGAAAGTAGAATGGCCACGACAGTGTTGAAAATGAACAGCAAATCTGGAGGTCTCATATGGAACAGATTTGAATGCTTATGGTAAAGCTACAAGAATGAAGGCTTTGTGGAACTGGCAAAATTGGAGGAACAGAGATCAGTAGAACACAATCATAGACCCTTCAGAAACAGATACACACATACACGGTCAACTGATGTTTTTTACAAAGGTGCCGAAGCATTCAGTAGAGAAAAACTTGCCTTTACAATAAATGGTTTTGGAACAGTTGAACACTCATCTTTAAAATAAACAAGCAAACCTTGATAAATACCTTGTATCATATATAAAAATTAACTCAAAATAGCTTATAAATCTGATTTTAATACCAAAGTCCTAGAACTTCTCAAAGGAAACATAGAAGAAAACTTTCTGACCTTGATTTAGGCAAAATTTTTTTAGATATGACATCAAAAGATGAACCATAGAATAAAATGCATTGATAATTAGATCTCATCAAAATTAAATACTGTTGCTCTTTGAAATGACTTTTAATAAAATGAAAAGAAAAGCCACATACTGGGAGAAAATATTTGCAAAGCATATATCTAATAAAGAATTGATATCCATAATATACAAAGAACTCTCATAAATCAATAATAAGAAAACAACCCAGCAAAATATGTGATCAGACACATCACCAACAAAGATATATAATGTCAAATGAGCACAGGAAAATATGCTCAATGTTATCTATCATTAGGGAAACACAAATAAAATCCAGACTGAAGAGTCCCTACACACCTACTGGAAGGGCTATATATTCTATACCCAGAAATCTCACTCCTAGGTATTTACCCAAGAGTAATAAAGAGATGTTTCCACACAAAAGCCTGTACACAAATGTTTTTAGTGGCTTTATGAGTAACAAAACCTGGGAACAGTCCAAATAGCCATTAACTATTGCATGGATTGGCAAACTCGGGCACATCCAAACTATGGACCACAACAGAAACCACCAGGAATGGACTTCCAATACACGCGGCAACATGATTGAATCCCAATAGATCATGCTGAGTGGAAGAACCCAGAGTCAAACATTTGTATCGTAGATGATGCCCTTTTCATGACGTTCTAGGAAAAGAAAAACTATAAGACCAAACACAGATCAGTGGTTTCCAGGGATTGGTGGGAGGAGGGCACTGACCGCAAAGGGTCAGAGGGCAGGTTTGGGGTTGTGGACAGTTGTCTGATTTTGGTGGTGGTCACATGACTGCCTTTGCAGAAATTCAGAGAACTGTACACAAAGACAATGAATTCCACTGTAGATAAATTACACCTGAATGCACCCAACTTTTAGAAAAAGAGAGACTTAAAGAGACATACCCAGTAAAATGTGTGGATTTTATTTGACCCTTGTTTGCACAAGGCATACAAAAAACTGTGAGACAACAGGAGAAAATGGAACAGTTGACTAAGTGTTTAACAATTTAAAGAAATGATTGTTTAAATTTATGTATTTTATTTATCTTTATTTTTGGCTGCCTTGGGTCTTTATTGCTGCGCTCGGGCTTTCTTTAGTTGCGGCGAGCGGGGGCTACTCTTTGTTGCGGTGCGTGGGCTTCTCATTGCAGTGGCTTCTCTTGTTGAGGATCACGGGCTCTAGGGCACACGGGCTCAGTAGTTGTGGCTCGTGGGCTCTAGAGCGCAGGCTCAGTAGTTGTGGTGCACAGGCTCAGTAGTTGTGGCCCATGGGCTTCGTTGCTCCGCAGCATGTGAGATCTTCCCAGACCAGGGCTCGAACCCGTGTCCCCTGCATTGGCAGGTGGATTCTTAACCACTGCGCCGCCAGGGAAGCCCAAGAAATGATTAATTTTGTTAATTTTTAGGTGTTGTTAGAGTTCTACACTCATGCTTTTAAAAAGAACCTGTATATTTTAGAGATGCCTGCAGAAACATATATAGCTGAAATAAAATCTGTTATGTTTTATCAGTAATCCAGGTGTGGGTGCTAGGAGTGCAGGTGTGAAGATGAAACAAGCCCAGTCATGGCTGATAACCGTGGAGGGTGGGTGATGGGGTATGGGATTCATTATATAATTTTCTCTATTATTTTACTGTTGAAAACTTCCTTAATAAAAATTAAAGAAATAAAGAGTCAAAAGTAATATCATGAAGGACACTTCAAGAAATTACGAAGAGTGATTTTATAGATTTCATATACCTGCCACAGTGCAACAAAACTGAAACCTTAAAATAAGCTATAAAGATGCCCAGCAGTCTTGAAGTTAAAAGACTCCCCCCAAAATAAATGAACGAGACAGAAATCAATATTACAAAATGAACCTTTTATAAAATAACCAAACGTGATGTGCCCGTATTAGAAGTCATAATATGTAGCCAACAGTACTACAAGGCAAACGTAGAGCCAGAAATATGTGAACCATGAAAGCATAGGCACAGAATAAATCAGCTTAAATCCAGGCATTAGAAAAGTTTCCTTAGCGAAAACTAAGGAAAATCTGAGGAAGCAAATGATAAAAAGTGAAGGCAAACATTTATAGTTTCAAAAACGGAAATGAATTAAATTGATTAAAATCTCCCCTCCCATGATCAGAAAAAAAGAAACACATTAAATGGTGACATCTCTGCTTGGTATCAACAGCTTTTTTTTTTTTTTTTTTTTTTTTTTGTGCTACGCGGGCCTCTCACCGTTGTGGCCCCTCCCGTTGCGGAGCACAGGCTCCGGACGCGCAGGCACAGCGGCCACGGCTCACGGCTCACGGGCCCAGCCGCTCCGCGGCACGTGGGATCTTCCCAGACCGGGGCGCGAACCCGCGTCCCCTGCATCGGCAGGCGGACTCCCAACCACTGCGCCACCAGGGAAGCCCCGGTATCAACAGCTTTGAAACAATTAGATGAACTGATTTCTGGCAGCTTTTCCACTTGAATCACGATGGAGCAGCCCATATACACGCCCACAGGTCTCCTCCCTCTTCTACCTGGGCAAGTGTGTGGGGACCTTATCCTCCCATTTCCCTTAGCCTGAGTCCCCTCTACACCCCGACACTCCATGGATTTTACAGGTAAAATCTCTCAAACTCCAAGGAGAATCTTCTCCTGATACAGTTGTTTTCAGAACATAGAAAACGGTGAGGCATTAATATAGATTATGGGGTTGGTTACCCATTTTACCCATGTTTTTCAAAAATAGAAGAAAAGAAGAAGCAAATATATTTTATGGGCAGATCTCAGTTGTAAAGTTAGCTGTGCAAACCCTAAAAGTATTATGGAAAGTTTAACTGTATAGTGACATTAACATCTGCCAAGGTTAAGTGGAGTGCATTTCATGATTGCAGAAATTGTGTCACAATAAGAAAGGCATTGACAACAACGTCATGGCCATGTGTTCATTTCATTCGACTACAGGAAGATGTATCGTGTGATAAAAGTAAACAGCCATTAAAAAATCAGGAAAGTCAAAACTGAACTGTAATTCCTTAACATGATACATAATATGTATCCAAAAACTGCCATATCACGTGGCAAGCATCATTGCCATTCCCATGAGAATCAGTCACTATTTTTTCTTTACTTTGACTGTTTTCTGGAAGTTCCAGCCAGTGCAGTAAGAAATGAAACAGAAATATACCACTTGAGGTTTGTATACTTTTTGGTATTTTGAAAACTCGCAAAATTCAACTTAAAAACTCTCAGAATTAAACAGCCGGTTCATCAAAATGGATTGATGAAATATAAACATGCAAAAGACAACATAGTCCCTACATATTAATAGTTATTTAAATGTAGCATCTGGGATGAGCCTCTCTTCACACAGCATGGCCAATGCATAAAGTTCCTGGGCACGCTGTCAACACGGGTATACAGATCAGAGCCTTCACTATGAATGAAACCTAAAAAAGAAAACAAAGAATTTTTGCTGACTTTGATATTTTTCAACTGGAGAGACTCACTGTGAGCTTGGATAGGAAAATGGAACATTGTGATCGTATCACCTCTTCTCAAATTAATTTATGGATATAATATAATGCTAATTATATTACTTTTTAGAACATGAGAAAATCATTTAAAATTGTTGATCATGGACATACGCATGAGATGAACAAATATATACTTAAAAAAATCTATGAGATTTAACTTATTCTATTTTGTTTATTTATTTGTTTATTTATTTTTGGCCGCGTTGGGTCTTCGTTGCTGCGCTTGGGTTTTTCTCTAGTTGCGGCGAGCGGGGACCACTCTTCGCTGTGGTGTGCAGACTTCTCGTTGTGGTGGCTTCTCTTTGTTGCAGAGCACGTGCTCTAGATGCACAGGCTTCAGTAGTTGTGCCATGTGGGCTCAGTAGTTGTGGCCCATGGGCTTAGTTGCTCTGAGGCATGTGGGATCTTCCTGGACCAGGGCTTGAACCCGTGTCCCCTGCTTTGGCAGGTGGATTCTTAACCACTGAGCCACCAGGGAAGCCCCCAACTTATTATTCTAAAGTTACCTCATTTTTAAAAAATGTGGTACTGATGTACTAATCTACATATAGATTAACACAATGAGTTTTAATTAAGAGAATTGTCATAGAGAACAATATTCTAATACCATAGTAAAAGACAGACATAAACAGATGACTCAGAATAATTATAAATGGTCATTATGCAATATATGGTTTACTCACAAGTAATTCAGGTAATGCAAATTTAAACCACCGAATATAATGCTCCCCTATTAAATTAGCACAGACTTTCCAAAAGCCTTCGTGCTCCTTGGTGTTTGCAATGGGGCAGGAGAAGGTACACCCATTCGTACATGGTATTAAATGTAGTGTGTACTGGGTCATGGAAGTTGGCTTTCAGATCCTCTGAGAAAATTAATATAATTTCACTCAGTGGTTCTCCTTCTCTGGCAAGTTAAAGGAAGAACAAATATGTATGCACAGTGATTCAGCACCTCATAATTTATAATACCAAAAGGAAAAATAAAATCTCAAATGTCCGTGACTAAACAACTGGTTAAATGAGTTACAATATAGCAATAAAAATGAACAGCCTTCAACCATTAGTAGAATCACATTTGGAAGATTATTTAGACAAAAGAGTGCTTTGGTTTTAGTAAATTTTTAAAAGCAGGTTACAACATGCATGAACAGGATGGTACCAGTTTTGAGAGCACTGTACACACACAGTTCACACACATGCTGATAAAAGACGGGAGGAAATATCTGAAAATGTTCATAATGGTTATTTCTGGATGCTGGATGTAGTATCTTTTATTTTTCATGAGCATGCATCACTTAGGTTATACGGAATTTACTTATACAGTATAATACAGAATGCCCTAAAATACATGAAACTACTTCCTTTTTCTTCGTGCCGTTGAACAGGAGACTGGTCGGTGCTGTCTGAGCCTCTCCTGTGATCTGACGGCTCTGTCATGGAGTTGTGTCCATCTTGGAGGTGCTGTTTCCACAAAGAGACAGCCCCGCTGAGGCAAAGCTTGATTTTTTTTTAGCCACTCACCATATCTGGGTAGGGAGGAGTTCTCCATCGTGCAGCCGCGGCGTTAGACATCTGGAAGAACGCCGGGCAGAGGTCTCTCCCTTCCTCCTTGGAGCTACCCTGTGGAGCCTTGGGGCCCGGCGCAGGGGGCAGCACGGTGGTGTCCCCACAGAGCCCCCACCCTGAACGGTCCGGTCTGACCTCACCTGAGATCGTACGTCCAGGTGCTGGTGCAGGTGTGGGTGTGGAGGGGTAAAGTGTAAATAGACTGATCACTCCTGGTCGGGGATCAGCCCGACTTACTAGGAAGTCAAACTATGATGTCCCCGCTGTCCCCCTGCATCAGCCCTCAGACTGGGGGTTGGGGGGTGACCCCATGCCTCGCGATTTCTGGAGGAAAAGGATAGACAGGTAAACCTCTCAGGTCCCCAATTTTACTTAGAAAGTTGGGGGAGACACTCCACTTTCCTATCATGGAAAAACAGATATTTCAGGAGAAGATGCAAATGTGTTAGACTCTTAGAGATAACAGGAAACCCTCAAGGGCACCTCAGCCTTGTGCTGGCCGATTTGGTGTCTGTCCTCCACCCAGCTAGTGCACTCATGCCTCCCTCCTGGTCCTGAGAAAACTATCTTGGATGCTGGCAACCGGGGCAGGGGGATGCCTGGCCAAGGGCCGACTCCCCCCGTGACAGCCAGTGGGTAAGAGCTTTTATAGACAGAGGAAGGGGGCTCCATGCAGAAGTAATACAGTCGGCTCTGATGTCATCTTGAAATTGGTCATCGGCGGTGTGACCAGCGTCATCTGGATTGTTTTAGGTACAGGGAATCTTCAGTTCCAGGGTCGGTTTGTTCCCATTTCCTTGAGGCCAGTTCTTGGAATTGTGGCAGCTTATGTCATGGCTCCAGCCTGGTCATCATGGAGTTCACTTCCTCTACCTGGCGGGGGTTTCAGCATCTACAAGACAGCTCCCAGGAGAGGGCTCAGAATATGATCTGTAGCCCTTAAGGAGGAACTAAAGGTCCTTGACTATCCTTAATGACTAAACTATTATGATTTGGTCTCCTTTGACCGTTTTCCTCTGTTTCTGGATTTTCTCACTTCTCTGATTAAACTTATTCTTTGGCTAAATTTTTTCCACAGACAGAAGGCAGGCTGAGGACATGGGGTCGGGGGGGAAGGACCTTAGGGTCCTGCTCCGCTTCACCCCCACTAAATACTTACAAGCATTGCTAGTGTATCGGTGCTTTGCCATACAGGAGGCACTATTGTAACACAGTCTTGCATTCTCCTGTGATTTAATATTTTAATATATATTTCTCAATAATAGCATAAACTAGTAAATGTTATCTTGAATGAACTTTTCAAAATCCAGCAGATGAGGCAGAGTTTACTTAACATCAGTACGCCAGAGAAAATGATTTCCAAATTTTCACTGTCTGAAAATATTTTGTAGGCACTTTGGCATCATTTCTTTATAATGCTTTCTGAGACTTCTTATAGGCGTCTTAATCTGAATTGTCAGCCTTTCACTTGCTGTAAAGGATGCAAGGCTGCCTTGCAGAACCACAGAAGAGTTGATGAACAGGAAAAGGATTTGTTGCTTTCCTTCTACTCTCGAGCTCTTTAATTTCACTTTCACAGTTTCCGCTTTTACTTTTGCTGTCTAGGGCTTTTGGTGCAGCATCTAAGGCAGGAGTAACAGTAGGGACTCTGCAGTTCCCGTTTCCAAGGGATGCTGCTAATACTTCCCTCTCTCAATGACTTGGATTGTAGATTATATTAACTCCCTTTCCTCGAGCTTAGGAAAGCTCATTCCATTCCTAGTTGGCCAGTGGTTACGTTTTGTTATAGTAATTTAGACATGACTGAAAAGACTGCTCAGCTCAGTGGCCCATACCCACTTATCGCTAGAGTTGCGTAATAAGAAATATTCATCAGAGTATGTACACTTTTTCTCAGGTTACATACCCTTGTGGTCTGATAGCCAGGAAAAGAGCTAGATGGAGAGGTTCTTTGATTTCTCTTGAGTTACACATGACCCCACCAGGACTTTATTTCAGTCAGAATTTAGGTTCAAGGCCTATAAGAAATAAATGGTGAGAAATCATGTTTTGATGAAAATTAAATATTCAGCTTCCCCTGCCATGATTTTCTTCCTTTAAGCATTCAGGGTCAATGTCATCCAGGTAAGAATATGTGTTCTTGGGCTTCCCTGGTGGCGCAGTGGTTGAGAATCCGCCTGCCGATGCAGGGGACACGGGTTCGTGCCCCGGTCCGGGAAGATCCCACGTGCCGCGGAGCAGCTGGGCCCGTGAGCCATGGCCGCTGAGCCTGCGCGTCCGGAGCCTGTGCTCCGCAACGGGAGAGGCCACAACAGTGAGAGGCCCGCGTACCGCAAAAAAAAAAAAAAAAAAAAAAAAAAAAGAATATGTGTTCTTAACAGGGCAGTAGCCTTGTCTGTCTCATTTACTACTGAACCTCCAGTGCCCGGTAAAGTGTCTTGTCCCTGCAAGCACGTGGCAAATATTAAATCAATCGTCGATACCACAAATACGGATTGAGCCCCACCATGGACCATGCACTGGCATGTGTGCTGGCGGATAGTGCAGTAAATAAAACCGATGAAAACTTCTGCTTCCCTAGGTCTTACAGCCCAGCTTATTGTGTTAATATTTTAGTGTCTCACTTGTTGTATTACTAGACTTAAATACTCTTAGTGGGAAGTTTTCAGATAGGGAGACCTAGTCTTTCAGGTGTGACCCTTGGGGCTACTGTCCCTGGTTTCTGTGATGAAGAATCAGTTCCCTTCTGCTTCCAAATGTCACCAACACTACAAGTCTTCCAAAAAAACTGCATCAGGGATCACAAAAAATAATGTGTGTTCCTAAAACTCCCTGCATGTAATGGCCATCTTTGTCATAACTGTATTTCTTGAATGCGTGTACATGTGACTTCAGTTAGAATTCTGAGAAGCTTGGAAGCTTAAGATCTCAGTATCTAGCTATCACATGAGGTTTAGGAGTTGAAGATTTGGCTGAAATCTTTCTAAGTGCCTTTGTAGAAGAATGGTTTTACATTTGCATCCAGCAGTATTTACCTTTAGGTTTTGAAGGTGGGAAGCAGGGGCAGACCAGGTGTTTCGGACCGTGAGATTTATAAAACTCTCTGTCCTCTTTAAGGAAAAGAATACAAAATCGCTAGTCGGAATTAGGGCTGGAGCCTTGGTAGAGTTTGTATGAATGAAGACCCTGGAGCTCAAGCCTCATCGGCTTAAGGCAGATCTATCTGCCTTTGGAAAGAATAGAAACATGAGTGTTTCCCAATAATCAAGCCGTGCATTTTTTCTTGTGATAATGACCTGGTGGTCTTGAGTTTTACTTGCAGTTTCCTTGTTCCTCTGGCATCAACTCAAATGCCGTTGATATAAACAACATATTATTCAATCTTTAAGGGAAATAAGTATTCATTTCAGGCAGTGTTATCCTCAGTAGGGTGGATTTTTTACATTGGAAATGAACCTCGAATCTCTTCTGAACTAATTAGCCTATTTGCATCCATTCCCTGTGATAGAGAGACAAACCTACTTGAAGATTTCCTCATATGGCGCAGGCAGTGCAGGGCACTCATCAGGGGCGCTACCGTGAGACCGTGCACGTGATGGACACTCACAGACGTCCGTTGATTCAGGAAAAGGAAGAGTTGGGTGCAGAGTGGGAGGCAGAGAAGGGGGTTTTACCGTTTGCGATAGAAAGAAGAAGGCCAGTGACTGTTGGTGGTAGACTGTTGCCCTTGAGATCCTAAGCGGCATATGGACTTTGACGGATGAGCGAGGAGGAGCCCTCAGAGGACCACGGCAACCGTATAACTGAAACCTTGTGATGGACGCTGAAGGCCGAGACGTCAATGTTGAGACACGAGAGGAAGGGCCGCGGGATATTCCGTGGAGGACGAGCCCTGTCTGTATGCTGGAGGGCTGCGGAAAGGCAGGGCCCAAGACCCCCGACTCAGGGTGCCTCCGGCCGCAGAGCCTCTGGTGACAAGTACCACCACGGCCCGTCCTGAGCCTGCCACCGGTGGCTCTCCCCGGCTACACAGGGAAACACGTGGCTGTTCCCACACGAAGGAAGCGGGCGCGTGCGTATCTTCCAAGAGGCGCCGATGTCACGGGTAGCTTAGTATTGAGGATGCAGGCTGGCTCTGCTCGGCTCCATTACAAAGGGACACTGTCTCGTCAAGGAACTCCCAGCGGGAAGAGGAAACACCGCCTGAGAGGGTGGCTGCCCCAGGGCGATGGAAGGCGGAGGAGGGGCTGGAAGTGGGTTTGGACGCGTTGGCGTGGGGTGTCACGGCCGCCTGAGGCCCGCTGCAGCCGTGAACGCGGCCGTGTTTTATGCCTTCGGACTATTTATGGACCGTCTCCCTGTCACGGTCGGGGTGGATCTGTTGAAGCGTGACCATCCTCTCGGGGGTGCTGGATGGCCGGCGTTCCTCCAGGTCCCTCTTGATTTTCTATCTCCTTTGCTCGGCATGGCCATGGATTCCAGGCTGACGTGGCCGGCCACAGCCTTCTCTTTGCGCTGGGCACAGTAAACGTGCAACGTGGGTCTGTCTCACCAGTGTCATTTCTCCCAGGGACCCTTCACTTTGCTCTCAGCTCTGCTGGTATGACTTTTCTTTGGCCTTTCCTGGGATGCTTTCGGCCATAAGAAATCTGGCTGTGACAGGATCCCTGGAGTTATTGGCAGAAATGCCAGTTACAGGTAAGTATATTGCAGCAAACGTTTCTCTGCTGCCTGCCTGCCTGCCAGCTGCTGCCTCTTCCTTTTTTCTTTCTTCCCCTTCCCTCCCTCTGTCCCTTTGTCAAGTCAGCACATGTGTAGAATGCCTTAAAATTGTAAGAAAAACGACGAGTTTTTCTTTGAACATGAACTACTTGCAGACGCTTTATAAGGACCTTGTCGCGCACGGGGATGACCTCACCGCACCCTCACGGGCCTCTGTGGAGCGGGTAACAGCGTCCTGACCTGCCGTGGGGGACGCTCGTTCTACGGTGAGGCTGGGCCGGTTTCCGGGAGGGCAGCGTTGAACCAGACCCACGTGGGCTGCCGGCGCTGGCGGTTCGCCGGGTCTGCGTGTGAGGGGAGAATCCTGTTCCCTGCCGTCCTGTGTCAGCAGGGATATCACCCCCCAACCCATCCCCACCGATGGGTGCCTTGATTCTGCAAACTCAAATACTCATCTCACTCAGGGCGTCGGTTCCACAAGCACAGGCACCGTTGTGCACCCTGTGTGCTGAAGCGTGGATTCAGTGCAGCGCGTTTTAGCAGCAGCTGCATACGATGAGAACATTTTTCGGAAGATTCCTGTCTTAGACATTCCTGTTCTCAAACACCGGGCGTCTTCACTGGGGTTACGTATGGAGCCCTGATCCAGTGGCTGTTTCCTGGGAGCATGTTTGGGTTTTGAGGAGTGGAGATGTCAGCGTGGACGTGACCCATTAAAGCCCCTTCCGCCGCCCCAGCGAGTCCTGTGATGGGCCGCGCACCGTTGCCCGAGTGGGGCTCGGGGCGGAACCCACCCTTGGCAGGTGCTGAAGGGAAAGGCGGGTTTGGTGTCCCCGTTACGAGGCTGTCGATCACCTTAATTTCAAAATGAGGAGAGACACCGTCAAGCAGGAAGATTCCTAAAAATCGTCCGCTGGTTGATTGCGTCGCTGTCTACGTGTGTCTCTGAAGAGAAAGACGCGAGCTGAGCATCACTTATCGTTTCCTGTGCTTTATTGGTGCCGTGGGACGTTACGAGACAGGTAAGAGGTGAGCGTAAATCGTGTGCTTTGAGCAGAACGCGGTGGTTGGAAGACAGCTGCCTGGAGCCGAACAGCATGGCGCTGGTAAACGCCTCGCCGAAGCCCTTGCCACACGTGTGTTGTTGTGCAGACGGACGGGGTTGTGTCCTGTTTGAAGGTCAGCAAAACCTCGGGCTGCCTGTGAGGGACACACCCCTGTGCTGCAGCTCCCACTGCGAGACGCGTTTATTTCAAGGCAGAAGGTTATGTTTTTGCCAGTGCATTCCATGGAACATGACACTTTGGGGACAGCCACGTGCACCCCGGCGCCCTCCGTGGGACAGGTGCGGCCGGACCCCCGAGGGTGGCCCTGCTAAGAGTAAACTCAGAGGCTGGAGAACCTGCTTGGACCCACTGCACCCACGAAACCACATCCTTCAGGAGACAGATGTTGCCTGGGAGCCACTCGGTGGCTGTGGATTCGTGAAGCACCTGCTCTATACCCGGTACCTGGGTGTGTCCCGTGAGCACAGTCCTGCCCTCAAGGAGCTCATGAGTGTGTGGGCTGGGTGTTCTGGGGGCAGGCGTGTCCGTGGGAGGCGCAGTTGCCCTGCTGAGCCCGCCCTGGGGTCCCGCCCTGGGGTCCGCTTGGCCGGGGTGCATGGCCGAGTCGCCGCCCCTTCCCACCGCAGGCCCCTGAGCTGCGCGCCCCGCTCCTTCCGCGACGGACCCGGGATTCCAGAGCAGGTGTGGGCCCGGCGGGAGGCTGTGCTGCCGGGGCTCCTACATGTTAGTGTCAGCCGGCCCCTCGTTTCCTCGTGAAGAGAGTTCCCACGCTGCTGTCTTCCCCTCGTCTTCGCTGACTCGGTTCATTTCAGCAATCAGGACGTTTAGATTTCCCGGTATTCGCGGCAATTTGTTCTTCGGGGCAGTGTAATTAATCTCTAGCTTTAATAAAGTGAATATTCAAATTATTGTATACCAAGTTACACGAAATCATAAAAATAACAATAAATGAGTATTTCTAAGCTGATGCACAAAGCTGAGTGAGTTTTCCCCCTCTTAGCACTAGGTAACTCACGTGTCCTTGCCTGGCACCATCTGCCGTGGGGGGTGGAGGGCAGGGGGAGGCTGGTCCAAGCCCCACCCCACCCTCCCCCGGGCGATGCATGGCCCTCCCGAGGGGTGACTCTGCTGAGGTGCGTGGACTTGTGTCCAGTGGAGGTGGGTGCTGGTTCACAGTGACCGAGTGGGTCCAGCAGACCATTGGCGCTCGTGTCATCAGTGTCTCCGGCAGAGACACACATCAATGCCGTGCCGTCTGCTTCTCTGCTCTGTGGGAGGGGACCCGGCTGAGAGGGTCCCCAAGGCTGGGAGGGGAAAAGGGGCCGGACGAATCCCGGCTGGGCTTCGGTGCCAGCTTCAGGGCCAGGAGCACCTTTCCTCCTGTGGTCGAGGACGAGGACCTGGAGGGGTCATCAGTCCTGGGGTGGGGGCTCCGAGCACCACCGTGGCGTCTTCGGGGTCGGTGCCCACAGGCGAGACGTATCGGGTCACTGGGGTGTCCCAGTGCTGGGGCGTAGCTGAAAATGGGCACGGGTGTGCAGACAAAGCTGGAGCAAAATGAGTCAGATGGCAGCGCTGCCTCCTTGGGAAGGGCTGGTTCCTGGTGAAGTTTTAAGTGAAACAGCCAGACTGACATCCGCCCTTTGCAGAGCAGTTCTGTGCCAGACATGCCTGCAAACCAAGAAAAACCAAGAGGAGGCTCTGTGGATAGATGAAGAGGATTTGTACGGAAAGTCATCTTCCAAATGTCTGAAATGAGGGGAGGCAGCCGAGGTGGGTTTAGCAGAGATGAACACGTGCATTTGGGAGCCGGACTTGCGTTACCGAATTAAGTTGTGTGGATAACCCCTAGCCCGGCTGGACCATTTGCCTTGGAGGGAAAAGGTTCTTTGCCCCTTCGGATCTGTGTAGCCAAACAGTGAAACCGGAGCTGAGAGGGATGCAGCGCCAGCTTTCTTCAGTGGCCAAAGAATGGAGAAGCAGGAACTGGGTTCACAGGTCGACTTCTTGCCCACGTGGGGAGGGGTTTGATTTTAGAGTCAAGACAAAGGGAGGAGGGGTGAGGCTGAAGATGGGGAGGCCCATGCGTTTGTCTCCGGGGGAGGGCACGGCTTCCCCAGGGAGCGGGCTGCCACCCCTTTGTACCCTTGTTCACTCCCTGACTCCCAGTCACGGCCTCATTCGCTGGGTGTGTCATTTGTCGCTCGTGTAGTAAAATCAGCCTAGCATGAGACCCCGGGTCTGTGGGAGGTCAGATTCCTCACCGTCTTGGTCCCAGCTGGTTCCATCTGGTTTTTGGTTTTCTCTCTTCCTTTCTTCGTCTCCAGACCCCGAGACGTAAAGATTTACGTTAGTTCCTGTTGGGGGGCAGGGAGGCGACGGGTTCTGACTCATGATCCAGCGTCGGCTCCGGCCACGCTGCTGTATCTCCCGCGAGCAGGCGTCACCCCGACAGCTGGTGTTGTGCTGAGCTCCGTCGGTCCACGGGTTGGACTCTGTGGACCATCGTGGCAGGGACTGAACGATGCTTTAGAAAGTGAAGACATGGGTCCTTCTAGAAATGCTGTTTCCCAGTCTTCCCTTTCCAGTGCTTCCAGGTCCAGGACCGTGACGTAGGTGCCGTCACAGCCCAGCAGGGGAAATGAGGGGCGAAACTTCAGAGGGCTGTCACTTCTGTATGACACGCCAAACCGACACACAGCTGTTCTAGCATCCAAACACTGGGAAACGGGAGATTCAAACAGAGAGTTTTACTTCTCCTGGGGCATTCCTCACAGCAAACTGTGCAGACGTACCCCTCTCACCGCGGACTCTTACTTAGGGACACATCCTGACATCATTTTCCTACTTCCTGAAAAAATGGAGAAGAGGGCTTTCCAGGCAACCGCTCACCCCCGTCTGCCCAGGCTCACGTCGCGGTTGAGCTAGGCCACCAGCTGAGCGCTGTAGCTCTCTGCGTCCCCTGGCGGAGGCAGATGCACCCGTCGGTGATTGTGTCAAAAGGGGGCTCTTTTGTAAAGATTTGGAAGCTAAATGTCTAGCATCTTATCTACTCTGCAGCCCACTCGTGATTATAATTCTGGGGCTCCTCTGATGCCAGAGCAGGCCTTCCACACCAAGTATTCCTCCAGGAGGGATGAGGTAAATGTTGTCTCCAGCACTGCCCTCCCCTTCTTCCTCTGGGGAATGCGGCCAGCGACAGAGGACCTGGGGCTGAGAGCAGCTCTGTTCCAGTGCAGGCCTAAGAGGAAGAGAAAACCCAAGGGAACAGGAACAGACCAGACTCTCCAGGCTGAGTGGACACCCCGGAACTTGCACAGTCCCAGTTAGCATCTCAGCCTGAGGCCGGATGGTTAGAGCCCCTGCCTGTCCCGCCATCCCAGGGCCACCAGCCTTTCTCTTCCTTTTTTTCTGTTGAATCCTGGGAAAAGCACATCCAGCTGCTGGCTGGGTTCCAGTTTTGGAGGCAGGTACCGGGAGAGGTCAGCGGTCAGGGTGCCTGTGAGCACAGGTGGCCGCGCGGAGCCTGCCCGCCCTCCCCTGTGAGTCTATCAGTGTGTCCGTGACCGAAGGCCCCCGTGGGGACAGCAGGGTGGCCTCTGGTGGCACAAAGGAGAAAGTCCTCCAGACGCCCCCGCCCGCCCAGGAGTCTAGCTGGGATGGGGCACGCGTTCAGCCAGGTGGGGCCCCAGTGCCAGCCCTGCAGAGGGACTTGGGCGGACATGCCTGTGGCCTTGAGTCAGCGCCAGCCTCTCCGGGGTTCCTGTGAGTCTCTTGAACCTCGCTGAGTCCTGCTCTCTGGCGACAAACAGGGACCGCAGAAGTTCTCCTCATCCAGCTATCCTGGGGTCACTCAGACTAAAAATGCAAACAAAGCCCCTTTGCAAGTCAGGCCATCAGAGAGGGATCTGGAGGGAGGTGGCCGCGATGGAAGGGGCAGCACGGGGCGGGATGGCTGCAGCGCCTGCACCCCCCACCCCCCACCCCACCCCCACCCCCGCAGCTGCCTGCCTGCAGAGAAGCACGGGGTTAATGACTGTTTTGCCTAAAACATTGATTTTTATTAGTGATGCTGATAGGATTGCTTTTTTGGCTTATCTCTCAGCTGGCTTAGCAGGTTTTTTTGGCTGGGCGTCTTATCTCAGTTTATTTACTCAACTAAGGGATTCGCTGCAGTCCTTTGGGGAAAGCAAGTTATGATAATTACTTATCAGTCGACACAGTTTATTGAGTGCCTGCTCATCTTCCAAGACTCAGCTCAAGAGGCATCTCTCTGGGAGCAGCTGGCGTCCCAGGGCCCCTTCGGCCCCGCCTGCCTCCTGGCGGGTGATTATCTGTTTGCAGCAGTGTTTCCTATGGTAGCGTCTTCCTGGCCGAGCTGTGTGCCATCTGGCAGGTGGAGATGCTCCATAAATGCCTGAGCTGGGGGCAGAGGGGGATGGAGTGGGAAGCCGGAAGTTGCCAGCAGCTCCCGCCCACGCGGCGCTCCAGATGGGGATCAGGGGTTACCATTGGTCAGCGGAGGTTCCTGAGCCCCTCCTCCCACTTTGCAAGTTACCGCTCCCACCTGCCGGCCAGGGTTGAGCTCATCTGTGCTCTCTGTGTCCCGGAGGTTGGGAGCCAGATCCTGCTCCCACACCAGGTGCCTGGGTCTAATATCAACACACAACGCACCTGCGCAAGGCGTGAAGCGGGTGGGAGCTTGGCAGTGATAAGACCCCTTCTTTCCATCTCATCTCATCCACCAATTATGACAGTAATTTTGTCGACATTGGTTATTCGCTTTTTATCTCCACTGATATTATGCAGTCGATTTTGTGAACTAACTGGTGAGTGGTGCGTTTTTATATGGACCCAGATGGATTCGAAGCAGGTTAAAAACTCTCTTTCCAGGGTCTTTTTTTTAAAGAGGTAGATAACGTTTACTTATTTTTTTTTTTTCCTTTTTGGTTGACTTATCATTCCTGACAGCAAAGTCATGCGATGATAAAACTGTTCCCACACTTCCATCTGTAAAATGCTCTTGCCGTGGCACTGTTTCTTTTAAGTCACTGTTGTTACTTTCTCATTCTTTGCTGAAGGGTCACCTTCGTTTTGAACAAAAGGTCAAGTTCATTCAACAAATTCATCAGGTAGCCTCTATCA
Source organism: Kogia breviceps (assembly GCF_026419965.1). Taxonomy (NCBI): domain Eukaryota; kingdom Metazoa; phylum Chordata; class Mammalia; order Artiodactyla; family Physeteridae; genus Kogia; species Kogia breviceps. The sequence goes on from NC_081311.1 coordinate 1,736,950, forward strand.
CTGAGGTCACTGAACTTGGCGTTGAGAATCGCAGTTCTTTGAAACCCTGTGTCCCAGCGGTGGATCTGTCTCTGAGCAGGGCCCACAAGTGGTTAAACTTCAGTGGAAACACCTGTGGTAAAATAATATCAATAAAGGAATCTTGAAGGAGGGAAGCTGAGTTTACAAAGAAATATCTGTGTACAGCTTCATAGTGTGTGGACGTTCACAGAGTCGCCTCATTAAACGGACACACGCACACACTCAAAATGCTCACCCAGTTTGGCCCTGCACAGCCATCCTGGAATGGGCAACGAATGCAGAAATTGACTTCTCTGCGCACCGTTGTTTATGTCATGTTTCCTTGTCATAGGCAACACCTATTATGATGGGGGCTGGTTCAGTGAGCACTGCAGGTTTGTGTGGCGGCTCCACTGCCTGGAGTACTAGTCTCCGATTAATACCTGGACTTGGGAAGGCCATTTGATGACAGGAGAAGCGGGAGAGCGGTGTGTGCAGCGGACCGCTGGTCCATCACCGGTACAGCCAGTACAGACCATATGCCTCTGGAAACTTCTGGGTAGCTGCATGACAGAAGATCAACTGTGTTCAGCTGGGGAGCCATAGGGACATTTTTAGATGCTTATTTACTTCATTTTATACCTTTTCTGTGATGCGTTTTTATTGTTAATTAAGACAATATATATTGAATAGTGTGGTCTTTTTACGACTTTACATCTGAATGTGACAACGAGACACCGCTGCACACCTGCTGGCGCGTCTGAAGTCCAGGACGTTGACACCAAGCGCTGGTGAGGCTGTGGAGCACCAGGAGCACCTTCACGGCTGGTTGGGATGCAGAACGGTGCAGCCACGTCGAGAGACAGTCCGGAAGTTTCTTGCAAAGCGGAAGGTAGTCTTACCGTATGACCCAGCAGGCACACTTCTTGGTATTTACCCAAACGAGCTGAGAACTCATGTACAAATAAAAACATGCACACAAATGTTTATAGCAATTTTATTCATAATCGTAAATACTTGGAAGCAACCAGTATGTCCTTCCGTAGGTGAATGGGTAGAACTGTGGTACATCCAGATGATGAAATATCACTCGGTAATAAAAAGAAATGAGCTGTCTTGCCATGAAAAGACACAAAGGAAAACTTTAAGTACATACAGGCACACCGCTGAGATATTGCTGGTTTGGTTCCAGACCACTGCAGTAAAAGGAATATGGCAATGAAGCAATTTTTTTGGTTTCCAAGTACATAGAAACGTTGTTGTTTGCACTACACTATAGTGCATTAAGTGTACAATAGCATAATGTGTAAAACAATGTACATACCGTAATTAAAAATACCTTATTACTAAAAATGCCCACACAGTCTGAGACTTCAGCGGGTCCTAATCTTTTTGCTGGAGGGCATTGCCTCGATGTTGATGGCTGTTGACCGGTCAGGGTGGTGGTCGCTGAAGGCTGGGGAGGCTGCAGCGATTTCTTAACATAAGGCAGCAGTGAATCTGCTGCATCAGTTGACTTCCTTTCAAGCATGATTTCTCAGTAGCATGCAATGCCATTTGATAGCATTTTACCCACAGTAGAACTTCTTTCGAAACTGGAGTCAATCCTCTCAAACCCTTTCACTGCTTTCTCAACTAAGTTTATGTAATATTCTTTATCCTTTGTCTTCATTTCAGCAATCTTCGTAGCATCTTCACCAGGAGTAGATTCTAGTTCAAGGAACCACTTTCTTGGCTCATCCCTAAGCAACTCCTTCCTCACCCATTAAAATTTTATTGTGTAAAATTGCAGCAATTCACTCACATCTTTGGCTCCACTTAGAATTCTAGTTCTCTTGCTGTCTCCACCCCATCTACAGTAACTTCTTCCTCTGAAGTCTGAACCCCTCAAAGTCACCCAGGAGGGTTGGAACCGTCTTCTTCCAAACTCCTGCTAAGGTTGATGTTTTGATCCCTTCTCACCAATCACAAATACTCTTAATGGCATTTTGAAGGATGAACCCTTTCCAGAAGGCTTTCCGTTTACTTTGCTTAGATCCACCAGAGGAGTCACTATCTGTGGCAGCTATAGCCTTATGAGATGTGTTTCTTAAATAATAAGGCTTGAAAGTCAAAATAACTCCTTGATCCGTGGGCTGTAGAATGGATGTTGTGTTACCACGAAAACAACATTAATCTCTTCTCCATCTCCATTAGAGCTCCTGGGTGACCAGGTGCATTGTCAATGAGCAGTCATATTCTGAAAGGAATCTTTTTTTCTGAGAAGTAGATCTCAACAGTGGGCTTAAAATGTTCAGGAAACCGTGTTGTAAACAGATGTGCTGTCATCCAGCCTTTGTTGTTGCATTTATAGCACGCAGACAGAGTAGATTTAGCATAATTCTTAAGGGCCCTGGGATCTTCAGATGGTAAATGAACACTGGCTTCAACCTAAAGTCACCAGCTGCATTAGCCCCAAACAAGAGAGTCAGCCTGTCCTTTGAAGCTTTGAAGCCAGGCATTGACTTCTCCTCTCCAGCTATGAGAGTCCCAGATGGCATCTTCTTCCAACAGAAGGTTGTTTAATCCGCGCTGAAAATCACTAATGATCTGAGCTAGATCTTGTGGATAACTTGCTGCAGCTTCTACATTAGCACTTGCAGCCTCACCTTGCACTTTTGTGTTATGAAATGGCTTCCTTCCTTAAGCCTCGTGAACCGACCTCTGCTAACTTCAGACTTTTCTTCTGCAGCTTCCTAACGTCTCCAGCCTTCTCTTCAACGTCTCTCTCTTCAATTGAAGAGAGCTGGGGACTGGCTCTGGATTAGGCTTTGGCTTAAGGGAATGTTGTGGCTGGTTTGATCTTCTCTTCTATCCAGACCACTCAAATTTTCTCCACCTCAGCAGTAAGGCTGTTTCTCTTTCTTACCATTTGTGTATTCACTGGAGTAGCACTTTCAGTTTCCTTCAAGAACTTTCCCTTTGCGTATTCACAACTTGGCTAATGGTCCAAGAGGCCTCACTTTCAGCCTGTCTCAGCTTTCGACATGCCTTCCTCACTGAGCTCGATCACTTCTAGCTTGTGGAGATGAACAGGCAGAGCACACGGGATTTTTAGTTTTGCGTTTGGCCAAACTCATAGAATGTACAACATAAACAGTGACCCCTAATGTAAACTATGGACTTTGGGGGATAATAATGTATCAGTGTTGGTTTATCCATTAATGGTAACAAATGTAGCACCCAACCCAAAAGGGCGGTAAGAGGGGAAACCGGGTGTGGGGAAATATGTGGGAATTCTCTGTACTTTCTGTTCAGTTTTTCTGTAACCCTAAACCTGCTCTATAAAAAATTAAATTAGGGCTCCCCTGGTGGCGCAGTGGTTGAGAATCTGCCTGCCGATGCAGGGGACACGGGTTTGTGCCCCGGTCCGGGAGGATCCCACGTGCCGCGGAGCGGCTGGGCCCGTGAGCCGTGGCCGCTGAGCCTGCGCGTCCGGAGCCTGTGCTCCGCAACGGGAGAGTCCACAACAGTGAGAGGCCTGTGTACCGAAAAAAAAAAAAAAAATTAAATTAAATTACATTTAAAAAATCTGTAAATGCCTATCATAAGACATTTGGAAAATACAGAAAAACAGAAATAAAGAGAAATTCAAGGATCTGGGAATGAGCGTGCCCTTTTGATTTAAGGTGAGAGAATTGTGACTCTGTCCCTGAGAGCTAGAACATGCTTTTGGCATCTAATTGACCAAATGAAATTTGTTGACTGAATGACTGTATAGTGTAGAAGTGGAAAAGGCTGTATAATCGGCTTTGTTTACTGAGCATGGTATTGTGAGCTGCAGCAAAGTACTTCTCTTTAAGGCAGGAGTGTCCCCCGGTGACTGTGAGCCTTGTGAGGGCACACAGCTCTGTGCACAGGTGACATTCGGGTGGGTAAAGAGCTCCTCACACTTATTTCAGGGACGGTGGCCCAGGGCATGGGCTTACAAGGAAAGGGGTTACCATGCCCTTGTTTTCTGGCTGCTTGTATGTTGCATGATGAAATGGCATCGTCTCCAGGGGACACCGGGCATCCTGTGCTGACCTCCCTGTTCCCCCTTTGCAGGTGGTCATCACAACAGCCTTAAGCCTGTCGGCAGCGGCCCCACCTTTGCCATCACCACTGCCACCGCCACCATGGTCTCCGTGGACCCCGAGGGACTTGGGGGCCCGACCCCCTCCAGCGTGCAGCCCTGCCACTTCCTGACCCTGGCGCCCATCAAAATACCCCTGCGGACCACACCCTTCTCTGGTAAGTACACAGCCTGGTCTCTGAGAGCCTTGGGCTGGTTCGGAGTCCACAGCATGGAGACCAAGGCAGGGACCTGCCGTCCCCCAGATTCACGGTTTCCCGCGTTCTCGTGCTGGGGGCATCGGGGGAGGGCTCATCCTCAGATCACGCAAACGGACCTCAGTTCCCTTGACCAAGGTCATGTTAGTCAACCTGGGCATTGTCTGCCATAAAGCAAAGTGTAAAGTTTCTGTTTGAAGGAATGAGACATTCCTTTACTGACTCTTCACGGGCAGTGATGCACATGACCGAGGTATTTCTAATTTTTGTACGTGGGGCTTGGAAAGAAGCAAAGGCAACATGATGGAAAACAGTTAAGCATCTGAGTTAATAAGACACAAAAAAGTACAAAACTCAGACTCGCATGGGGCTCTCCCTGAGCCATCCCTCCTGGGCTGGCCAGCTGGGCCTGCTCTGAACACATGGGGTGGGGTCCTCCCCACCACGGTGGGACTGGTGCAGAGGTCCACCGAAGACCGTGGCTGAGGAAGAGACAGGGTAGCCACCAAGGTTTGGAGTTCATCCGTGCAGCGGGTGTACTATTCTAAGTCCGCGGGGCGGAGGCGGGGCTGGCAGACATTCTGGTGTTGTGAGCGATGCTGAGATGCAGGGTGAGATGCGGAAGGCCGGGTCCTGGATTGGTTGCAACTCTGTTGTCCAAACATGTTCTCAGCTGTACGCGCACATCTGCTAACTGTCACCAGCACTCCACGTGTCCCAGCTGTCCTGGTGAGTGCGTGTCTGGGTCCGTCCTTAAATGTCGCAAAAACAGCATTGACTTGGAATGACCTTTAGTAAGTACTGGAGTCTTGGGAGCCAGGACTATTGCTTGAGTTTTAGTTTTTCACACGATACAGTAAGACTTGGATAGAAATTCTGTGGAAGTATAATATTAATTCTATACTAGAGTTAACCCTAGAATTGTATACTAGCATTATATCATTAATTGCTAGGTTATCAGTGATAGAAAAATCTCTAGATGGTGAGATACATATCTTTTTTTCATGGTAGAAATAGATTAACCTGGTTTCATTACTTTCCAGTTTGGAGATTGTTTTTGGTTTTCTGGTCGTGTTTCTGGTAAATCTGATGTGGTCTTCTCAACACTGGACCTTGGCTTCTGTGTTTCTATGTTGACCTGATAAATTAGTTGGTCAATAGAATGTTGTATTCTCAAGAAAAAAAATTTATTTCTATTTCCAGCGTGTTAGTGAACATGCAGTTAGGGTGTGACAGGGAAAATAAATAAAACACATGGATAATCTCCTGTGTGGAACGTAATTTACAGCTGTGTCAAGATTCTGGTTTTAAAATCCATCAGTCCACTGGCATTTATTAAGGATGACTTACTATTTTCTGAGCAAATTAATCTTAGAAAGAACCCAAAACCAAACCCTGTGTACCCCAGGGGTGGCTTCACTCTTCATGTCTCTTATATGATTTATAAAGTGACATAATCATTAGACGTCTTTCCATGTTGGCATTTTATAAGGCTCTATAATCAAATCTGCCATAATGTGCATTCAGTTAGAAAAAAGACAACCTCCATGTGATCTATCTTGTACAAAACTGCTGGAGTGGATGGTCAGAAGATGAAGGGGCCCTACGTAACAGGTGGCTTCTGAAATGGCCTTTGTCTTGCTGGCGTTGGTCCCTTTGATCTGAAAACCCCAGTCACTCCAGGGGTTGAAACTGGGGCTGCGGGTCTGGACCGATGACCCCAGCCCAGTGGGCGGTCCCTGAGCTCTTTGGCCAATCCCAGTGTTGAATATGGTACTGCCAGGGCTGCCCCTGTAAGTGGTTCTCTGGCAGGGAGGACCACCTACCCACCTAGAAGGGTTGCCCTGGCTCTCCTCTTGATGTTAGAAGAAGGCATGTGAGAGAGACTGGCCAGGTCCCTGATGAAAACTTTCTCAGAATGTCCCTTGAATACTTTCTGAAAACCAAGCCTTGAAGGAGACTGAGGGAAGACAGTTTGTCCATCAGAACTGGGGTTTTTTAACCCCTGTCAGTAGCCCCATGGAAGGAGAGCCAGTGAGATTGAAGAGTGGACTGTCCTGATTCTCAGTGGAGGTCCAGGTATTCTGCTCGGAAATCCCTAACCCCCCTGAAAACAGATGGAGTGTGGAGGAGGGACGGGGATAGGAGAAAGGAGGACTGGTGGAGGGAGGGGCGCTAAGGGGATAGAATGGCGTCGACAGAAAAAGAGATTTCATAGGCCCAGAAAAACGCACCTCTCTGGGAAGTTTGCTCCATATTCAAATTGATTTTATGAAAGCACGTGAACTTTAATTTATCTACAGATGAATAATCCTGCTTTTATTCAGAAGATAATAATTCCCATTTTAGATAAATGAGTTAGACTATTTTATTTACACCCTAAGCCTGGTGATAAAAGCCAGATAACCTTAGAAGCCCTATGTGGTTTAGCCGTATACCATGTTCTTGGATTGGAAGAATCAATATTGTGAAAATGACTATACTACCCCAAGCAATCTACAGATTCAATGCAATCCCTATCAAATCACCAGTGGTATTGTCTACAGAACTAGAACAAAGAAATCTTAAAATTTGTATGGAGACACAAAGGACCCTGAAGAGCCAAAGCAGTCTTGAGGGAAAAAAACAGAGCTGGAGGAATCAGACTCCCTGACTTCAGACTATACTACAAAGCTACAGTAATCAAGAAAATATGGTACTGGCACAAAAATGGAAATATAGATCAATGGAACAGGATAGAAAGCCCAGAGATAAACCCACGCACCTATGGTCAACTAATCTATGACAAAGGAGCCAAGGATATACAATGGAGAAAAGACAGTCTCTTCAATAAGTGGTGCTGGGAAAACTGGACAGCTACATGGAAAAGAATGAAATTAGAACACTCCATAACACCATACAGAAAAGTAAACTCAAAATGGATTAGAGACCTAAATGTAAGACCGAACACTCTAAAACTCTTAGAGGAAAACATAGGAAAAACACTCTTTGACATAAATCACAGCAAGATCTTTTTTGATCCACCTCCTAGAGTAATGGAAATAAAGACAAAAATAAACAAATGGGACCTAATGAAACTTAAAACCTTTTGCAAAGCAAAGGAAACTACCAACAAGATGAAAAGACAACCCTCAGAATGGGAGAAAATATTTGCAAATGAATCAACTGACAAAGGATTAATCTCCAAAATATATAAACAGCTCATGCAGCTCAATATTAAAAAAACAAACAACCCAATCCAAAAATGCACAGAAGACCTAAATAGACATTTCTCCAAAGAAGACATACAGATGGCCAAGAAGCACATGAAAAGCTGCTCAACATCACTAATTATTAGAGAAATGCAAGTCAAAACTACAATGAGGTATCACCTCACACCAGTTAGAATGGGCATCATCGGAAAAATCTACAAACAACAAATGCTGGAGTGGGTGTGGAGAAAAGGGAACCCTCTTGCACTGTTGGTGGGAATGTAAATTGATACAGCCAGTACGGAGAACAGTGTGGAGGTTCCTTAAAAAACTAAAACCAGAATTACCATATGACCCAGCAATCCCACTACTGGGCATATACCCAGAGAAAACCATAATTCAAAAAGACACATGCACCCCAGTGTTCACTGCAGCTGTATTTACGATAGCCAGGACATGGAAGCAACCTAAGTGTCCATCGACCTATGAATGGATAAAGAAGATGTGGCACATATATACAACAGAATATTACTCAGCCATAAAAAGGAACCAAATTGGGTCATTTGTAGTGAGGTGGATGGATCTAGAGACTGTCATACAGAGCAAAGTAAGTCAGAAAGAGGAAAACAAATATCGTATATTAACGCATATATTTGGAACCTAGAAAAATGGTACAGATGAACCAGTTTGCAGGGCAGAAATAGAGACACAGATATAGGAAACAAACGTATGGACACCAAGGGGGGAAAGTGGCGGGGGGATGGGGTGGGGGTGTGATGAACTGGGAGATTGGGATGGACATGTAGACACTGATGTGTATAAAATAGATAACTAATGAGAACCTGCTGTAAAAAAAAAATGAAAAATAAAAAAATAAAAAAAATAAACCTGAGAAAAGGCAAGTAAATACATACATACATACATACAAACCCCTTGACCAGTTCCAAATTCCATCAGAAAGTGGGTTTTTCCTCCAGGGTGTCGCCAGCGCGTGCGGCCAAGTCGGTCCTTTTTGCCGCTGCTCTTCCGCGGGTGCCCGCGCTCTCCAGGGCCTCCCGTTAGCCTCACGCTCACTCGCCTGCCCCTTCCCAGCTTGCGAGTCACCCTCTGACGGCCCTGTCGCCCTGTCCCTGCCCGGCCTGCAGCAGCTCGGGGCGGTTTCCCGAACCTCAGGCCCATTCTCTGTATTGCACATCCAAAGGATGGGTCCCGCTGATTCCACTAATTCACGTAATCGCTAACGCTGTTTCTCGCGTGCTTGCTCCTGAATCAGGGGCACTGCAGAGGGAAGCGTGGGCAGAGCAGAGGGTGTACCGTTAGAGGTCTGCTCGGAGGGCACTCAGACGTGGGCTGGGAGCCAGCGGTTGAGGGAGGATATGAGCAGACAGGGGCGGGGGTGGGGCGCTCTCTTCGTTTCCTCCCAGCAGGTCTCAGCTAATCCACTTTGCCTCCTTCCCATCTATTCCTTGAAGCCTTGGAATTTCAGGTTATAGAAGGAACACTTTCGGGGGAAAAGCATATCTTGTATCCTACCTACGTCTTAGTTTTTCAGGAGAAGGTGGAGTTTATCCGGGGGGAATGGAAGACATGCAGAAGGGTTTGCCCGAGGGAACGGAACTGCCTTCCTGGCCCTCTCTGGGCCGGAGCCCTGAGTAATTGCACTCCCTCGCCGCCCGCTTGATGTTACAGGGAAGTAGGAGCCCACCTCCAGGAGGGCGCAAGCACCGGGCAACTCCGGCGTCTGGCCCTCTTTGATGAAATAAACGACGTGATTCTTTTTTAAGAATGATGGTAGCTATTTTCAAAACTTAGCCCACCATTTCATAAGCATTGAAGTGAAAAAGGTAAAATATGAGTGAGAGCTCTGGTCTCCAGTACAGCAAGTGACTAGCAAATACAACTATTAAAAAGTACCATCTGCCTTGGAAGCCATTTACCACCTGTTCTTTTGCTTCCAGAACAATTTGATGGTCTAAATTTAACGTTTTGTCCTGCCACAGAACAGCTGGGAAGTGACGATTCTTTTTTCAATCAGGAACTTACCAGACAGGCTACATAACAAGGCAGGAAAGTCTCCAGGCCACTCTCCATGCGCCTCTGGGGGACTGTCCACTCATCCCATTAGCGGAATCCAGGGATGCTGAAATGGGCTCTGTAACCACAGTAACCGAGCCATTTGGGGATGCAGCCTTTTCTCTTGTTATCCAGGAATTGTTTCCTCCTCCGCTATAATAAAAAATGTCATAATACATATTAACATTTTGGAGATTTGTAGAGACAAAAATACTACTGCAGCGTAATTACTTATACCCCAGAGTGCCTGGGACTCAGCTGGCTTCTGTGAGAAAGACATAAGTGTTTCTAATGCAGAGAATGAGCTGCTTTTAGTAGAAAAATCATTGGATTTAAACAAACAAAAAAGGACTTTGTGTAGTCTGTTATCCACAAGTGAACTCATACTATGGATGCAAAGATACAAATAGTCAGTCAGGCAGGTGGTGATGCGTTTGGGCCGTGCCGGGTGCAGAGGTGTCTAAATGGAGATCCAGCTGTGAACCCTTCCTGTCAGCGGGTCAGCTTGTTTAAGGTTGGCCCTCTAGAAAAGTCCTCCTGTGACCTGTCTGCCGCAGCCTCCCTGAGGAACTGCCGTCACTCGAGCTGTATTCTTCGTCTGCACTGTTAGCTCCAATTCACTTTCTCTGAAAAGAAGAATTGGCAAACCCAGCACGCACAGAAAGGCACGTCTATGTCTGCGCCAAGTACAAAGATCGCTGACACAGTGGACCCCCAAGTACCTTCCCACTGAGCCCAAGAAATGGATGTTTCTGTGCCCCTAGCGCTCCTGGGAGCCTCAACCCTCCCCAGCAATATTTACTCTCCCAAATAGGTGCCAATCGTTGGTATGCTGATTTTGAGAAATATGTTTACGTATAAGCATTATTTCTAAACAATATATTTCATAGTTTAGGCGCTTTTTGAATTTTACATAAACGTCATCATAGTTTATGCATTCTTCCGTGATTGCCTCGTTTGCTCAAAATGATGTATCTTTTGTGTGTGAAGAGTCCCCGCTGAGGCTTGCAGTTATAATGCAGTCGCTCGCGTTCACTGTGGCGTAGCGTTTGTTGGTTTGTATGAATCCACGCAATGCATCATCCATTCCGCTACTGGTGGCGTCTGGACTGTTTCATGAGATGTCAGGAACAGTTGCCCCCTCTTTCCTTTTGGAAGCACTTTCCTCTCCTTCTGATAGCCCTTCCACGTTTGGGGGGGGGGTCTTTGCACAGACCTGTAGAGTCTGGGGTGTGCAGGACCCTCCCCCTCTGGTGTCCCGAGTGTTCTTATCCTAGGTGGTAACGAATCCCACCTTTATCTCAGTCCCTGCACTCCCTTGAGTGCCAGTTTGATGGGCCTAGTTTCCCACTGGACACATGCAGCTTCTGATGGATACGTCAAGCTGCACTTTCCTATAAAAGCAGTATTGATTTCCTACCCATGGTCCCGCTTATGGAACAATGCAAAACAACCGGTTTCTCCTGCGGGCTTCTGGGTAAACCCCCTCTTCCACTAGCGCGCTCTCATTCATCAGTAGCACCCCGGTCTGTCCCGTGTCTGCACCCAACACCCCAGGGTCATCCTTGGTTCCTCCTTCTGCCTGATAACCTCACATCCACCGTCAGCTCTGTCTTCCCTCCTGATCTGCATCCCAAGTCCGACTTCCTCGTCCAAACCGAGACCATCTGTTGACTGAGGGTGCTGCACAAAACCTCTCTGCTTCCACTCACCCTTATCAGCCGCTGTTGCCTACAGGAGCCAGAGTTCCCTCCTCAAACATGTACAGCAGGCCAAGCCCCTGCTTAAGACTAACACTGATTGTCTCCTGTGGAGCGTAGAACAAACTCCAGACTTCTCCCCAGAGTCTCTGGAACCCACCTTTTGTGGCCCCAGCCTGTGCTCTTGCTGCTGCTGGTACCACCCTCCCTTCTCCCACAGAGCCTCAAGCACACCCAGCCTGGCTGCCTCAGGGCCTTTGCACTGGCCACTGCCCTGCCTTAAAGGCCCTCCCTCACTGTTCAGGCCCAGCTGAGAAGCGCCCCTAGTTTCTCATCCTAAGGACCCTTGGGAATCAACTCTCTCTCATCACCTGTTTACTTCCTTGATAGCATTTCTCATTGTCTGGAATTATCTCAGTGTCTGTTCCTGGCTTGTTTCTCTCTGCTGCCCTCCCGCATCCCCGGATGTGAGATGCAGGATGACAGGGGCCTCTGTGTCTTATTCACCATGAGTTCAGGGCCAGGGTCAGTGCTTGGGGCAAAACGGTCTCCCCTCGCCTCTGCTGAAGGAGCACGTCTGCTCCCTGTGTTCTCCATGAGAGAGAGGAGGGGGTGGGCCTGCTGGAAGACGTTCGTGCAGCCTCCCCGCCGCGGCCCAGTCAGTCCTCACAGACAAGGTGGGAATCGGGGCAGCCGTCCACGCGCCAGGGCTCCTCGGCGGCGCTCATGGCCGCAGAACCTGGCTGCTGACGTTGCTCTCCGTCTTGGCGTTGATCGGGATGCCCGGTCAGGACGCCCAGCAGAGAACCAGGCTACTCTGTGAAGGACTTCAAAGGAGCGGCCAGCCCCCAGCTGCTACATCCTTGAAGGCTGGTGTGTCCTGAAACGCCAAATTTTCACCCTGAAAGTTTGCATGGATCCCATGCAGCGGATCCCATTCTTTTTTTTTTTTTTTTTTTTTTTTTTTTTTGCGGTACGCGGGCCTCTCACTGTTGTGGCCTCTCCCGTGGCGGAGCACAGGCTCCGGACGCGCAGGCTCAGCGGCCATGGCTCACGGGCCCAGCCGCTCCGCGGCACATGGGATCCTCCCGGACCGGGGCACGAACCCGCGTCCCCTGCATCGGCAGGCGGACTCTCAACCGCCGCGCCACCAGGGAAGCCCTGATCCCATTCTTTAAACTGGGGGACAGAGTGGGAGGTGATTAAAGACCTCCTGACCTAAGTTCCAAAGCCAAGAAGAGCAGAGCGAACCTGGAACTCAGCCCTGTTTCCTGAGGACCTTGCCTTTCTTTCGTAGGCGTCACCATCAACCCCTCCCACCCTCGATCCCTCCCACTAGCCACAGTTCACATTGAGCCGTAGGGCCACTGAGCTAGAACCCATGACCTGATGACTGAGCCTTTGGCTGGGCTGTTGGTGCTATAGGGACATTGACCCAATTCAGCCCTGTGACCAGCACAGGCAGAGGGCGGCCAGGCCACACTCACACGCGTGATGCATGTGGTCTGATCCCTGCAACGGGCCTGAGCTCTTCCAGCGGGTGGGCATTTTTAGAAGAGACCCGAGAAAGACCGAGAAGATAGATTGGCCTGCAGACGGAGGAAGGAGGAAGGAGCCCTGACGGTTGTTGCTTTAATGGAGAGCATCCTTTGAGAGAGCATCCTTGGTTGCCGCGTTAGGTCCCGTTGCTGCAGCCACAAGCCAGAGCCTGGTCTTGGAGAGTTCCCTGTAACGAGAGCAGCCACCCCCTCCTGGGCTGGGCTGTCTCCTTTGATCTGTGATAACAGCGCCGTTGGAAACAGTATCCGTGGCATCTAGTTGAGGATGCGGGAGGGGATGAGGTTCCGGCTGGGCCCTCACTGGAGGCCGTGGTCCAGGAAGCGCCTGGGAGCATCTTCGGGCCCAGCTGCTTTGGTCTTAATTCCCAAATTGACCCTTCTGGTGTGTCAGTAAGATCAGGGCCTCACACGCAGAGGACTCTGCCTTGTAGGAGTGCGGGATCTGTGTTTATTCACTGGCCCAAGTCAGGGAGGGAGCTGGCGTTTTGCTCCTGGTGCTTAAACTTCTGGAGCCCACGGGGAGCTGCTTGAAGCATCCTCGAGGCGCCCAGTCCTCTGGCAGCTCCAGCTGTGGAGACCAGCTAAGGAAGGGCGAGGACACCAGCACGGGGTCGGTGTCCACCCTGCCTGTGATGCTGGGTCACGCGAGAAAGAAGTGAGTGCTTAGGACACTTTAGCTAAGGAAGGTACGCCCTGTTGAAATATCCTATCGGCGGTTTGCAGTTCATAGACGCTGATAGTTCAGAGAGCGAGCTTACTTAGCTGACAACATACGAGCTCCTCATTTCCTTAAGAAGTCAGCTAACAGCTGTACCTGCCACAGCCACTGCTGGGAGTGGGGAGGGGAGGGCGCCGCTCTGAAGCAGACCCTGGGCAACGCTGGCTTTCACCACTCGCCTCCCCTTCCCTGATGTATTTAAGAATGGCTGTGCTCGAACCTAGGTTATGAGCGACGTCCAAGAGTCCGTTCACCATCCGTGTGTCTCCTGAGCCCCCAGGGTTCTTGGGATGAGACTTCCCAAGCTCGGATGCGCAGGACGGTTTTCCATTTGGGAGGACTGATGCGGGGGGAGCGGCACGGAGCCCCCGCTCTGTGCTGGGGTCCCAGGCTCGCCCTGGCACCTTGTCTCAGTGCGGGCTGGGCCCGTCCGGGGTGGGCTGCAGGCCGACCTTCGTGAGAAAAGGGATAGGAAAAGGATGCTCCTGGGAGGACCCTCAGAGAGGACTCAGGATAAGATGTTAGAACTACCACCTACACGCTCACTGCTGGGCTCCCACCTGGCCCTGCTTCCGTGGTCTTTCCTCTTGCTCTGTTCACATCCTGGCCTCTCATCGGAAGTCCAGTTGAGAGCTGACCTTGTCCGTGGTGCCTGCCTTGACCCCTTCGGTCCACCAACACCTTTCCAGCCTTCAAACTCCTGTGCTGTGCTTGTCTCACCTGTCACTTACCTGACAGCCACGCTGTTCACAAGGGTGCGCTTCATCTCCCCGCGCTGAACGTCCACGGGGCCGGGCCACGGGGCTGGCTCTTTGCCCGCTCAGCACCTAAACCAGCTCTGAGCATATTTCCCAGATGGGAGGCGCGGCCGCTAGAGGACATGCAGTGACATCCACCGGTCAAGTTAGGCTGGATTGTTACAATTGAATCGCTTTGTAGCATAGCCCCCTCCTTGCTTATACAACATGTCGAGAACATGTGTTTTGCTGTTCTCTGCTGTGCGAATACAGTCCTACTGACGGAAGAAGAAAACAGCCGCATCACCCGGTACATTTCCCCCTAAAGGTTTTACTGTGTTTCCCTGCACACGGCTGCTCAACCTCACTGGGGAGACGTGGGCACTTGTCACCCCACCTCTAGCCACAGAAGGAGGCATCGGCTGCATCTCATTTGCTTTCTGCTGGAGAGAAAACAGCCATATGCTCTGGGCCGCGCAGCATAAAAGAGGGTTGAAGGCACAGAGCCCGAGGAGGCCCGCGGCGCTCACAAATGACCCACGTCTGGGGGCTTTACCTTGACTGGGGCCCCGGGAAGTCGCCCAGGATCACCTGTCACTGTGCACTCGAGCGTGGGCTGGAGAGGAGCCTGGGCCGGCCAGGCGCCAGGTGTTTATGTCCCACTGGTCCCAAGGGGTGAGGGGTGCAGGGAAGGCTGGGCAGGTGGACGCTCAGAGCCAGGGAGGCCTGGATCCCAGGAGATGAGGCGAAGGGGAGCCCATCGCCTCAGGACAGAGAAATGGTTCCCGATCGCCTGGAAAAGAGCTGACAAAATGGTCCAGACCCCATGCCGCCCCCTCCACTACGCCCAGCCTGGGAAAGCTTGCTGCTCTCCACCCTGGTCGGGTCAGCTGGCAGCCCTCGTGGTCAAGCGCGTGGTTAAGCCACAGGCCCAGGGGCAGTGCCTGTGCACGGGGTCCAGTCTGGGCGTTCGGGTGGGTGTGAGCTGACTTCTGTGAGCAGAGCTCTCTCAGGGGAGGAGAGCAGTGTCTGAATTATTCCACGAGCGCCGTACAGGACTGCCTGCTCCCAGGCCCCCAGCTGCTTTTGCTGTCCTGCAGAGATTTGAAAGGGAGGAGGACTCGGCTTCCGCTAACTGTCCCCTAAAGCAGCCACCGCTGAGCGCACACGGGCGGGGCCGAGGCCAGGCCGAGCCAGGAGAGCCGGCAGGGACCCAGGTTCCCCAGGTTCCGACGGCGCATATATGCAGGTAGTTTGCCAATTTACACACATGGACGGAAAACGCGCACATCTGAGACTTTTCAAGAAAGAACTGAAACTGTGAGAGTAACCGAAAGAACAGAACATGCTTCTTGTGCTGAAAACGACCCCTCTTGTCTGGGACCCCCAGACGCTGGGCTTTAAACGATGCCCTGGAGCCCTCGGAGCCCGCCGTCAGCGGCACTGACGGTTAAATGCTCCGTGAGGCCAGAGGATGGCTTTCCCGAGCGGGTTGTCTCCCCTTTGTTTTTCTGTTTTTTAATTGGGATGTTGCATTCGCTAAGGTGGCAGGGACAGCCTGCTCAGATCTACTTAGGATCATGGCCTCGGCAGGGGCCAAGCGAGTAGAAAAAAATCTGAGTTTTCTTAAATAGATTCCTTCGTCCCACATTCCCCACGCAAAACATCAACCAGCCACCCCACATGTCCTGAGTATGATCAGAGCAGGTCGGCGCCCACCGCATCCTGCCCTTTGGGGGCTGGTCGTTATGTGAGGAGCTGGCCCAGGTGCGGACCCGGAGGGCCGTCTCAGGCTGGGTGGCCCCAGAAGAAGACTCTGGGATGGAGATTTTGTGGGAGCATGGGTGGAGGAGGGCGAGTGTGGTAGGAGAGCAATAAGGCAGCGGAAGGTCTGTACCGCGTTCCTCTAGCAGGGGGCGAAGAAACCGGGCTCTTTCCCATCAGCGTCTGCCTGCGTTTGGTTGAGGGCAGCTCCGGATGGGCTCAAACTTCCTGGCATTGCTCTGCTCACCCCACACCAAGGCCAAAACCGCCCCCCACCAGACACAGCCCTGAGGCAGAGAGAGTCAGTGCTCGTGGTCGCAGGAGGAGGCCCTTGGCATCATGGGAAGGAGCATGGTGGGGCAGCCTGTGGGCTGTGGACCCTCTGGGAGCCAAGCTCCCAGGGATGCAAGGAGGGATGCGGTGTGCTTGGTCTGTGTCCTGACCTCTCTAAAGGTCACAACAACCAAAGATGAAGGGTGAGGTCACGAAGACCTGTGGACCGTTCTCACGGCTGTGACATTTCTTACCAAGTGTGGCCGTGGGGCCTTCATGCTATACTGTGTGTAAACAGTGAAAGGGACTCCCTTGCTTCACAGTGAATTGAGATGTTGGCCGGGGAAGGAGGCCTCGGACTCCAGGCTGTTCTTCAGGGCTCCCCCCAAGGCTTCTCTTGTCCTTTAGGACAGCTCTCTTTCTGAGTGACGGGGCGGTGGCAGTGGCCAGGCAGACACAGGCGCCAGGTGAGGCAGCAGGTGCAGCTATGCTGAGTGACGGGTGCCAGGACTGGGCCCATCCCATGGAACCATCCAGCACACGGTGGGTGCTCAGTGAGTGCCAGTTGAATAAAGAGGTGCCTCTGGACATAAGAAGAAAACACCAGCAGAACCACTGTGAAAGCAGGGGTCTACGGGGGTCCAAGGCCCAGCCCCCCAGTGGGCGGCCGTGGGGATCCGGAGTGTGTGTGGAGCCAGGAAGAGCCCCGTGGCAAAAGAGCGCCGTGATGTTAAAGATCTTGGCAGAAAGAGGTTGCAGCCTGGGGACCCTGTTCCAAAGGGCTCTGAAATCTAAGGGGTCCACCCGCTTCTCTCTCTGGCATTGCTTTGCTCAGCGGTGAAATGAGACGTCAGCGTGAGGCCACATCCCTGAGATGCTCCCGGCTCTACTGAACCATGAGACCACAGAGCAGGGTCCACGCGCCCCGGTGCAGGGATGCAGGAGCCTGGCGCCTTCCAAGGTCAGGGCAGACCACAGCCGGGACGCCAGGTGCAGCCTTTTGTGAATCTCTTCCGGGTTTAATGCTCTTGCACCAACCCTCTTGGGTCTTTGTGGTGTATTTAAGGGTCGTGTGCAGTCTTTATTGGGTTCGTTTATTCTGTTTCGGACACAGCCGAGCAGGGAGGGGGCTACCAAGGTGACCCGAGTGTGAGATGCTAGAGGCTGGACCAAGCAGATCGTGATGGGGGCTGGGGAGCGAGCGGTCTGAGTCGGGCTCCGAATTAAAGGTCCACCCGGCAGACTAATTGCCGAATATTTGTGGATGTGTGGGAGAGATGGAGTCGAGCGTGGCACCGAAGATTTGTCCTGAGCCGCTGAGCGAATGGAAACACCTTTCGTCACACAGGGGCCGTCTGAGCAGGGCTGTCCTGGGAAGGCAGATCCGGACTTTTCTCTGACCCCGCTGCTTCCTGTAGCAGCAGCCTGCGTCTCTCTTTCCTTACACCACCTTCCGCCAAGTAAGCCGCCTATTCCTGGTTATACTTTCCGTCTTCCTGTTTTCTTCTGAGCTCAATCCAAGCGGGTCTTGGCTTCTCCACTCCACGAAACTGCTCTTATAGGCGTCACCAACAGCTTGGATTTTCCTAAATTCACGTGGTGCGTTCTCTGTCCTCCTGTTACTGACCTTTATGGCATCTCACAGAGTGAATCACTCTCTCCTCCTTGACACGCCCTTGTTGGGTTTGCCTCCAGGTCACCATGAGCCTGGTTACCCCGCTTTCCTGGGTGCACCTCCCCGTGTCTGTGCTGTGTGTCTCTGGTGACCCCCCCATCCTCCAAGTATGGAGCCAACCTGTGTTCGGTCCTTCACAGTCTCCACTCAGCTTCCCCAGCAAAGCCGCCTGAGTTGATGGGTACAACTTGCAGTGAAATCGCCCAGTCTCATGGCTACACTGTCACCTCTACAGCGTCCCCCCAAGTTCCGGACGCGCGTGGCCAGAAGTCCACGTGACGTTCCTACTGGTATGTTTAGTAACCACCTCGCACTGAACAGATCTCAAACTGTGCCCGAGTGTCCTTTTAATTCCAACAAATAAGCTGTAATTTTTACTGTACTCATTTTTTCTCAAGGCAGCCACTGGGGGGAAATAAAAAGAAAGGGGACGTAGGGTCTGAAAGTGGAGGGTATATAAGGGGCCACGGCTGGGGGCGGGGGGCAGGGACACTTGTGGCTCTTTGGGCACCTTTGGTAGTAGTTTTGTGGTCACCGAGACCGTGCCCCTGTTCCTGGAGAGGCTGTGTAGATATTGGTAAGCGGCCTTGGTCTAACAGAGAGGAGCTCGTGTTTACTACCCAAGCCGTCTGATTTGCATTAATTATGTGTATGTAGCTGTCATTTGCCACATGTCACAGAGTTATGACATTTGTTAAAGATTCATTTGGACTTATAAAAGGATATATGCAAGATAAATAAGCAAAGGATCTGATAGATGTTTCTCCAAAGAAGACATACAAATGGCCAATAAACAACGTGAAAAGAAGCTCAGCGTCATTAGTCATCAAGAAATGCAAATCAAAACCACAGTGAAGGGCTTCCCTGGTGGCGCAGTGGTTGAGAATCCGCCTGCCGATGCAGGGGATACGGGTTCGAGCCCTGGTCCGGGAAGATCCCACATGCCGTGGAGCGGCTGGGCCGTGAGCCATGGCCGCTGAGCCTGTGCGTCCGGAGCCTGCACTCCGCAACGGGAGAGGCCACAACAGTGAGAAGCCCGCGTACCACAAAAAAAAAAAAAAAAAAAAAAAAAACCACAGTGAAACACCGCTTCATACTCACTTCATGGCTAAAATGAAAAGATGGACAAGTGTTGGTGAACGTGGGAGAAGCTGGAACCCTCATATGCTGCTGGTGGGAATGCAAACTGGTGCGGCCACTTCTGGAAAACAGCCGGGCAATTCCTTAAGTGGTTCGACATAGAATAACCGTAAGACTCAGCCGTTCCACTTCTAGGTATGTACTCAAGAGAAACGAAAACATATGTCCGCACAAAACCGTGCACAGACGTTCGCAGCAGCGTTATTCGTAATAGCCCCAAAGTGGGACAACCCAGATGTTCATCAGCTGATGACTGGGGAAATGAAACGTCGTCGATCCAACAAGTTAGCAATAAAAAGAAGTGATGCACTGACACAGGCTACAACATGGATGGACTTTGAAAACATTACCTTGAATGAAAGAAGCCAGACACAAAAACCATGCATTGTGTGATTCCGCTTATATGAAGTGTGCGGAATAGGCCAGTGCACAGAGGCAGAAAGGAGACGCGTGGTTGCCTGGGGCGAGGTGTGGGGTGAGGAGGCCTGCGTGCAAAAGGAGGGTGATTGCTAGTGGGCCCGGGCTTTCTTTGGCTGGGGGGTGGGGGCGGCGACAAAATATCCTGAAATGGTTTGTGGTGATGGTTTGCCATTCTGCGAATCTAGCGAAAACCACTGTCTTGGACACTTTCAGTGGGTGAATTGTATGGTATGTGAATTATGTCTTAATAAAGCTGTGACAGAAAAACGACTATACCCGCAACCCCGTTTCACTGCCCTCCCCGCCACCGTGTGCAGCTTCGCGGGGAGCTGCAGCGCGTCCTTCTGGAATAAAGTGACATATGTGAAAACCACTTCAGAGCCCAGTGGTTAAACATCCCTCCTGGAGGGAGAGCAGGAGTGCTCTGTCAAGCCCATTACTTTCAGTGATTTTCTATTTAAATACGTTTTCAGGTCCTTTCCAGCCCTCTCCTGGTAGCTTTGCGGATCTGGACGATGGTGGCCCTTGTTACATCTGAGGCCGGGGTCCTTTAGAAAGGGGCGCTCAGGCCCCGAGAGGTGGGATCCTAGCTGCCCCGCTGTGTTGGTCTGGCCCCCTGAGGTTCCGGCCCCTCGCCCCCGGGCAGGGGTCCCCTGGGCGCTGGGGTGGAGGGGTGGAGGTTCAGGAGCAGAGGCTGTGGGTCAGCTGGGTGGAGGGTTGAGGGACGGGGGAGAGGACTCAAAGGCAGTGGAAGCTCAGGCCTGGGCAGTGCCCGGGTCCCGTCAGCGGGAGGAGGATGCTGACCTCTTCGGCAGTGTCTGCTCCTGTGCAGTGAAGACGGGGGACGCTGTGACCGGCAGGGCCCCCCCGGGCCCTTCTCTGGGACTGAGTCATTACCCGTCACAGGCGAGAGCGGGAGCGCTGCGCAGGGGGCCTGTGACCGGCGTGTGGCGTCCGGACCACGTGTGTGCAGGCTGGTCAGCACGCGCACGCCCTCAGGCACCTTTCAGTCACTGGTGAACCTGTGACATTGACTGTATTGTTTTCGCAACGGCACATCAACTTATTTTAGCATATTTTTATTCACATTGATCGAAGCGGTTCCCTGTGCCCCTTTTTTGTGGAGGTAACGCGGGGAGGTGACCCATAGTCTAGCTTTGCTCGTAGTTCACGGTCCTGGCTAAAACGATCTGAAGATCCTTCACTGACTTAAAGAAGGAGTGAAATCTGGAAACGCACGGGCTTTGCCTGCAGGAGGGGCTGAGTTTACCACAGCTGCTGTTTAGTTCCCTTTTCTTCTTTTTAAATCCAAAGAGCCTTTCCCTCCTGTGTCTGTAACGCCCTGGCCTCCCCAGTGCCCCGGACTGGACAGTGGCGGTGAGGCTGCTGGCTGTGGTCGGGACAGTCGGTAGCTCCCGTCGTCCCCCAGAGAACAGACAGGAGGGGCCATGTCCTTCTCCGTAGGGAAGAGCAGAGGCGGAGGCTGGGTGAGGTTCCAGCCAAACAGAGGCAGGGCGTCCGTCCGCGGGGAGCCCCTTCCCGCCCAGCACCGCCCGGACACGGCTGACAGCACCGGCTGACGAAGGGATGGATTCCAGCGCCTCCTGGCAGCCGCCCGTCCCCCGGCTCTAAATCCCTGTGTCTGCAGCTCTGCCCCCTCCTTCGGCCGCTCTGGAATGTTCCTGTCTCTTGAGGGAGGGCAGGCGCCGTGGAGCTGTGGAGGAAGCCGGGCCCCGAGATGCTCAGGGTCGTGGCTCCTGCCCCAAGGATGCGGATGTGGCCGGGGGACGCGTCTCCATAGCCTCCGCATCAGTAACCCTTCAGGGAACCCTCACAGTCGGTCCATGCGTGAGCCAGAACCAGGAGCTGTGTTCGTCTTTCTCACTCGCTTCAAAGATGATAGGGGTCAGAGGACCTGGCATTTCTCTCCAGAATCCATAACGTTTCCTTTGGTTTGCTCAGTGACTCACAGAGATTTACAGCTGTGTGCAGACGCGTGTGTGCGTGTGTGTCCCGGGGTGTGAGATGGCGTGTGGGGGTGATTTAGGCCGAGGCTGGAGGCCAGGTGGGCAGCGGAGAGAGGGAGCTTTAAGGGGCAGGTCTGGGGGCCGTCTGGGAGGCGGCGCACGGACAAGGCTTGGGGTTCCGTGCGGGAGGGACGCGGGGAGAGAAGCCCAAGAGGCTCTGTCCTGAAACCTCCTCGATGTGCTCTCGTCCGGGAGGGGTTTTACTCACTTGTGCGTCTTCTCGTCACTTTTGTCCCATCTCGTCCTATCTTGTCCTTCGTATCAAGCTGTAAGTTCCTCGGCCTCAGAAACCCTGTCTGTTTCCATGCCCCATGGGGCTCGTCCGTCAGGGCTGTGGGTGTGTGAGGTCATTTAAGGGAGGGAGCAGGGGGTCGACACGTGCCCTGCGGACACACAGATCTGTGTACACACATCTCAAAATGTGATAACCGTGCACAAGAACAGCTAACGCATACACCCCAATACACAATCATTTCTAGTCATTAATTGAAATAAATTGCGCACATAGACACTTTGCTCCAGCCCAGCATAAGGCAGGTTTGAGTCAAATGGCCTTAGGTGCTCCTTCTAGTGAAAATGTGCCAGTTGCTGTGTGTGTGGTGTGGTGTGGAAGGGGGTGGTGGGTGTGTGCTCTCACGGCTGTGCACATGCATAATTCATGTTTCCATCTCTACCCGAGACGGTGTTGTGTTTCATCCACGCGCGGTGTTGAATGAACTCACGTGTCTGCGTCTCTGCACACGCGTGAACTTGGGAACTCTTTGAGCCCGGGCTCCTGAGCGCTGGGTGCCAAGGATGTCAGGGAAGGGGTCTGCGTTTGTTTCTGAACACAGAGTACTGGTGACTCTGTCCTTGGAGAGTATAACTTGGGATACCAACTGATGCATGAAGGCACATGAGGGCGTGGAGGGGAGTTTCACGGCCCCCAGCTTTCCCTCTGCTCCACCATCCTTTCTGCCACTGGTGAAACCCTTTGGCTCCTTCCGGCCGGCTCGCCCACTCTTTCCATGGCCAGGCGTACACTGCAGCCCCAGGGCCGCCCTGGCCGTGTGGCCCCCGCCCTGCACACCCCCCACTCCCCAGGCTCCGGCATCAGGCCCTGGCCTGGCACGTGGACCTGTCCCCACCCGGGGCCTCTGCCCCCTCTCCAGCCCGCCCACCACGCTGGCTCTTCTCTCCTGGCCCAGCGTTCACGGCATCTCTCGGAAGCCCCAGGCTTCTTCCCCGTGGCGGTCCCGGCCAACGCTTGCTCACCCTTGAACGCTCAGCTGGTGTCGCCCCAGGAAGCCTCCCCGAGTGCACGTGGCTTACGTGTGCTCTGCTCGGCACTGTGCCCGTCCCTCATTGGCCGTTGTCACCCAACTGTGAACCTGTGAGGGTCCGGATGAAGTGTGCCCCCCGCTCCTGCCCCGGCCCAGCCCAGCACCCAGGGTGGCCAGCAGCACCGAGGCTGCGGGAGGAACACAGGCTGCGCGGTGGTCACGGCACCGCCCACAGCAGCGATCCTGGGAGCGAAGACCTCAGAGCCTGGAGGTGCTCCATCTCCGTGGGGGATACTGACTGTCAGAGGCCCTCCGCCCGCACATCTGCCCCCCACAGAGGCCTCTGCCGCCCAGGCCAGGCTTCTGGTCCAGCCTTCCAAGTGCCTGTCACCCCCAACGCACGGGACATCCTGCTCAGATTAAGACAGCCCACGCTCATTTCCTAAACGTGCGCAGCGCCCACCGTATCCCCGCCGCCAGCGCAGAACTTGGACCAGCTCTGTGTGAGGACTTGGTACCAGCCGTAAAGCAGAACAAATCGCGCTCTGGCAGCTTTGGGCGGCCCCACCTCTGGTCTGGACCCTGGAGAACCGCGCGTGGTTTTCCGGGAGGGTCGTGAGCTGCTGACTTTGTGCTCCTCCCGTTCTGCACGGGGAGAGCTGCGCCTTCGTGGGCGCAGGATGCAGACGCAGGAGGAGGCCTTGCGGGGCGGGGACGGGCTTTACAGGGGCGCTGCCGCGGGCAGCGAGGGAGCTAAAGCCCGCGGAAACCTCTCACAGTGTTTTGTTTGTTTGTTTGTTTTTCACAGTGTTTTTAAAAATTTATTATTTTAAACCTATTCACAAGCTATGATGTCGGCTGTTACTCCCACAAACAATTGATCATAGACGAACTCAGAGAATTCCGAAGAGGTTAAGCTGGCAGCACCGCCCAGTGGGTTAAATGCTGTGGTCAGTATCGCTCCTGCAGCCTCCTTTCACTTGCCTCTGTAGTTACGTTTCACCAGCACCCCTTCCGGTGTGTTGTGGGTCACGGCGCCCTGCTCCTCACGCCAGTGGCAGAAACACCGATGAGGCCCTTCCGAGAAAGCGTGAGACCCTGCTGGCCTTTCATCAGTGCAGATCTGTCACCAAGGAATCCTGATTTCTCCAGTGGGGAGGATGGGACTGAGGTCAGGCTCATGGCCAGCGAGCCTACCTAGGGTCTGGGCATGGTTGACAGCAATGCCGCCAGTGTATCTCTGTCTCTGGGGCTGGAACAGGCTTTTTCCAGGCGTCACCACAACAGCCCTGAATGGGGTTCCTCTCTCCTGGGTCCCCCGCAGGACCTGCTTCTCCCGTGATCTCCTCAGCTACTCCTGCTCCCGGGCTGCTGCCCCAAAGCCAGACTGTCCTGGCCAGGAGGACACCTGGCCCCGGTTGAGCTCGGGAGATCAGAAATGCACCAGGTCTTTCGTGGTTCCCCCAACCCGCAAGGGGAACGACATCGGTAGTCTGGGCGGCAGCTGAGCCGGGCTGGGGACACCTGGGCCCTTTAGTCTATGGTGCTATTGTGGTCACACAGATGACCCTGTCCAGAGGGAAAGAAAATTCAGATTGCTCCATGATTTCAATGGCCACGAGCTGGAGGAAGCCCTCCCCAGCCAGTCATCTTGACCAGAACCCATCAAGGATGTCCCACCACACCGGGACACCCTGGCACTGAAGTCCCGGCTGGGCTGGTAGGGGACGCAACGTCGGGAGCGAGATGGCTGCTCTCCAGGCAGACTTCCATTTTAATTGTACCTCCAGCGCCCCCTTTTGGTAAGTCTTGGTGACATCACGCTTGTATCCTTCACCCATCACACCTTAAATAACCTTTGCAGGCTGCCTCCCTCAGGCACCCCCAAACCACCCCTCCCACTTTACACAGTTCAGTCCCTGGGGCTGCCCGGTTTGAGCCCACATCTCCCTTTCTCGTGGGCATGTGCCCAAACTCCCAGATAAAACATGTGCCCCCGCTACGTGGCGGGATGCATCCAGCACTTCTCATCTGTGGCTCTAATTTCGTAGGTTTTTCACATGTATTTTTACTTATGCCTCTGTGCCCATGGGGACAGAAGACCAAGATGGAGAGCGAGGGCCCCCTGCCCCAGGGCCTCACCCTCCTCCTGCCCCACCCCAGAGGCAGCTTCTTTCTATGGCTGCTACTTTGCAGCTTTGTATTTTTGTCAGCTAGCTTTTCCCCTGTAACTAGACTGTTGATATTTTTACTTCTTGGTTCCTCAATTTTAGACAATGGCTATTGACGTCATATGAAAGGTGAAGAATTTTGTTGGTCATCTCCGGCTGCGTAATGGAAAAGTGAGCTTCTGTTGGCCAACCAAACAGCCCGCGTAGCGGCTTAAGAGAAGGACCACTCATTTAACTCATGACTTTGTGGGTCCGCAGTTTGGGCTGGGTTCAGGCAGGTGGTTCTTCTGACAACACTCAAAACCTTTGTGGGTTTTCCATGCATCAGATTCAACAAAAGCCACACCCACGTGTACTGTTAACATAGACCTGTCAACAGTTACAGGGTTAGGCTTCTGTACGACTGCACCTGCGACATTGCTTGGAAGCCTCTTTACCTACAGCCGCTAGGCATCGCCCTAAATCGTTCACAGGTCTTACTACCGAAGTGTTTTACAGTAACTTCTTTTATCTGGCCTTTGGCCGAGGCTTCACTTCACTTTGAAGATCACTTACCAGCTGGGGGCCTGGGAATAAGGAGGACTTTGCTCTTTCCAGCTCAGCAGGTCATAGCCCCTCTCCACGCCCCTCGCAAACTGCACACTTCTTCCCTTAGCCTGTCCTCCTCTCACATCTCGTCACCCGCAGACAATGGGCTGTCTGGCACTCGCAGCCTTTGGCCTGCAAATCATCTTCCAAGGTCAGTGACTCAGGTCCCTGCGTGTATTTTCCATCTTCCAAATGACCACAGGCCATGGCCTCGCTGATTGTTTCGATGCTGCCTAACAGGGTCCAGCGTCCACTTTCCGACCGGTCCTGCTGTAAATGCCACACTTTTTAGGTGTTCGCTTTGGTGGCTCTTCCCATTCCACTTTCTGTGACGGTCACCTACTGCTACATAATAAACTACCCCAAAACCTAGTGGCTGAAGACAACTGCTGTTGGTTTAGCTCGCGACGCCCTGGGCCAGCACTTGGGGCTGTGCTCAGCTGGGTGGTCCTTCCGTGTGTACGCCCGGCCGGTCCCTCAGTCAGCTGCCATTTTGCCCTGTGGTGTCTTATGCAGGGTGCTATTACCCACATGCCTGTCGGTTGGTTTCGGCTGGGAGGAGGAAGGGGGAAGGGCCACGTGCCCCTCCTCTCTGAGACCACATTTTCCACATGGAGGCTGCAGGATGCTAGGAGCAGCAAGAGGGGGCAAGCCGCACTTGCAGGCAGTTTTCAAGTCTCTGCTCGTGTCACATCTGCTCCTGTCCCGTTGGCGACGCAGGTCTAATGGTCAAGGTGAGGGCTGGGGTGTGTGCACGTTCGAGGGGCTTGGACCCAGGGAGGTGTGAGCAAACAGGAGTCCGCTGCCTCTCCAGCCACTGCCTCTCAAGAATTGCGTTCGGGCTTCCCTGGTGGCGCAGTGGTTGAGAATCCGCCTGCTGATGCAGGGGACACGGGTTCGTGCCCCGGTCCGGGAAGATCCCACATGCCGCGGAGCGGCTGGGCCCGTGAGCCGTGGCCGCTGGGCCTGTGCGTCCGGAGCCTGTGCTCCGCAACGGGAGAGGCCACGACAGTGAGAGGCCCGCGTACCACAAAAAAAAAAAAAAAAAAAAAAAAAAAGAATTGCGTTCACTTATATCGCCTTAGATATTTCAAACTACATACTCTTTCAATAAATTACAGCTAAATAAAACACTTAAACTTCCAATTCCTCTTCCATAAGATGGTGAGTTTCTTCCCTCACATGGTGACTCTCTTTTTCATAACATGAGGGTTTCCGCCTCCCCATTTCCCTGCCAGCCTTCCCATTGCTAACCTCGGTCAGCTACACTTTTACGCGGTCAAGGGTGCTAATTATTATATTCTACAGGAACCATGGAGATTTTCTGGATTCATCCATAGACTGGTTCTACAAGTTAATAAATAAGTAGATAAATAAATACATCTTCAACGTTATAATTAAGTCGATGCTGTTCCGGAGAGAGGCCCCCTCCACCCGGCCTGGGACTACGCGTTATCATCAGAGCCAGACAGATGTGTGACGCACCTCTGATTGCTTACAATTACGCCAGGTGGAGCCATGGCTTCCTTACGTCTTTGGTTGGCTGTCCTGCCATATTCCTGTTTCTTTTCGCTCACGTGTTGCCAGTATCTTTTTCAAATTGCTCACTGTGCTTTTCTATTCTGTTCCTCTTCTTTTTCCCCCGGGCGCTTCCTTCCTCAGAGCATCTATCTCTGTGATTCACATCCTCCTGGCAGTTCCCTCGGGGCTGGGATGCTAGAGCTCCATGTCACAGCTCTGCTGGCTCCGAGCCACGATCCTTTGAATTTAGAACTTCTCCTTTCCTCGTCCGCGGCCACCCTTTCCCGGAGGATATCCTGAAATAACGTCCCAGTACAGAATACTTCTGATGTCTTTGATGCTTAAAATTCTCATTTGCCTTCAAACTTGATTGATAGCTTGTCGAATTATACAACATTTTCTTGAATTGTTTTTCCCTAGACATCTTAAAGACATTCCTCTAATATCTCCTCAATTCTGAACTCTCAAAGGAAAGACGCGTTCCAGTTGGTGTTACTTTATACGTGACTTGTGTTTTCTTTGTGAAAAAATACAGTGGTAACGGTGTCCCATTTCTCTTTGACGTGTAGTGATTTTCTAATGATATCTACACATTTAAAAAATATTAATTTCATGGAAAATTCTGTGAACTTTTTCAATACAAAGATTCATATTCTGTAGCTCTGGGAAACTCTCTTCCATTTATACGTACACACAGACACACGTATTCACACATGCTGTTAATATATAATATATGTTATATCTTTACGCTATATTTAAAGCTTATATACTACATATAGTACAACATAGTATATTGTATGACATGTAGCATAAAATGCATATGACATATAGTATAACATAAATGATCTGTTCTACGTAATTTCCCCCCTGCACGTGTGTGCTCTGTTTCTGGGTCCCTGTCACTGGGCTGCTGGCTGTCCTGGATTGTCCCCCTTGGTCTCTTCTTTTTTCCCATGTTTTCTGCCTCTTTGACTTCTTTTCCACATTCTGGGAGACTTCCTTGTCTTTGTTTCCCAGATCCGTTGAGTTGTTTCAAACGTCTGTCTGCGCGACAGAGCACCTTCTTGCATCCTCTGAGCGCGGCTTCCTGTCACCGCGGCTCCCGTCGTGTCTGCCCCGCCCGCCCCGGATGCGTCGCTCACCGTCAGCTCTGCTCCGCGCCCCACCTTATCTGCCCTCGTCACTGCTCGGTCTCTTCGTGTGTCCCTCCTGTGCTCGGCTGCTCCTTCCTAGGTGAGGCCAGGGTCTCCTCTGCGCCGGAGGAGCACGGCCAGAGCCTCTCAGGTTTCAGCCACATTACCCGATGCCCCTGGCTCCCCGTCCCCGGGGCCTGAGGCCTTCCTGCCTCCGCTCCTCACCTCCCTGAAACCTGTGGACCCCCCACCCCCGGTAGAGAGCCCCCAGCTCCCCCGCTCTCATCGCCTCATCCTCTCGGTGCTTGTATTTCGGGAGGAAAGGGCACAGCAGGCGCACGCACCCCTCCAGAACCTCGAGGCATCGGGCTGGGCGTCAGTCCTGGAGAACGTGAGATTCCTGTCCTCCCACGAGACTCCGCTCCGTCCCGCTGGGGACTGCGTTGGTGTCATTGTCACGTCTCCACACCTCGTCTCAGGATTAGACCATCATTCATTCATTCATTCAGCAGATGCTCGTCGAGGTCTTACTGCCGCCAGGGATTGTGTCGGGTGCTTGAAGTTGTCAGTCTATGAAAAAGGCAAACCTCTCTGCTCTCTGGAAGCTTCCAGGGCAGCAAGAGGAGGTAGGTAGTAAACACAACACGTCGGCCCCTAACTGTGCTCAGTAAATGAAGGAAGGGGACGAACTGGGCACGAGAAAAACATCCCTAACTCCCGTGCTGATAACAGAACGCCTGCAGCCAGAGGGAGGCCACAGCCGTGCGGCCACGTGGCCAGGGCACTGCCTCTGGTCGCAGCAGCTTCTGTGCCCAGGACTGGCGTGGCAGGTCACTGGGTCCCCCACACAAGGCCATGCCTCTGCACAGAATTAAAGTCGGGGGGTGGGCTTCCCTGGTGGCGCAGCGGTTGAGAGTCCGCCTGCCGATGCGGGGGACGCGGGTTCGGGACCCGGTCCGGGAGGATCCCACGTGCCGCGGAGCGGCTGGGCCCGTGAGCCGCGGCCGCTGAGCCTGCGCGTCCGGAGCCTGTGCTCTGCAACGGGAGAGGCCGCAGCAGTGAGAGGCCCGCGTACCTCAAAAGGAAAGAAAAAAAAAAGTCGGGGGGTGACATGATGTTCCTGGGCTTCCAGGGACGGCAGTCTAAGATCCAGGGTCACCTCCCATCACAGGGACGGGCAGCGAGAGTGGTCCAGGGGAAGGACTCTTTCCCCGGCCCCAGGGTCGCCTTTTCTGACCCCACCTGCCCTGTGCCCAACCGGCTGCGATCACAATCCCCTGTTTTCTGGGCACTTTCTGACCTCACGCCCCCTCCCCCCCCCCCCGCATTGTAGGGGACCGTGAGGACCCTGGAAGGGGCTTGGTTCTGAGCCAAGCTGGTGCAGCGTCTCTGCAGGTTAGGAAGCAGCCGCAGCCCCCTTTCTGCAGGAGCCTGGGTGAAAGTGAAGAGGCTGCACTTCCACAGTGCAGGAAGTGCAGGAAGCGATTTCTCGCCGCATGCCTGGCGTCGAGGGCTTTGAGGTCAATCCCATAAAAACCCTCTGCTCTCTGCTGATCCGCTGAGCTCTCATTACTTTGTGTCTCAGCAGCTGGGCTCTGAACGGCAGAGGCGTTTGGCAGTCCCTACAGATAGAAATCGTGGACTGTGACGTTTGGGAAAGATGTCTGATTATCAACAAAGTTGTTTCCACTAT
The DNA here is from genome assembly GCF_026419965.1 of Kogia breviceps. NCBI lineage: Eukaryota > Metazoa > Chordata > Mammalia > Artiodactyla > Physeteridae > Kogia > Kogia breviceps. The sequence goes on from NC_081311.1 coordinate 1,766,906, forward strand.
TTGACCACTTGTCAAAATCTATGAAAAGACTTCTTTTGAGGTAATAAGTAAACAGATAACAAAGGGGACATATTCTTTGTTTGACGTGGTTTTATTTGGGGGAGATAAGATATACACTGACATTTAATTCTCGGTTTTATTCTGGGTGCCCCGTGCATGTCTTTGGCGGCTGCACCTCTATCTGCCTATCTTTGGTTTCCATATCAGCAAACAATTTAGGGACTGCTATTCATCTTTTTTTAATGTCTGATAAAGACTGCATTCAAGTGAAGGCGTGGAATTCCATTTCAGAAAGGGGGCTGCAGATACGACTTGGGTCTCTGGCGAGAGCGCAGGTCTGTTCCAGCTCGGCTCTGAGCTGCACTGTGTCCCAGCTGCGTGGGTCCTGCAGCCCCCACGGCCTGTCCTTTGGGAAGAGGGCTCTGCTTTGCCCGACAGCAGATGGAGGGGCACACGCGCTCCTTGCGGCCGTTGCTTTCATGTTCTCGGAGCTCAAGTGCGTGGCTGCCAAGAGGACCCGGGGCAGCCGGCCGGTGCGCTGCTGCGCGGTGCGGGCCGGGGACGCCCTCGGGACCAGGAACAATAGCCCATCGCCTCCCTCCACCCCAGGGCGCAGGCTCTGCGGGCAGAGAGGCCCTGGGCCCTGCAGTGCTGGGTGGAGGCTGCAGCCAGCCCTCCTTCCCTTCAGCCCAGCCTTCGTGACGGCAAGAGGGTTGGCCTGTTTCCAGCCGGTGGTCCCGGCGCTTCTAGAGCAAATCACCAGCAGACTCCCAGGTGTGTACTCCTCGTAGGGCCCTGGTTCGCATCGCTCGCACTGACGCTGCAGGATCACAAGTACAAGCATCGTTTCCTATTTCCCACCGAGTCTTGGGACACTCGAATGACCCACCTGTGGAGATGAACATGGAGAGAGAGAGGCTCGGCACGGACACACGCACAGCTTCCAGGAAGCCTCTCCCTGGATGAGGCTCCTTCCCGCTGTTTCGTGGGGTGCCCGCTCGCTGGCCTCGCCGCCCAGCACTGATGCCGCCCTGTGTGCGAGCTGCTGCGCGTGCTGGGCTTCGGGTGGTCTCAGGGGAGAGCCCCTGCCCCCAATTTGGCGCTGGCTTTTTGCTCCATCAGACCTTCTTTTAGGGTGAAAGCTGTGTACCTTCTCAGAAATGTTTCAAAATAGCAGATCCAGGGAACAACCGGTGTTAATCGTGCCCCGGTGAAGATTCCTTAATGAGATGGCCCTGCAAACGGGACAGCACACAGAGATGCACCCCAAGTTTCCGCCATGGGGCAGCGCCAGACAGAAGGGCAAGGCTGACCCAGGCCCGGGTGCGGGTGGCTGCAGTGGGGGGCTGAGAGGGCGGCAGGAAATCGGGCAGACCCCAACGCCACCAATAGTTCCATGATTTTCCAAAACACAAAAGTATTTTGATGAAGATAAAGTCATTTATTTCACCATGCTTGAGTTAGGAATGCTCTAAATTAAGACTTTGGGGGTGGGAGGGCTGTACCTAATACTGTAATTCAAAAATGGAGAAAATACCTAATCAAAGAGCACGTGGATACGAGCAAATACGACTCAAGTATCAGTACGTATGGTGAAAGAGCATTGAAACTTGCAAACCGTTGGGTGTCACTGGGTGCAGCCCCTTTCCGCCTGCAGGGGAATATTTAGAAGAGCAGCGATTTGGCGGTGGAACTGTGAGATGACGTCCTTCGACCAGCTGTGACCCCTTGACCAGCTGCTCCAGCAAAGAGTGTGGATGGTTCCCCAGTCACTGCAGGTGCGAGCACAGGTCTGGCCGTTAGGAAAACCAGCCACACTCTCCAGACCTGCCTAAAGTCACTGGCTTGTTTTAGTGTCTCAGAATAAACCACAAAACTGCCCCAACTCCGCTGTCTGCTTTAAGGCTGTGGAGTGTTTTGCCCTCAGTGCTTCATCATATCCCTGAAAACTCTCTGCGTGGGACACGTGGGAACCCCTCGGTCTCTGCCCGGATATAGGCTCGGCCAAGCAAGACACGGTCACACTTTCAATCCTCTGTTCATTCGGCAGAGATTTATTTACTGCCCGTCGGCTTCACGTCAGCACAGAGGACGTGGGGCTAAGTGGCGTGGCCCCTGGCCTTGCCAAGAACACAGTTCTGCAAGTTATGAAAAACACCTACTGCCACAGACCACCAGGCACACCTACTTCAGGTACTCCTGAGAGACGTAACGCTTCCTTTTGGAAAACATCAACGCTCTTTTAAAGTACTACCCAAAATGGTGGAATTTTATGTATATCCCTCAAATTATCCATCTGCAGTTGTAATTCATCAGGTACAATGCAAGGACCTATTAAATAAGTGGGTGCATCAACTTATTTTCCTTTATTTATTCATTCACTCATTTCAATAAATACTCATTAAGCACCTATGTGCACAGGACTGTTTGCGGTACCTGGGAAACCTTGAGAAACGAAATAAAAGTCTCTGCCCTTGAGGGGTGTACACTGCATCAGGCGAGGCAAATGATACACAAAAGATAAAGTATGTTACGGGATTATATGGGATGTTGGAAAGTGATAGCTTTCTGGAAAACAGACCGGCAGGGAAGAAGAGGAAGCAAGGGGCGCAGAGGGCTGGTCACAGTTTAAAGGGGGGGGCAGGTAGGCTCACTGGGAAGATGACCTTTTGGGCAAAGCTGGAAAGAGGTGAGGGGTTCAGCTGCATGACTCACTGGGGGTAGAGCACGCCAGCAGGGGGGACACAGCCACCATGGAGACCTAAGTCAGGAGTGAGTCTGATGCACTCAGGGGCCGGCAGGGAGGCTAAGACAGGGGTGGTGGGAGACGGGCTATGGAGGAGGTCTTGTGACTGAGTCCAAGCTCGTACTGCTTGATGCACGACAGGTCAAGGAATCGAGAGACAAGTTGTTGGGACAAGGAATAGTGACTTTATTCAGAAATCCAGCAAACAGACTGAGAAGATGGTGGACTAGTGTCCCAAAGAACCATCTTCCTCAAGTTAGAATTAGTGCTCTTTTATACTAAAAGGAGAGGGGGTGTGGTTGGCTGCTGCAAACTTCTTGGTGCTGGAATCCTTTGTTCTTGCAGTGGTCTGCGTAGGTCAGGTCACGATGTTCCTGTAAACCTCCAACCAGACAAACGTTATTCTCTGTTCTGCAACTTTTTATCTCTGTATGAATGGAAAAGTGTTATACCTTTAAAGGTCAAAGCCCTGAGAATATATATTTCACATTCTTAACTTGCAGCGAAAGCGATAGAATACAAAGGTTAAAGTAAAAGAAACAGATCCAATATGGAGTCAGATTTGCTCTTCCCTGTTACATTTTCAAGACTGACTTTTACTGCAAGTGAAGTGGGGCCTCTACAGGGTTGGGACAAGGGTGTGCCACTGCGTTCCATAGTTACAGAGTACCGCTCTGGCTGCTAAGAATAACCCGTGTGGGGGCAAAGGGCAAAGCAAATGTTCACCTGATAAAATTTACTAGAACAATGGATTGTCTCTCCATGTCAAGTTGTTGATTCGTGTAAAACAAATGGATCCGCTGAAGGTTTTGGTTTGTACCGGCCTGTAGGGACCTGTAGATGTTCTCACTTGCCTGCCTTAGCGGTTTTACCTTCTCAGAGTCTGGGTTCCTGGTGGATTCTCCTTACAGACACAGTTGCCTGTGTGCAGTGTCCTCATCCTGGGTCATCCATAGCTGTGATCCAAGACAGGGAGAGAGCTGACTAAAAGAGTTAGAGCTCTTCCACGCTGCGGGGATGGCTGGGATTGAGAGGATGGCATTCTGTAGCTACAAACGTGCTAAACACTACGATGCTGTGCTAGGAGGATGTAAACATCACCTTCAGAGACGGTTATCTGAGTAAACTCTCCATCTCCTTCAGTCCTCCTGTCTTCAAGCCAGGAAGCCCTGGTTTCCTCAAAACTTCCCCATAAGAGGTTTTAATAATTTTGCTCCATAGGCTTCATATTTCATTCCACGATTTTAGCAATTTGGTGTGCTTAACAGCTAGTGATAAATTGCAAAAATATTATTTATCATCGCAGTCATTCATGAAATTACTTTAGTAAAATTAGCATATTTTACTATGAATGTATTTCCAACAGTGTACTTGAAAGGTATATTGGATCTTTGGGATGCAATGGATTGGGACTGATTGGAGCAGGAAATCATCAAAAATACCTGATGGTCAACTTCCAAGAATTTTTAAAGAATTAAGTAATTTCTTACAAGTTTAATGGAAAGTAAAAGTACAGCTTCTTTTTTTACTGCAATATATTTGATAGTTTCAAATTTTATATTTTAATGTACCATTAAAAATGGATTATAAAGTTACATATAAAAACAGTGCTGACTAGGAAAAATGTCTGGAGAGAAAAGGACCAGTAAACTGTAGAAATGAGAGAGAAACGTCACAAAAAAGACGGAGAAACTTGAATGCGTAATCTAAATTTCATATGTATATATACGTATGTGCATATGTGTATATATACATGTGTGTCATACACGTATGTATGAACACTATCTCTTGTTTATAAAAATATAATGCTGTGAATAAAGAAACAAGAAAACAGAACTACATGAGTTAATAAACTATTGAATAAATATAATTGGTTTTATTATTACAGTTTTATTTATGTTTATTCAAAAAACACAAATTTAACAATGAGATCTCAATATTTTACTGCATGGTTCCCGCCCTCCCCTCGGTACTATATTACCATGTGCAGAGAGGCTGCTGTTAGCAGGGTAAAAAGTATCTTTTTGAAAACATTTTGAGAATCTGTATCATTTCCTTTATAGAGTTAGTATGATCCGACCAACACTTTTCCTTGGAGGACTTTAGTCTCAGGTCATAGGAAATTGACTCTAGGCAAGAGGTCTTTGTGATATTTAATATGAGCAGCAGCTATAACGTCTCCAACAGTATTGTATACGTGTCATTCTTTGAAGTAACTCTTTTATGTAACCTTTTAAAAAAGCTATCTACCAAGTCTACAGAGTAACATGAAATGCTGACCACACAAGGTGTATTTCAGATGCGGAGGCTGGAAGCCGGTGGGGAATTTCATGAAACCAGTCTCTGTCCCTGGCCTCCTGTCTCGAGAGCTGAAGGCGGGCACTTGTGTGATGGAGATGGGACGGGAGGGGTTTCCGGGCATCCTTGAGCAGCTCCTGGCAACAGCTTTTTTTTCGTGCACACACTCCTTGAGGAGTCAGCACTGAGAACGCAGTAGCTCTTTCTTGGCAAGTTTCTACACACTGCAATTTAAAAGAGAAAGAACAAAAGCTATTTTAAAACTTTTTTCAGAACGCAGCAAAGGAAAATGAGCTATGGACCAAAGCACAGGAAATGGATCCGGTTGCACAGACTTCCTCAGAGCCTCTTCTGGGAGAGGCACATACTGGTGGTTTTGGGTGCTTGAGGTGTATCAGTTAGCTATCCTCCCAGTGATGCCACATAACAAATAGCAAGATCCTGGTGGCAGGCAGCAATACGCGTCAGCTGGACAGCTGCTCAGCAGGTCGAGGGGTCGGCCGGCAGTCAGGATGGTCTCGTGTAGAATGACGGGGGCCCTCATCCTTTTGGCTGCCCGCCGGCGACGTGTCACAGGGACGCAGAAGCGTGAGAGGGAGAAAGCCCGACGGCACAGGTTCTTCAGGCCCCAGCTGCGTCGCATCAGCCCACGTGCCATCAGCCCCAAGCCTCCTGGCTGAAGGTCAGGGAGGAGGCGGGACTGCCCCTCCCAGGGAGGACGGGCTCTGTGACATTAAAGCCCAGAGCCTTCAAGGCTGCACAGAGCGTCACTACCGCACCCGGCAAGTTCACCTCCTTGTGAGCCTTGTCTTCTGGGTTATCCTTCCACTGAACTAAGCAGGATTTCGCAGTCTCTGTGTGCAAGTGCTTTATTCTCTTTAAAGATTCAGTCTTTTCAAAAGGAAACTCCCTGTCACGGTTGGTTAAGACGGTCTCCTTGGATTATTCACTCTTCGGTGACTTTGGGTCGCGTCTGCCTCTCCAGGATAGAAGCTGTCGGGCCCGCAGTGTCCCTGTGGTGTTGGGGCCTCGGGCTGGCCTGGGTGTGCTGACTGCTGTCCCCTGAGTGGCTCGATCTGAGACCCTCACTGCGGTCTGAGACCCTCTGCTGAGCTCTGCAGGGTGTCAACCAGATCTCTTCTAAGGGTTGGGGGGCCCAGACGGAGTCTTCCCGGCTTCATCAGCCCATCGTGGCTCTGGGAGTCTGTGGGTGGCTCCCTGGTGTTTTTCCACTAAAAGTCCACCATCCCCAGGCCGCGCCCCACCCCCACCATCCCATGCTCCTCCCTCCCCCTCCCTCCCCTTCCTCCTTCCTCCATGACCCCCTCACGCTACATGAGCCCAAGGGAACTTTTAAAGGGTTTACTGAGGCCACCGTCTGCCCAACCGTGGGGCGCCCGGCAGTCTGTTCCACCTGCCGTCTCTACCCAGAGCCCCACATTTGGAAACCGAGTCCTCCCTGCCCCCAGCAGTCACCAAGCTCTGAGACTCGGGCCCATCTGGGTCCTCTTGGGCTGAGTGGAGGTAAAATCTGAGTGCGTTAGGTAAAATCTGCACGTTGGCCGTTCCCCTCTTCCATTCCTGCTCCAGAGGCCTCATCTCTCCTCCAAGGCATGTGGATGCCCAGCCAGGAGGGAGGTCAAGAGCAAAGAAATGCCAGAGAAGGGCCATGGCATGCTTCAGAGCCCACTTGCCCCACTCACCCCCCAGTGCCGTGCGCAGCCGATGATGGCGGGACTCGTCCCTGTGGCTCTCAGCTGCGGTTCAACAGCACAGCCAGGGGGGTGCGGGGCGAAGGCTCCGCAGCCGGGGTCCGGGCGGGTCCAGGAGCTGCAACTCTCTGAGCCTCAGCTGTTCATTCTGACCCTCGCCTAGGAGGTGGATGGGCATCCTTGGCACTTAGTGGGTGTTTAGAAAGCTGTCGCCGTTGACGGAGTTGACGTGGTCACTGTCCAATGACGGTTCTGTTCTCGCAGACGGGGGGCCGCACAGAGGAGGAGCTGGATGACCTGGTGGCTTTTTACTGCCGGGACCGCTTAGCGTCGCCCACCCGGAAGTCAAGGGTGCCTTCCGCACACCTTCTCTGGCATCCAGTGACCCCAGTGAAGGGCCGCCCACCCAGAACCCGGAGGTGCACTTGGTGGCTGAGTCACCCTGTCCTGGCAGGTGGCGGAAGCCGGAGCCCAGCTCCAGATCCGATGGTCGTGCCAACCGTGGTCCCCTGGGCATGACCGTCGATGGGCAACACCTGCTTATATGGTTTTCCTACTTCCAGGAGTGGCTCCTAGGGTCTATTTCCTGCACCCCAAGCAGACAGAAGTGCTGGATTTTGGCCCTGCACACCTCCCCCCCGCCCGAGCTGTCCCCTCGGTGCTGGTGTGGGGTGCACTGTCCCCCTCGGTCCCTCAGCACTGACTGCCGCTTGCCTTTCAGGAGCTCCCTTCCTCTCTGCCAGGGAGCCCCAGCCCTGGGCGGCTCCAGGGGCCCGTGAGCTGCGCCCGAGGGGTTGGCGTCTGGGAGCAGCTGCCGTCCAGTGCCCTGAGCTCTGTGGCCCAAGGAGCTGGGCGCCCCAGGTTGCGTGCCTACGGCTGCCATCTTGCACCAGCACAACTGGCTTTGCTGAGGTGTGACTCAGTCTCCCCTGTCCCTCCCCGGGGATCCACCAGGATCACCAAGTGGCAGAATATTTCTGTGTCTTTTGCAAATGGTGGTTTTACCTGGTGTTCCTTCCCCGGCTAGAGATTTGCCGCAGGTGAAAGCTGCCCGGATTCTGCTTCTTCACCTGGTCCCCTCTGAGGAGCCCATGAGAGACGTGGCCACGAGGGGCCTGAGTGGGGCTGGTGCGCCAGGAGTCGGGCAGCCCGGCAGGAGAGCCAGGCACGGGCACGCGGTGGACAGGGCTAATGGCAAAAGTGGCCCATAGTTTTTGAAATCGTCCGAACCACAGAGATGTGTACATAGTGAACGTGCAAATACTCTGTACCCAGTGTCATCTCACTCCCCTGGGAGCGCGGCAGCTGCTGGTAGAAAGTGCGGTGCGTAGTATTCTGAGCTTTCCTTCTTCTGCTAGTGTAAGCGCACACGCTCACGCGCGCACACTCACATACACGTCCTGCTACAAAAGGGAGAACGCTGACCTTTTATTTTTTTTTTAGAACGCTGACTTTGTGTGTTTGGTATCCGTCGTTCATGGAGGCTATCAGCTCTGTTTCCATTCTCCGATGATTCCTTCGGGGTTATAATGAACACGTGTTTTTCCTGTTTATTGGTGTGCAGGCCAATAGCCTCAGGAGTAATCCAAGGCCAGGGTCTGACACAGCTTGGCCGGGCTGCAGGTGAGTTTAGGACGGTGGCTCTGGGGGAAGCGGGACGGGACGGTCAGCAGAGGAGGAGCTGCACCCCCCTGTGGGAGCCTCAGGCCCTGCCAGCTGCAGCCTGGAGGGTGCTATGCGGGGAGGGCTGCGTCTCTGAACGGCCTGTGGGCTGGGCGCTGGTTCAGAGTTTTCTCCAGGTTGAAGGGGATGTTCTGAGCCAGCGTGACTCACACTGTCGTGCCCTTGGGGTCTGGGCGACGTGCAGATTTTGACTCCCGGGTCTGGGTGGGGTCTGAGAGCCTGCACTCCTGATGGTCTCAGGCTGCTGCTGGCAGGGGCCACACAGAAGCAGCGCCCAACCTTTGAGGTCCCTGACATCGGGAAAGATCGGCCGTTAAATGCTCCATCACAAATGCGTGAGGTTGGCCTTTGACACATATTTAAATATTAACAATTAGAATCCCCAAATTGTCCATGAAAGTGAAGGTCCCTCTTCACTTTCAAGGTATACACACGCATCATACGTATACATGCATACATATGTACATCTCACACAGTCATGCATATATGCAGACACGTGCACACGCTTGTATGTATGTTGTATTATTAAGGGTTCTATAGCCTGAGACTGTAGGATTATAGTGAGATTTATTGTAAAGTGCTGGCTCTGTGATTATGGATGCTGAGAAGTCCCACCATATCCCATCTGCCGTCTGCAAGCTGAGGCCCAGGAGAGCCGGTGGGAGGTCCAAAGGCCTGAGAGCAGCACGGCGGATGGGCTGGATTGCAGCCACGTCTGAGGGCCCCGGAGAACCGGGAGCAGGAGGACAGGAGCAGAGGACGTCCCAGCTCGGGGTCAGGCAGAGCGCGACTCCTCCATCCTCCCCCTGGGCCCCTGCGGACGGACGGACGGAGGGGGCCCGGCCCCACGGGGGGCGCAGGCTGCTGCTCCCGGCTGGCCGTTTGCTCTGCGGCTGCTGACGCCTGGTAGGAACACAGCGCTAAAAAGTGCTCCCGCTGGGACGTGTAGGCTGATCGCGTGGGGGGCTGGGGGCCGAGTCTGTCGATTATCCGAGAGGAGCGTTCCCCTCTTTGCAGATCAGAGAAACTCCGCGGCCAGTTGTGGGGGGCAGGCTCTGTTCTCCTTAACGCAGTAAGGGATGGCGGGGGCCAGACGGGATCCCGTTCTTCCAAGGTCACACTTGTACTCGAATTAGAAGGCTACCCACCCATCCCTTGATTCTTAGTCGTTCGCTTTTCTCCGGAGACTATCCCTCTGTTTCTGGGGTGACTGAAGGCTTTCATTCCCCTCCCGGAATCAGAGGCTCACGACTGCGCTAAGTAGCCGTCGGCGTTTCTGCGTCCCGGCGGCGCGGCCTTCGCGTGGCTCTGCGGCAGGCGTGTGCGGGCAGTGATGTCGGACAGCCTGCTCGCGGGAGGGTGAACGTCCCAGCACAGGCGCTCGGGTGGCACGTGAGGGCGCGAAGCGTAAAACACGCGAACGTCGTCGACTGCCGACGTTTGTGCTGCTTAAAGACCTTGATATTTTATTGAAGGCATTTCGCTTCCTCCCCAATCCATCTCTTTGGGGAGAAATAAAAGAATCTGTGTGGAACTCTGAAGGAAGAACTAACCCCCACTTTGGTTGTCCTGGGATGTGTCCCCTGCCGGCTTGGAGTGACTCGGACCAGAGGTTACACCAGAAGGAGAGATTCGAAGGGTCACTGAGCGCTACCCTTTCCTTACTCCGAAGTACACGGAAATCATCCGGAGTCATGCCCCTGGGATGTTACTGAGAAAGCAAAGGACAGGTGGGGCTGGGCAGGAGAGGCGGTGGCCTTAGTGGGGGGCTGGGGGGAGAGCATCAAAGTCAGGACGAAGGGAGGACTGGGGTGATGCGGGCAAAGGTGGCCGCTGCCGGGGCAGCGGCGATGAAACATGGTTGAGTGTCTGCAGCAGGTGTGGCCAGGCTGCTGCTGAATTCGACTTTCAAGATGCTGTGCTCAGATGAGAACTTGAAACGCTAGATAGACGCCGTGAGCAGAGTTTCCCTTTTCTGTTAAAAAATGAGAAGTAAAGAACACTTTTTTTTTTTTTTTTTCGGTACGCGGGCCTCTCACTGCTGTGGCCTCTCCCGTTGCGGAGCACAGGCTCCGGACGCGCAGGCCCAGCGGCCACGGCTCACGGGCCCAGCCGCTCCGCGGCACGTGGGATCCTCCCGGACCGGGGCACGAACCCGCGTCCCCTGCATCGGCAGGTGGACTCTCAACCGCTGCGCCACCAGGGAAACCCATAAAGAACACTTTTGAAGACTAACTAGATTTAGGGGACAATGACCTTGAGGTACTTCCAGGTTCTGAGTTAAGTTCTGAATTATCTAATAATGTTATAAATTTGTTAGTAAGTACTATAAATACTTAAATACTTAAGACTCTGTCATTGCTGAATATATTTTATTATAGTCCAATTTATTGAGCATCTATTAATATGCAAGGTGCTGTGTTACATACATTATCAGTGTCTGTAATCCTCTAATAATATCTTCTAATAACTCTGCAAGGCAATCGTTGTTATATTCACCTTATGTATTTGTGGTTGATAGATTAATTGGGAATATTTCAGTAAGTCTGAACTTTTGTGAATGCAGCCAGGGTATCCTTAACTTTCCATGTGCTTTTTATGAAATAATGCAAACACAAGAAAATACAAGAAAACAGAGGCTTTATAGAAAAAAGACCATTATTCGTAACTGATCAGTGTTTCAGCGAGTACGACCGTAATCTTTTTGTAATGATCACAACACACCGCTTAGGCTGTGTGCTCCTGTCTGTAACCTGTTCATGTATTCAGTCCAAAGTGGCCAATTCAGAGGCAGCCAGCTTGATGGACTCTGAAGCTTCGGCTGGACTGGCTGTTTGGCTGAGTGGAGAATCGGTTCAGTGAAAAGCACGGGTGTTTGTGGTTTCAGGCGTGCTCGGGCTCCTCCTTGGAGGCGTTGCCATCTCAGGGCTGTGTCAGGTGTGTGTGAGGGATGGGTGGGCTCTCCCTTCTGCTCCAGCACCGACACCGGGGGTCCACAGCCCCGCCCGGGAGCGGGCAGAGCCTGGGGCTGTGCGGGGGGCCGACTGTGTCCATCGCCGCCCGTACCTCCTGACCGCCAAGTGCATCCTGCTCCTGAGTTTCCCAGCTCTGTGTACAGCCCGGGAGGATGAGACATGAGGGCGGCCTTTCCCCAGACCACCCTTCCCCGGGCTATATCCCATCTCCCAGAGATGGGAGCCCTCCACGGGGACAGGTGCCGACGGCTCACACCTGGTGGTGACTCCGCGCTAAAGGAAATCTCCCTGCCTGAGACCCGTGGCCACCGCCGTGGCAAGTTCTGGACAGCAGGCCTCTGATGGGCTGTGACTCTCTCCTGGGGCATCAGCCTTGCTGTGGTGAGGAGGCCAGAGGCAGGGGACACACCGGAGGGAGGAGGTGAGCAGCGGGGAGAGAGTGGGAGGCGCTTCCCCGCTGCCCCTGGAGCCCACCTGGCCTGGAGCAGGGACCTCCCGCAGCTGGGAGCTGACACAGAGGCCAGCAGGTGGAAGAATGTCCCACATTCCGGTCTTTGTTTGGTTTCTGTGCTTTTATTTTGAAGCAGGAAAGCTCGGTTCCTTCCAAATTTTGCACCAAACATTAAAATACAACATTTTCTCTGTCCATATGCCCTGAGGCAAAACCAGGATTCCTCTTTGTTCAAAATGAACCTAGTTTTCATTGCTTGGGCTTTTAAACTTATAAACGATCATTATTTTTGATTACGTGTATTTGCTGTGTGGCTAATTTACCTCGAATGCCTTGAAATTGAATTTGTGGATGTATTTTTCTCTCGCACCAGCTGTTGCATCGATTATTTCTCACTTCCTTTAGTTGTCTGCTTAATAAGACCGAGCTTCAGGTCCTCAGCTGCGGAGCAGAAAAAACTGCTCCTCTGAATGCTGATTTCCATGGCTCTAATCTTAATTTTTATGGCTCTGAAGGAAAACTTGACAACCCAATCATTTTCTGGATTCTCCACTGTTCTTTGAAAGGTGGTCACCTGCTTCTAAGACTGATTAGAACTCTGCTGAGTGGAGAAATATAGGGCAAGTTAGGTGCTTACGGGACATTCATATTTGGAGTCTGGAGTTTGTGACACTGAGGTGTGTATCCTTTAAGTCATTTCATCTCATGAAAGTGATTTAAAGCAGAGCCCCTAATTTTGAATCTGCATTCATGCAGCCGAGAACACGTATTTTAGCCTAACTTTGGGTATCGTGACACACGCAAGCACGAGCACTGCTCGTGCGAGGGACGGGGTGTGACATCCAGGGATGTGCAGCGACATGGGAATTTTTCTTCACCTGCATCTCAGGGGGTCCATATTCTAGTGCTTCGGGGGGACCACTTCTGTGCTTGGTTGTGAGATTTGGGGGCTTCCTTCTGATGTGTTGCTTCGGGTGTCAGCATGAAATGGCAACTGGGTCTTGAAATTAATCCAAGTACATCCTTGTCTGGAATATAAACAAGTGGGAGTGTCCCAAGGGCAGCGCTCCAAGCTGGTGTCCTTGGAGTCCTTTCGTGAAGAAAATGAGGACGGCCTGCGTTCTCCCCCCAACCCCCCCACGCCCTGCCCCCGTTCTGAATGTGCTTGTTCTTAGATCAGGTGCCCGTCTTCTGAGATCATTATTGACGATTCGGGCTATAGTTTCCGGTCTGAGCAGCTTGGCCAGGTCACTGTCTCTGGGCTTCGCTGTTGGACGTTCGTGTCTGGGGTGCGTGGTCCGTCACAGAGGAGGCGTCGTCAGCCTGTAGCAGTTTGGCTGTCCTCGCGGAGTCTGTCCTCTGCTGAGCTGATACGACGACGACTGAGGCAGAGGGAAGCCCGTGCTCGCCCGAGGGGAGCGGGTTGCAATCCCCGCGCTGCAAGCTTGGATCCTGAACAAGGGCTGTGCCCCTGGCGCCCCCCTGTTCCCCCCTGTGATATCCCCTCAGTGACATGCTGGTGGCATTAATAAGCACGAGTGCCCGGACCAGGACTCGGGGCGGGACAGACACACCGCGGAGTGATGTGGGTTCTTCTTCTTGTTATAAACCGTGCTGTCATTGTCATGTTATCTCCAAATTGTTATCACCGTCGCCTCCGATGATCAGAAAACACTTTCTACTTATCACTGTAACCAGAATTCCTAAAGCAGAAGAGCTCTCATTCGCATAGAAACAGTGATTTTATGGAGACTGAAATTTGCGACTTTTTTTTTTGGTTATTTGCACAGATTATTGGTGTTTTCTTATGTTTCCTCTGGGAGATCTGGGGGAGGGACTCGGGACAGAGTGGCCAGGAGGGCCCTGGGGCAACTCTGGGTGTTGGAGGGGCTCGGTGAGCGAGGGGCAGACTATGAGGGGGTGACCCTGACCCTGACCCTGACCCGGGGGCTGAACCGGACCTGCTGGCCGATGGGCCCCAGCGATGCTTCCCCGGGACGCCCGGCACCAGCATCCAGTCTCAGAGCAGCCATGCGGGCAGAGCCAGGGTAGACCCTGCGCCCTGTCTGTAAAGTCACTGCAGTAAGAGCAAAGTTTATCTGATTATCTTGTCACCGGCTGGGGCGGGGGTTAAAGGGGGCAGGACACAGACTCAGAACAGAGTCTGATGTTTCAGGAAAGTGCCCTGGAATGAGAAGGCTGACCAAGCAGTAACTGGACCCCAGCTGGGTCAAAGTGTGCGCGCGCGTGTGTGTGTGTGCGCGCGCGTGTGTGTGTGCGCGCGTGTGTGTGTGTGTGCGCGCGCGTGTGTGTGTGCGCGCGCGCGTGTGTGTGTACGCCTCTGTGTCCGAGTGCTGTGTGACCCTGTGTGAGTGTGCACAGACACATACTTTGTTTAATTTTTGTAGTTACTGGTTTTTAGGGTAAAGACTTTGGGATCTATTTATACTCTAAGAGTCAACAGAGAGCAATTGAAGACACAGGGAAGGGTGGTCTTCAAAGAATACTTGAATAAATCACAGCGGTGTCGCTTCACCCTCCCTGGGGCAGAGCACAAGCCCAGCTGCGGTAATGGGGGAGCCCAGAGGCGAGACGGCCCCAGGCACCTGGCGGTGGGCCTCCGCGGGTCTTCCTGTGCCGAGTGGGCCTCTGCCCCGCCGCCCACTCGGGCGTCTCTGAGGCCCGTGGCTGCGAAGGCCTGATGTGGAGTCACCAGTTAACAGTGAGGAACTTGACTGAGGGCGGTGGTGAAACGCAGCCCTGGCGAAGTGCACAAATCGTGTCTGGTCTCTGCTCCCTTAGACGTACAGCTGATTGGGAACTTTTGGGGTCCCCGCCCCTCCTAGCTGATTCATGGGGAACTAAGAACATATGCTTGCATGCTCTGTGACCCCAGGGAGGGGGCTGGGGACAGGTCATCACCAAGGATGGAATTCCGCCCCAAGGTCAATGACGGAGGAGAGGGAGGGCGGGGATCCGACTGGGCGTAGCCACTGCCCCCGGCTGACGGGGCCCCAGGGCTCCTCTCATGACCTGCCCGGAAGGCTCCGAATTGGGAAGGACCCTGCCCACATGTGAGGGGGGCAGGAGGGGACCAGGCGAGAATGCCCACGTGAGGGAGCCCATGCCAGTGGCTGTGTGTGCGATATCCTCTCCTGAGGGGGACGGTCCCAAACAGCCAGGCCACATCTTGATTGTTTCACGGAGCTTCACTTTGCACAGATCCACTGCACTGAACAAACCATCTGAAAACCTCGAACTTTCTCCTCTCTCATCAGGAAACTTAGTACCTTGGCCACACACACACCCTGTGGCTGCCTCCTGATTTAGATGGAGAAATTACGGTGAGTCTCCTGTCTGCCAATAGAGATACGCCCCTTTCTCAGAGTGCTGAATTTTGTGTGAAGGAGCCCAGGCATTTTCCAGACTCCTGGGCCATTAGAGCAGCACGGATTCACGCATGAATCGTAAGCAGAGCATTTGGTTCCAGATGTAGCCAGCGCTGTCCAGACCAAAACACCCTGTGTGAATAATTCTGAATTGTTTGTCAGAGGTGGGCCCCTCGGGGCCCTGAGGAGGCATCTTTGGACGAGTCGTCGTGTTTGCCAGGATAAAACCAGCACCTGCAGAGAGACAGCATCTCAGCGGCCTGGGACCTGTGACTGTTTCCTTTTTACCGCGTCACACGTTACGCAGTTGAGCTCCAGACGGAGGAGGGGAGCCCGTGTTCGGGTTGCTGCAGAATATGGACTGCTGCCAGGGCCTTGAGGGATTCGGTGGGTTTCCGTGTTCTCTGAGGACTAGGACTTGGGGGCCTGGGAGGACCCGGGTGGAAGGGAGAGCAGCACCCTGTGACCGCAGCTGGGCTCCTCCGTTCACCGCAGGTTGAGGTCACTGTAGGTGGGGGGGCCGCACAGGGTCTTGTGCGAGATGGGGCCAGCAGTCCGCAGAGGGACCCCCACTGCTTCCTGGACGATGTCAGCGCAGCAGAGAGTGGCCGCGCTGCCTCCTGTCTGAGGATGACGCATCCTGGGGTCTGTGTTTAGTGGCAGCCCAGGGACTTGCCTGGCTGTAAAAAATGGTACCAAGTTCATTTTGCAAAGAGCTCAAATCTGTGGGGTTTTTAAAAAAATATTTTATTTTATTTTTTTATTTTGGGCTGCATTGGGTCTTCATTGCTGCACGCGGGCTTTCTCTAGCAGCGGCGAGCGGAGGCTACTCTCCGTTGCGGTGCGCGGGCTTCTCATTGCGGTGGCTTCTCTTGTTGCGGAGCACGGGCTCTAGACGCAGACTTCAGTTGTTGTGGCACGCGGGCTCAGTAGTTGTGGCTCACTGGCTCACTAGTTGCAGCACTCAGGCTCTAGAGCGCAGGCTCAGTAGCCGTGGTGCGCGGGCCTAGTTGTTCTGCGGCATGTGGGATCTTCCCGGGCCGGGCTCGAACCCATGTCCCCTGCATCGGCAGGCAGATTCTCAACCACTGCACCACCAGGGAAGTTCTTAAATCTGTTTTTAATGAACAGTAAAAGCACATGTAATTTTTAACCTGCTTGGCATATTTTAAGAGTGTACTACTTTTGGATGCTGTATGCCTGTTATATACCTTTTGGAAATCTCCCACTTGGAGAGCTGGTGGGAAGACCCCGTCTTTCGCGGGCTGCCCGCTGCTGCTTGGAGGAGGCGGGTTTCTGGGGATGGTGCTCTTTTCTCCTGGGCAGGGTCTTTCTCCACTGCCTTCCCCGTCCTCTCCCTGGAGGATCTCTCCTCACAGCACCTCTTGGCGGTTTCTGTAGAAGTTGACATTGAGAGGAAAGCCCCTCGGTTCTATGTACTGGTGCTACCATCTCAGAACTGAATCTCCTCCCTAACGCATAACAGCATGTTTCTCAGCATAAAAACTGTGTTTGTATATACACAACTAGACTAGTGTAGCATAAGAGAAGAAGTGTGGTTAAATTTTTTAATTCACAGGAATTATCTCCTTTAGGAATCTTTATAAATTAAATGCATAGACATATACAATTGGCATTACCAATGAAATTTGCTGCTGATAAAGAGATGATTTCCTTGATACAATTTTAAGATGCATTCTGCTCAGAATGTCTCTAAAAGGCATAGGTTTGAAAATTCTGAATGTGTTCTTTCTCTAAAATCAGTTGATGAACATTGGAATCAGCACTTTCCTTGAGCTGAAAACTTCCCGGAGGATTGGGTGGGACATTGGGTCTCAGTCATGGAGAGAAAAACACTTTTTAATTTACTTCCTTCTTTCCTTGGGAGACCAGGATCTCTATCCTCACCTGTTACCCGGAGACAGAAGCTGCTGTGCATCTGAGGCGACCTGCTGACGTGGGACCTGCCCACCTGCACTTGTGTTCTGGGCTCAGTTTTCTGGTGTCTGCAGAGTGGACGCTGTCAGTCAGAGTGTGCCCTCTGTTCACTCTCTGATCAGTCCCGGCCGACAGGGAACGGTCCCGCTGTTTGGCCCATGCCTGCGGTGTTAATCAAGTCTGGGAAAGACAGGGCATCAGCCAGTGTTGTAAAGTCATGCTTACAGAGCGCCAGGCATTTATTCAGCACTTACTTAACTCAGTATTAATTCAGCGCCTGTTCAGCACTTACTTCGTGATGTGCACTCTTTATACATCTTACCTCCTAGGACCCTCAAAACAAGCCCGGGGAAGGGTGCTGGTCTTTTTTTTTTTTTTTTTTTTTGCGGTACGCGGGCCTCTCACCGTTGTGGCCTCTCCCGTTGCGGAGCACAGGCTCCGGACGCACAGGCTCAGCGGCCGTGGCTCACGGGCCCAGCCGCTCCACGGCATGCGGGATCCTCCCGGACCGGGGCACGAACCCGTGTCCCCTGCATTGGCAGGCGGACTCTCAACCACTGCGCCACCAGGGAAGCCCTGGGTGCTGGTCTTCTCTCCATTTTACAGGAGAGGAAGCCACAGCCCAGGTAGCTTATGGAAGAACTCCGAGGCGGTGAGTCCAGAGCTGAAGTCCGTGCTCTGGGTCACGATGTAAAACATGCACGGTGGGTCCGGGGAGCCGGGGTTGAGTGTGAAAGGCAGGGAGGGCTCCAAGGCGTCACTGGCAGCGCTGGGTTCTGTTCTGGGTTTTGTTTTTATTTTGCCAGCATCTCAGTGGGATGAGACCCAGGCACATTTTCCAGGTTACAAAGGCAGGATGGAAGAATCTAGACGGTGTCTGTGTCTGTGCACGTGCGTGGTGTGTGTGGGGGTGGGTGTGTCCCGTGCTCTCTCTGTGCTGGGTGCCGGGGACCTGCCAAGCAGGCAGAGCTCCACCAGGGCTGGGGTTCAGCCCCCCACCCCCACCCCAGGAGGGTCCTAGGGCGGCAGAGGGCAGTCTTTCAACCACAGCAGTTACGGTAACAATCGACTTTAATTTTGCCTTCCAGTTGTTCCGTAACTGTTTGTGGTGACCACTCTGGTTTAAGTCACTTAGTGGGGCATAAATGGGAGATGCAGGTAGATGAGCCTTAACTCCCATGGCCGTGGCCTTGGGGTGCCTGCCCGTCGGTGGACTCTGTGCCCCAGAGACTCCTGAGCGGAGGTGGCGGCTGGGAAAGCTTTCCCGGGGGATTTTTGGAGATGTGGACGGAGAGCAGCGGGGAAGCCACCCAGGGGCCTGAGTACCACACGCTGTGTAGCTTAGGGTCGGAGACCATGGGCTGCTGACTGGTCTTGGGCCAAGGGCCATTCAACCCCCAACAGATATTTATTGAGCACCTACTGTGTGCCAGGCTCCAGCACAGGGACCCCCTGGGAGAGAAGGAAATGTCCAGGCAGCCCGTGGCCGGCGCGGACGCCTCAGACCAGAAGTCCGCCAAGCAGCCCCTGTGTGCACACACGTCTAAGAGTGGTCTGGTCCTCCAAGAGTGCGGCCGGGGCTCTGCCAGGCGGGAGGGGGACGGGCAGCTCCTGGAGGCGGCATCTGGGTCAGAGCCTGAAGGATGCGCAGGACATATTATACTTCTCTAAGGGACAAGGGCTGTCTGGGAAGCAGGGGACTCTGGCTACTCGGTGACTTTTCAGTGCGGCTGGAATGCACCAGGGCTGCTGAGCACACGCTTGTGTCTTTGTGGAGGACAACCTGGTGACTTTAGAAGTGATCTGGGTCCATCCGGGACAGCAGAGCTACTCCAGTAACCCACCCGGCTTTGCCCAAATGTCCCTTGACACTGAAGGTCCCACAGTTACGCACTGAGGGCCAACTGAAGATGGGAAGGGACTCTGGGGTCTGGTGAATCAGCTGCGCGTGGGAGCTCAGGACCAGCCGAGCTGGCTCAGACATGAGCCCCGGCCCCTCAGAACCCCACCCTGCACTTGGCAGGGCCTCAGAGCCACGTGCAGGGGATGCCAGGAAGCCTGCGGGTCTCTGCAAGGAGCTGGGAATTCACACAAAAAATGCCCAGTGCTTCAGCTAACAGAGTCACTGAGTTTTGTTTCGTTTTGTTTGTTTTACAGTGAAAGCCCGTCCCCGTTCTGACACACAGGGAACCTCTGCTGGGTTAAACTGATCACAGCACCCCCACTGTAGGACACACCGGTAGCTGCGAGGGCTTCTCAGGACCCGGGAATGCACAGTCCTCCTACTAAGCATCCCAGCCTCTTGTGGGGCAGCTGTCCGGTTTCCCCACCCCCTTTTTTTCTACTTTAAAACTTTTTATTCAGTGAACGTGCATTGTTTTCATAATCATAAGTTTTTTTTAACATCTTTATTGGAGTATAATTGCTTTACAATGGTGTGTTAGTTTCTGCTTTATAACAAAGTGAATCAGCTATACATATACACATGTTCCCATATCTCTTCCCTCTTGCGTCTCCCTCCCTCCCACCCTCCCTATCCCACCCCTCTAGGTGGTCACAGAGCACTGAGCCGATCTCCCTGTGCTGTGCGGCTGCTTCCCACTAGCTATCTACTTTACATTGGTAGTGTATATATGTCCATGCCACTCTCTCACTTCGTCCCAGCTTACCCTTCCCCCTCCCCATATCCTCAAGTCCATGCTCTAGTAGGTCTGTGTTGTATTCCCGTCCTACCCCTAGGCTCTTCATGACATTTTTTTCCCCTAGATTCCATATATATGTGTTAGCATACGGTATTTGCTTTTCTCCTTCTGACTTACTTCCCCTTTTTTTGTCTCTGGAGCTCAGCAGGTGGTAGCCCTAAGCTTCTGCTGACCTAAGTTCTCACGTTCATGTGTAAATCGCTCTTTGAATCAGCCATTTGTTGAGCAAACAAAGCAGAGAGCAGGATACAGCAATCACATTTGTTCAGGGCTTACCTTGATCCAGATGCCCTTGTAAGTGCTTTGCGTAAAGAAGTTCATTGAACCTCACCAGCAGCACTGGACACAGCTCTGGGGATTGTCTAGATCTGCAGAAAGGGACTGAGACACAGCCTGGCTGGACAGACAGAGAATGGCCCCAGCTGAGCCAGAACCTGAGTCTGCAGGGCTCCCGGCGTCTGAGCTCTTAGCTGCTCTCTGATGGTTTACTAGGAATTGGAAGAACAGAGTCATGTTTAAGTACCTTATAGAAGTTCACAAATGGCTGGTCCTAGTGAAGAATTATTTTATAATATGCGCCACGGCTCCAATTATATTTGCTTTCATTGTTTGAATTTCTGTAGAAGTGTCCCGGGTTTCCAGCCCTCCAAGCGTCTCAGGGAAGATCGAGACGCAGGCGCTGATGCTGTAGACTCTGGGTGATCCTCCCTCTCACCCTGAAATGCAAGACATTCTGGGGTGTCGAGACTGCACCAGCCACAGGAGCGGCCCCGCCTGGGCTCCAGGGGGCTGCGGCCACGCCACAACCCCCATTGCTGATGCCGCCTCTGATTGAGGCCGATTAGGAAACGGTTTTCCGGGCTGCCCGCCTCGCAGGGGTGGAAAGGGGCATTTGGGGGCTGATTAAAATCTGCAGATCCAACAAGCGCTGAAGGTCTAACAGTGGGCTGTGGGGAGGGTGTATTTGGAACCTTTCTGTAAAGAGTGCTCCAGGGACACAGCCCCGCAGGGGCACCTTTGTCACTTGTCATAGCATGTGTCACCCAGGGCCCGCACCATATCCTCTTAAACTGTCCTACCTACTCAGCCTTAGCAATTTTCATCTTATTGTAAAATGAGCTTTTAGTTGCATCTGTGGTTACTCAGCATTCACAAGTTAATTAGTTGTTTTATTAGCCATCAGTAAACAACAGGCCTAATTTAGTAGTTTCAGGTGTAATTAAGAATCTTGGAATAGCAGACTTCTATATGTGCAAATTAGAGGGACTGGAGACCCTTCAAAGAATTATCTACACACATTTGTCAAATCACCTGGAACCTCAGCCTCTTTTATTTTCCCTTCCTTTTTGCATGCTAAATTTAATTATGGGTTCATTAAGTAAGGTCTAATAATTATCATCTTACAGATGCCATTTCTAAATGAATGGAAGTTCCCATTAGGCATTTGGCTGGATGAATGAGTTTCCCACCATGCATTTGGGAGACTCAACATCAGGTCATGGATGTGGACATTGAGGAGGATTTTCAAGATCTTTGCCATAAGACCTTGCAAAATAAACTGTGCCATGGGTCTGAGGGCAATGGGGAGAGGGGACGGCTTTCTTGCCTGGTCTCTGGGTCTGAGTTAAGATGGTGTGAGCAGGCGAGAGACAGGACAGGGAAGCAGACACAGCTTGGCTGACCTTGCCTGCACCTCAGTGCATCGCTCAGGGGATGAGACGGTCTCTTGTCCACCCGAGAGATGAGGGTAACGAGGCTCACTGCACCTTGTGTCTCAAAGCCTTTGTGTGTTGTGTCTTTGAGTTTTGCTAGAGTGAGAGCCAAACCAAGAATTAAATTTAACTGGGAGATTTTAGCAGCGGGTACAAACGTAAGCTTCCAGCCCAGAAATAACAATTCTCTCTAAGCCAACTCAGGATGCTAAAGTGCTCCCCTAAAATAATCTAGGCTTCTCTGGTGAAACTTTTAATAATCCCATGAGAATAATAATCGTAGTAACAGCATTTATCTTGCTCACTTTGCAAGCCCTTGGGGAAGGCACTGGTAGCTGCTGCTGCGATTCTCTCCCCAGATAAAGATGCTGAGGCACAGAGACGTTGTGCCTCTCTCCTGGGGCCACACAGCCAGAGGGCCAGAGTGATTTCTCCGTGGAGTCCCCTCCCTGTGCTTCCCCGGGCAGCACCAGCTTCCACAGAAAGAATGCATGGCCCTAAGTGTGTTCGTGTGCATTGTCTGCACGAAGACTTAGACTTACCGTGTCTTATCATCTGTCTTTGCTTCATAACCTGGGAAAAAATAAGAAAATCTATGAATGGTCGTATCCCCTCTCAGCAGCAGCACAAAGAGGATTTTCCCCAGGACTAATTCTGTGGACATTTCTGTCTATGTGATGACGTGGATGCTTTCCAGTTCTGGCATAATCCGTTCAATCAGAGAAATGTGTGCTGCCAGCCACTGGGTGTCCAGGAGGTGCCTATGGGCGAATGGCCAGGTAGCCAGCTCTCTGGGACTTCCTGGGGCAGAGCCCACCCTCAGGCCTGAGTCCACATCCCGGAGTCATCTTCCTCCGCTTGGGCAATTCCTGTGCCGTGGCTGAGCAAGTTAGAGCAGCATTAGGGCAGTTCGAAGCTCTAAACGTTCATAACGTACATTGTATGCATGAAAGAAGCCACTTAAAATCTTTCTTACAAATTTCCACCTTTGGCTGGAACTTGGGCTGCAGCCTGGCCTTTCTTCCACGGGTCTGGGAGGTGAATGAAGGTGTCACTGTGCCCCAGGGTGTAACACGTCGTGGCAATTTATGAGGTTCTATCAAATCTAGCACCTGAGTCCTGGGCCCTGCAACTTTCTACCACCCACGGGTCTCCCATTAGGCCGCCCTTCTCCACACCATGCATTTTTGTTTGAAAGGGTTTTGCCTGCAAAATAAACCGCATCAAAGTCATAGTTCCCTTTTCAACTTGAATTAGGTATTAATGGTTCTGATTTGAATCAACATCTTTTCATCTGCCTGTTGGCCATCCGTATGTCTTCTTTGGAAAAATGTCTATTCGGGTCTTCTGACCATTTTTTAATTGGGTTTTTGTTTTTCTGATATTGAGTTGTATGAGCTGTTTATATATTTTGGATATCAACCCATTATCGGTCATATCATTTGCAAATATTTTCTCCCATCCCATAGATTGTCTTTTCATTTTGTCGATGGTTTCTTTTGCTGTGCAAAAGCTTCTAAGTTTAGTTAGGTCCAATTTGTTTATTTTTGCTATTGTTTCCTTTGCCTTAAGAGACAGATCAAATATATATATCTATATGTATCTGCAATTTATGTCATAGAGTGTTCTGCCTGTTTTCCTCTAGGAGTTTTATAGTATCTGGTCTTACATTTAGGTTTTTAATCCATTTTGAGTTTATTTTTGAATATGGTATTAGAGAATGTTCTAATTTCACTCTTTTACAAGCAGCTGTCCAGTTTTCCCAGCACCCCTTATTGAAGAGACTGTCTTTTCTCCATTGTATATTCTTGCCTCCTTTGTTATAGATAAGTGGACCATAAGTGTTTATTTCTGGGCTCTCTATTCTGTTTCATTGATCTATGTGTCTGTTTTTGTGGCTGTACCAAACTATTTTGATGACTGTAGCTTTGTAGTGTGGTCTGAAGTCAGGGCGCATGATTCCTCCAGCTCTGTTCTTTCTCAAGATTGTTTTGGCTATTTGGGGTCTTTTGTGTTTCCATACAAATTTTAAAATTATTTGTTCTATTTCTGTGAAAAAATGGTATTATGATAAGGATTGCATTGAATCTGTAGATTGCCTTGGGTAGTATGATTATTTTAACAATATTGATTCTTCCAATCCAAGAACATGGTATAGCTTTTCATCTGTTTGTGTCATCTTCCGTTTCTTTCACCGGTGTCATAGTTTGCTGAATACAGGTCTTGTACCTCATTTAGGTAGGTTGATTCCTAGGCATTTTATTCTTTTTGATGCGATTGTAAATGGGATCGTTTCCTTAATTTCTCTTTTGGAGAGTTCACCACTTTTGTCAGCGTGCTGAGCTCTCTCACTTCACTCGCACACTCCGTCGCCCCAGGATCTTCATGCGTGAGGGTTGTGCTCTCGGAAACATGCAAGATGGTCCATGAAGCCCCCACCACCCCTCCGGACTTGGGGGCTGTTTCCTCAGTTTGAGAGCCCCTGCTCTTCAGTTACTAACTTCAAAGTGCAGGAGGACTTCACTGAGGCACTCAGCAGAACGGGGAAGGAACTTTCCGAGAACACCTGGTGACGTTGGATTGAGGGACCGTCAAAACGTCGTAAGCTTTTCCAAGAGTGGGTTTTAACTTGTCCACATGCAAACAATTATTGTGGTTCTCTGTATCACTTTGCATGTTGGCTGATTTCATTCTAAAACTGTCTCCTTTTGCTGATGGGATGGGGCAGGTTGTGGCGGAGGTACCTGCTTCCCAGCCTTGTGTATGTGGGTCCATAGATAAGCAGAGCAGATGGGGGCAGGGAGATAGACAGAGAGAGGGAGGGAGGGAGGGAGGGAGGGTGGGAGAAGGGCTAGGCCATGTAAAGGGGACACTCCATGGGAACCTGTCTTCTGTCTTGCCCATCTACACTCTCCTTCCGGGATGCCATCCCCTGCAGGGCCTTGATGGGGGATGGGCTCTCCCCTCTGGGTGCCTTGACTTCCAGGCGGAGGCCGGCCTTTGTCAGCGTCCAGTGCGCTCCCCCTTCTTTCACCCTGGAACCCCCGATCCTGTGGCTCTGTGCTCAGTCTCTGGCCAGGAGTTGCTCCCTGGGAACCACCACATGGAGGGAGAGTCAAATGCGCATATGGCAGAGCTCAGGGAGACTCAGGAGGCTCCAGGGAGAAGATGCACGAGGTGAGGTGGGCGTTTAGAACTGGTTCTGCTCTCCCTGCAGGGAAACCAGCCGCCGTCCAGAGGACCATGACACCTCCAGCTCAGTTCCAGGACACAACAACACGAGCAAGAGTTGAGGGATGCCCAGGAGTGGGACGTGGATGGGAGTCCAGGCCACAGGTCAAAGGGGAGTCGGGGGTGGCAGCCTCACCTTCCCATCAATGATGGTCTGGTACTAGAAAAGAGACATCTGGCCCAGAGGTGAGGAGATTGAAACTGGTCAGCACCGGACAGTGTCGGGGCCCTAACCAATGGTTTAGGGCTTAGACACCATGGTCCTAGAATCAGAGGTCTAGGGTTCAAAATTAAGCTTTGTCATGTAAAAGCTGTTTGATCTCAGGAAAGTTACTCTACCTCTCTGTTCCTCAGATTCTTTACTATAAAATGTCGATATTTATAGTGCAGAGGGTAGAGGGAAGAATTAAATGAAATGCTACAAGTGAGGAGAATTAATGCAGGGCCTTGTACCGAGTAAAGCTCCAAAAGTGTGAGCAGTTATAGTGAAGATGGTGATGGCAGCTGCCATGGTGGTGGTGATGGTGGTCATGGTAGTGGTGGTGGCGACGGTGGTGGAGGTGGAGCCGGTAGCAGTGGTGGCAGTGGTGGATGATGTATGTCAGTGTTGGTAGAAGTGCTGTGTTTAAGGGCAGGGCCCCATCGCAGTCTGGGTCCAGAACACCAGGAGAGGAATTGCAGCAGGAAGCTCTTCGTCATCTCCTGGGGCGATGGTGGGGTAAGACAGAGCCGTGGGGACCCGCATGTTCCGGTGCCCAGGCGCTGTCCTGACTTGGGGCATCTGGTCTGATTTTAGTCCTACCTGCTGCAGGCCTTGTCCCCACCAGGCCATCCTAGTTTTTGTACTTGCAGCTGGAGGGCTGTGGTGCCTCTGGCATCAAGCCCTGGGCCACGCTGGGCCTGACCGCGCTACACCACCCACACGGCATCCCCGGCCAGTGTTCCCTGCCCTGCGGCGCTACCCTTTGCTGCCGGCCTCCGAGCACAGATGCATACGCTGCAGGCGGAGTCCAGAAACAAGCCTCAGCAGGTCCCCAAGTGGGACTGAGTCAGAAGGGGAGATTGAACGCAAAGTCTCCAGACATTTTATTTTGATTAAAACATTAAAGTGTGTGGCAGCTCCTCACGGAAGTTGTAAATCTTTACTGGCGGAAAATGAGAAAACAGGAAGAACGTGAAATAATGCCTTGGTGTCTCCCAGGCTTGAAGTGCCTACTTGATTTTACGTAGGGAGCTGGGTGTTGTGGCTCCCAGGTTAATTTTCGGGAAATGAATGATCGACTGCAGATTTAATTTTGCTAACGAGCAAAATAGGTTTGTAACCTGGGCCTGATGGGGTGGTTAGCAAAGCTGGAAGAAGGAATACTAAGATGTTGGTGAGGGGGTGGGGGCACCACGAGGGAAGAGGAGGATGTGGCCCCAGGACAGACCTGCCGGGCTCCTCCTGACCCACAATTTCATCCTGTAACGCTCCCAGCGCTAAGCATGTTCTTAGTGTCCGCAGGGTCAAGAGTCGCCGGGTTTAAATGGCTCAGCAAAGCCACACCGCCTCTAGGAGGCAAAGCCTGGACGCACACCCCCTAGTTTCCCCAGATGATCTTCTTTCTCCTGTTTCCCCCTTGGCATTTCCCATTTTGCTGTCTCCCTGCCAGAAGGGGCTTTGCAGAGAGGGCCCCTTCAGAGGTGGCCCAGGTACGAGCAGGGACTAAAGCGAGGAGGGCAGC
Organism: Kogia breviceps; assembly: GCF_026419965.1. NCBI lineage: Eukaryota > Metazoa > Chordata > Mammalia > Artiodactyla > Physeteridae > Kogia > Kogia breviceps. Next base: position 1,793,467 of record NC_081311.1, read on the forward strand.
TTCTCAGCTCTGCTTGGGGTGGGATCAGGGCGGGAGGTTGGCGAGGAACCAGGAGGTGCTGGTGAAAGAACTCGTCGCCAAGTCCAGAGCCTTCACGGTGGCTCCTCGGGAGAGAGCAGGAGGGGCAGGGAGAGGCTCAGGACTGCTGGGTTGAGTGCTCTCGGTGGGCTTTGGGGGCGGGTGGTCTCCTTCAGCAGGGGAGACGGGGCTGCTGCGGAGGCAGGTTGGGAGACAGCTGTGCGGTGTAGACTCTGGGTCGGCTGGCGCGCTCAGAAAGGTGCATATTCCGGGCCAGAGACTCCAGGAGTTGTAAGGCTGGCCCTGTGACCCATGGAGGCTAAATAGACCGACGGTACCCAGGAGAACGGGGTGGGGCAGCCCAGGTGGGAGGGGCGGGCTGGCCTGCGGGGCAGCTCAGGCCCCTGGGGGCCTCCCAGCTCTGAAGCTGCCGGGCCTGCGGGGGCCCTCGTTCCGGGGTCAAGCCTGTCCCCAGCTGATACTGGTGCCCTCTTTCTTCCTTCCATCAATGCCACCCTGCCAAAGACCCACTCGGGAACTTTGGATTTTCACAGCCGGCTGCCCCGGGCCTGCCGGGTCTGTGTCTGCGGGTGGGGTTCACCTGCAGTGCCCCCACGTCTGCAGGGGCGGCGCTCGCGTCCGGGCCGGGGATGCACGTTCCCGATCTGCGTGACCCTTCTCTCCATGTTTAGTTTTTGCCCGGCCGTGTTCTTAAACCCCACGCGGCTCTTCCTTGCCCACCGGATGCAGCCCGGACAGGACAAAACGGACGCGACCGAGCAGGAGAGTGCGCCAGCCTGAGTGGAAGGGGGCATATTTTGTCACCGGCTTCTGGTCGAGGAACCGAGCCGGCACCGTGCCTGGGGCCCCTCCCGGCAGCACGGCCTCGCTCAACAGCAACCCCCTCTCCGTGCGCAACACTGCTGCCGATTCCAGCTGGTTTGGAAAGCACGGGTGACATCACTGTGTCTCCAACAGAACCTTCCTTCCTTGGGGGAAGCTGGCATCACCTGCCTGGAGCAGAGGTCGAAGTGGGTGGGGTCCCGGGTGTTGGGATCAGAGGCGGGTAACCTCCCCACGAATAAGCGTGCGGCTTTCTCTGGGCTCTGCCGACGGCCAGCGTGTGTGAAGTGCCCAGTCCCAGAGGCACAGACAGGGACGCAGCACCCCCGGAAGATTGCTGGATCGGGTGTGAGGCCGGGCACTGAGGAAGGAGCCAGCCACGGGTGCCGCATAGACCTCTCTGCGGCTACGAGAGCCTGGAAGGCCGTCTGCTCCCTGGCCCTTCCTGGCCTCCCTGGAAGCAAAGTGATTGTCCCAAACCCTACAGTGCCCCACGCCTTGCCTGGATGCACCCCATTCTCTCCCCACCTTCCTGATCCTCTGCGCAGTGAACCCGGGCCTTGAGCTGCTTCCCGGGAGGTCTGTGCCCTGGGGCTGCCCCTCGTTGATCTCAGCCCCCCTCCCTCCAGGCTCCAGGAGCAGGGGGCACTTACTCATGACCCTCTGGCTCCCGTCACGGTCACTCGCTGGGGATACAGCCGCCCTCCGCACGGGCCGTGAGCTCAGCCACACGGGTCCCTGTCTGGGCCACGAGCCCCGCCGCGTGGCTCACAGGTGGCCTCCACAAATGCCGGTACGCGCACGGAAGTTCCACTACTCTGCCTTTTGTCATGTCCTGAAGCCAGGTTCCGCCCGTCCCAGGTGTCAGAGGGCCCTGGAGGCAGGGTCCGAGCTCCCCGAGACCGTTCTCTATCCACACGCCCGCGTCCAAACCAGCAGTCTGTGTCCACTGGGTCATAGATCCTGGTCAGCGGCCCAGCCGTTGTGGCGGGGCCCCTCGGCCGTTCTTGTGAGGCCCCTCTCTTGTGAGGTCGGTTGTGCTTTTTCGTTCTAGAATGCAGAGCTGCCAGCTTGTTCTCCAGACTGCGGAGTCTTAAGGGCAGGTGCAGGGGTCTGCGACAGCCACATCCATCTCTGCCCCTGAAGAGATCCCAGGGCTCTGCACACCCCGCAGAGGCTCAGGGCTGGGACGCATTGGAAGAGAGCCGTCACCTGGGCCCTACGCCATCGGCCACGTGCCGGACGCTGTGTCCGGGGCTCCCTGTACCTCTGGCCCCCTTGGGCGCTGCATGTTAGAGGCAGTCAAGGCCCTGCAATGCTGGGCCTGAAGGGCCGGTGTCCTCAGCGAGGAGGCACCTGGGTCGGGGACGAGGTGCTGCGGTCCCAGGAAGCAGTGCCCCCTGCAGCTGGGCTCCTTAGGAGGAAGTCTTTATTTGTTTCCAAATAAAATTTCAGCCTGTGAAAGCATTTCAGTGTGAGAGAGAGGCAGGAATGAGGCAATTCTGCAGAGAAATCATCGTGGGGATAATTCACACCTGATGTCGTTTCGGGGCAGACGCTGTTCCCGAGTCTCTCTCCTTCCCCCGTTCTCTCGCTTTTTGATCTGACTGCCATTGTTGACATTAGGAGACGTTGCAAACCTGTTCAGATTTCATTGCTTCACATTTTAGAAGTAAGTGACACAGCCAGTAGCCAGGATGCGTCTAATTTATGCTGCACAATGAGACCTTCCTTCCCTTTTTAATTATGCAGCTTCCCACAAAAGAGATCTGTCGGGATGAAAGGATAAAGCACTAAGATGAACATTTTCTTTCCCTTTTTTAAGGGAATCGCTTATCGGGCACAAAAGGCAATAAACCAGGTGTGATGAGATCGGATTGAGGGGGGGGGGGGTCTGCTAACAAAATGAGCCAGTTGACGTGACTCGGCTGGGTTCCCAGAGCCACCCCAGGACAAGCAAAGGGCCAGGGTCGGGGGGTCAGTCCCAGAGACAGAGACGGAGTCTGGATCCCGAATATAGGCAGGCTGAGCCCTGGCCTCGCGGGAACCTGACCCTGGAGTCCACGAGTCTCCAGCCTTGACAGGAACCTCTTCCTCCGCCCACTGATAAAGACAGGAGGTGGGCAGCATTATTCCCCAGATCCCTTCTTAGTACAAAGGACCAAGTAACGTTTACACCTTTGAATATCTCCGTGTTTTCATTCCTGTGCAAACCCCTTGATGGTTTCAACTTATAGCGACTTGGAAGCAGGAACCATCCTTGTAACCTCCTCTAGGAAGAAATCTATTTCAGGAGGTGTTCGGGGTTGGATAGCGTCCCCTCCCACAAATTCATGTCTACCCTCAGAATGGGACTTAATTTGGAAAGGGGGTCTTTGTAATATCATTAATTAAGGATTTTGAGATCATCTTGGACTTAGGATGGACCGTAAGCCCAATGTAAGGACTGGCGTCCTTACATGAAAAGGAGGGGCACACAGAAGCCTAGGGACCGAGGCCATGCGAAGACAGAGGCAGAGACGGGGGTGATGGGGCCATAAGACAAGGATGCCTGGAGCCGCCAGGAGCTGGAAGGGGCAGGAAGGACCCTCCGCTAGGTCCTCAGAGGGATCTCAGCCCTGCTGACACCTTGACTTAGGACTTCTGGCCTCCGGACTGTGAGATAATAAATTTCTGTTTAAACCAGTTTGCGGTAACTTATTTTGGCAACCCCAGGACACTGATCCGCTGGGCAATGTGACATTGTTTGGAGAAATGAGGGGGATGTGTGATGCATATGACACAGCACAGGACCTCGTGACCACCCCCCGCCTTAGACATCTTCCCCCCACTCCCCAAGTCTTGCTGTGGCTTCTGGTCTGTCTGCACTTCTTTATCTATGCAGAGACCCTTTGATGTCCAGGCTCTCACAGGTCTGGCCTTGCAGGCCAGTGGCGAAGGGCTGATGGAAAATATACCCGACAAGGGCTGGCCAAGGGGAGGGTGGGATGAACTGGGAGATTTTGCGACTGAAGTATATACACTAATAAGTATAAAATAAATAACTAACGAGAACGTGCTGTATAGCACAGGGAACTTCACTTCGCTGTACAGTAGAAACTAACACAGCATTGTAAAACAACTATACCCCAATTAAAAAAAAAAAAAAAACGAGGGCCCTCTCCCTGAAGGCTTCTGCTCTGAAGACACTGCAGGTTTATTGGTTTGTTGTATCCTCCAGAGGAAGAATGTTCCACCGAAGTCCTTCAACTTGAGGACACGTGCATTTGGTTCACCCCATCTTTCCACCCACAGAGCTGAAGGGATGCTCAGCTGTGAGCGCTGCTGCCATCTGATAGGACTCCTCCCGTTGGAAGGGGCTGGACAGGTGTTTGCTAGCGCCTGGGGCGGGTCTGACCCTCTCACCCCATTTCTCAGTCGTGCATATGGAGGTGACGAGGACGAGTCACTTGGCAGGGTTTTCGGAACCTGCCAGTGGTGGCTCTGGTTCACGGTCAACGTTCTCTCCTGGAGCCCGTTCCTGGCCGCCCCCTTCAGTTGCACCCGGAATGCGCTCAGTTTGCACGGGCCACAGAGAAGAGAAAGCTGGTCGTAGATGGGAGGGAACGGGCCCCTCCAGGCAGGCTGACCCAGCCCCTCCCAGCCAGGGCCCGGCGGGACCCACTGCACAGAGGGGGGTGCACACCTGCGGCCCCAGCACCTTTTCTTGTTGGAGGCCTGGTAACAGCGCTGGCAGCTCAGGAAGGTGCCGTGACATTGGAAGCGAATGACATTCAACAGAGAAGCCCAGTGGGGCTGGATATCCTTGGCCGCACGCCCACAGCCGACTTCGTCAAAATATTCCACTTATTTCTACAACATAATGGAATCCACGCTGGGTGGCAGCACACCCAAAGGCCAAATGACCCAGTTAAAATGACAGTAATTAAGAGCAAACATTATAATTCATTGTCTCCTACAAAAATATCCACCTCATCCTTGGGTGAGCCAGCGTTCTACAGCAGTGAACCTGCGTACCCCTTAAAGCCACCAAGTGAGTCGAGGGCATGATGTCGACCCCCATCCTGGATGCCCAAGGGGACGACCTACGTGAGGACCCTGACGGGGGAGCCCTGAAGGGTTACCAGCGGTGCCGAGACCCAGGAGCCCTGGCGATCTGTGGACCCCTGAGAGGCGGAGCCCGTGACATCAGCCCACCTCTTGCTCTGTGACCTCACGTCGCCCCCTCCGTGCCAGCCGTGCTGTGCCGAGACACAAGCCATCGGTCGAGGTTGTGCCCCCGCCAGGTGCAGGGTTGTAGCTGGAACGTGGCTGCTGGCTCTCAGCGCTGCATTTCCCCGCCGCCCTGAGCTGAGGTGGCCTGCGGTGGACCACACTCCGGCAGACTGGGCACAGCGGTGAGACCAGCCCCCCGGCACCGTGGCCAAAGCAGGACCTGCCTTCTCCACTCTTGTCCCCCACCTAGCTTTCATTCTAACTCCTCTGAGACTCTGGGGGTGGCAGGACCCCCAAAGGAAGGGACCATGTTCCTGAGTCATTGGTTCTTACACGGGATGGCTAACCTCCCACCTGAGTGGGTTGACGCAGAGGGACATTTCTGTGGCAGAGCTAACAAGGCCTAGACCGCGTTTTCTTAAGGTGCAAACATCTGTGCGTGCCTGGCGCCGTCGTGGCTATGCCGCCGGAAATGGCGTGTCTTGTGACAGAAGAGCAGTCTTGGGGACAGCTTAGCCATCAGCCTCACTAAACACGCCGTCCTTCACCGAGATAAGCCGGTCTGAAGAGCTGAGCCCCGTGGGTGTCACGGTGGGACACGTGGAAGGTCACAAGGCGGACCCTCCTCCCGCACGGCTGCTCTCGGCCTGGGGTGCGCGGGCCCTGAGGCAGGCGACGGGGCTCGGGCGTCATTCACAGATTCACAGATGCAGCCACTGCTCCTCGAGAAGCTGTCACAGGCATTCACGCTCTTCGAGGGCTGTTCTCAGCGGGTCTTGAGTTTAGAAGTGGCGCTCCCAGCGGTGGCGTGGTGAGCCAAGCAGCCAGACGCGCGTCCGCGTGGCCTGTGCCCCCGCCCCCCACCTCTCGTCATCCGGGAATCAGAAGAAGCCTCTTCACCCCAAACTGCCACTTGGGATGGAGACTGACTAACGTAAGTCACCAGGCAATTTTAAGCTGAGATGTGTGTCTCTGTAGACTAGAGACTTAATTATTTAAATGTTTACATTTTTTCTAGTTAAACAATAAATTGTGAGTATATCCTATTTAAGAAATGGAAACAATTTAGAAGTATGCAGATTCTGCTCTTCTCAACCTTATTCTTCTCATAAAGGAGACTTCTATTAGCAATTTGGTGTGATAATCAAATATTTCCTGCTCCTTATGGCATTCACCTGTATTCTTAAAAACATGAAGGCATTTTTTAGCCTAGCGTGGGGTTGTATAGTGCATGCATTTCTGACTTTTTACTTAGCAACGTACCTTGAAGACCAAACTACAGTGACATAGAAACTGTGAGATGAGGATTCATTTCTCAACCACAGCCAGTCCAACACGAGTCCTCTCTGGTCCAGCTATGTTTTATAACACGGCATGTACAATGATGGTAATGCCACAAAGCAGAATTTACCCGAATGCCTGTGCCTTTGGGCAGGGACGCTGCACCCGCCCAGCATGTCTGCGCGTGTGGAGGCAGCTCTAGGGGTGGCGACTGTGACCGGCGCGACTACAGGAAAATGGAATTGCATTTCTAGTCTTCGATAGAGCGATGCGACGGTGTTACGAAGCAATCATGCGAAGAAGCATCTGACAAGGATGCAGCCTGTAGACGTAGGAGCAAAAATAATTTTAGAAAAATGAAAGGGAGTTGATGTAAACATTGTTATTTTTCTGGATTTGGTGATACATATATACAGTATTTGGTGATATATATATACACATACATATACTTTTATGTTCTTTTTCTCAGTGAGGGCCCAGCATCTACATGAACCTTCTCCCCTGAATCATCTCAACTGGGTTGGTGTGTTTATCGGTAAAGGTTAGAATGTAAACAAAATCTTCACTAGGGTTTAGTTATTGTCTCGTAATACTGGATTACGGATAGTTTTCCCTTTTGCTTCGTTTTGCATTTTGATCCTTGACAAACGTTCTGCAGTTAGTGTCAGAGAAAAATAGAGGGAGAAGGGAACCCTTGGGTGATGCTTAGGAAGAGGGAAGCGAGCTGGGTCCCCACTGAAAGCTGTGATGAGACTTCTGGTCCGCGATGCTGAAGGACCGGGAGGGAGGTGCCGTGTGCAGAAAGGGAAGGCGGGTGTGGGTGGGTCTCCCAACCGGGCTGTGCTTCCGTCGGCAGCTTCTTACTGCCCTTCTGCTTCCCCGGAGGAGCCCCGACTCTTTTACTGTCCTGTTGCCCAGTTCCCTCATTCTACCTCCCTTTTAGGGCCAGGTCAGGGCCCTTCCTAAGTACCTCCTACTCTAAAAAGTTCTTCCTCTCCTCTTAGTATCGCTGGTATCGACAACACAAATTTACCCACTTACACTAAGAGGTGGATAACTGCTACGTGATGTTAGTAGAAGTGAATGGTGCTTGTCTTTAGAATGTTTATTAATTCTAAAAATTGCTTGGTGGTGGCATCCCAGCCAGTCTGGCCAGGCAAAGTGAATCCGTTCAGGCCGCAGAAAAGCTGAGACTCTGGGCAGTGACCCCGAGGGGTGGGAAGGTGGGCTCCTGCCCCCATGGCCCCTCCTGTCCTGTCTCTAAGTCTGCACTGACGGCGCCCTCAGGCCGTGTTCACAGACTTTCAGGACCGTGGAGACTGGCCCTTCCAAGCCCAGAGAGCGGAGACGTCCCCGGCACATCCGGGCCGTCTGCAGGGACTCCTCCAGCCTCAGGCATGGGTGCACCAGCCACTCTAATGCCCGTGACCCAGGCCTCCAGCGTCCTGCCTCCTCTTCCTCTTGGGAGGGGCCCGCATGCCTGCAGACGTGGGAGGTGACGGTACGGAGGCCACATGCCTGCGCCTCTGTCTCGGGTTCAAGGAAGACAGTGATCATCCCGGCTTGGACGAGTAGTGGCCAGAGGGTGTTGTCCCCAGGTATGCGGATGATGCTGAGCCTGTGAAAGTCCCGTCTCCAGGGCAGAGGTCAGATCTCCATCTGCTGGGACACGTGGAGACTCACTTTACGGTACGTGGAAGTTACTTTCTTCCCTGCCATAAAGCACCCCGTACCCACAGCTGCTGGAGACAGAGGTTACCCCCAAACTGAAGCTGTCCAGTGGGCAGGCTGTCAAGAGGCTGTAGCCCTGGCACCCTGGCATCCACCCAGGGACGGGTCGTGAGCTCGCTTTGTCTGTTATTAATTTATACTGTATTCAGAACATCTTATCACGTTCATGTCTCCATTAATTTCCCCTTGTTCTTGTGTCGCCTACGATGTGAGTTTCATGAACGTTGGACTCCACCAGCTGGCACCCCAGTAGGGCTATAACGGAAATGCGGGCACGGCCAGCGGTCAGGGTGGCTGACCTTCATCCTTCGGGTTTAGTGTGTCCACTGTTAGCAGCCCCGGGCCAGGCTCTGGGGACGGGCTTCCTGTGCCCGTGTGACGTGGTTCTTCGAGGACCCCTGGTCCGGTTGAGGCTGGGATGCAAGCGGCTGTGCTCGCCCCCTCTGCACTGCCGGAGGGGTGGGAGAGGCGTAAGCAGAGCTGAGGGCCCCGGCTGGGCAGGGGGCTCTGCAGGGGGGCGACGCTTGAGCCAGGCGTCCCTCATAGGGTGCGTAGAGCAGGCGGAAAGAATAGGCTTGGGGACCCACAGGGAAGCATCCCAGGCCAAGGGAAGAACCGAGCCCACAGAGAGGGCTGGTGTGCGGGGACCACATCCCACAGCCGATGGGCGCTCCAGGCACCCAGGGGCGGGCGGGGCTCCGGCTTGGTCCTGTGGGCCCCTCCCCGGCGGCCCTCAGGCAGGGGGGCTGGGAAGACCACCCAGGAGAGCCTCTCCAGAGATAAGTCAGCCTTCCTGTGGCCCATTTCAGGAACGGATCCCCAGTGTATGCTAATCGACCTTGACCTTAGGGGAGTTCCTTGTTTCAATTTCAGTTTGATTTCGTTGGCCGGTCCGGTTATACTCACGATGTTCTAAGCCTTTGAGACGAGGAATTTGGGGAGGCGCCCCTCTGTCAGTCAGCACTTGTTTCTGAACTGAGATGTGCGCCCACATGTCAGGAAGACGGCGCGCCCGCCTGCCAGGTGCGGACAAAGAGGCTGTGATTCGGGCACGGTGCCGACAGCGTCAGGCTCCCGCGTGGGGATGCCAACCCCCACTTCACCTCTGTGCCCCGCACGTGTCAGAACAAGTCCCAAGCACCTGACCTTGAAACACAGCCTGGGCCATTGTCTCCAAGGTGAATTCTACAGACAGCAGAAGGGCTGGCTTTCCAGGGCTGTCTGCCTCTGTCAGGGACCTCAAGAAACGGAATGGTACAAACCTTGGTGGGTTGGATTTAGTAAGATGTGTATCGTCGGCCAAATGTTACCATCTTAAAATAGCATGTGTGCATGCATGTGTGTGCATGCAAACATATATGGATGGTACATGCACACCTCAGAGATTTTGCGAGTTTGGTTCCAGGCCGTTGCAATAAAGCAGATACAGCAATAAAGCCAGTCACACAGATGTTTTGGTTTCCCAGTGCACATAAAAGTTACGTTTACACTATACTTCAGTCTATTAAGTGTACAGTAGTATTATGTCTAAAAAAGCAACGGAAATACCTTAATTTAAAAATACTTCCATACTCAAATAAAAATGTTTAAAAAAATAAATAAATAAATAAAAATACTTCCGTTATAAAAAATGCTAATTATCGTCTGACAGTGCCAGGTTGCCACAAACCTTCAATTTGTAAAAAAAAAAAAAAAAAAAAACAAAACACCACGCCTTCGAAGCACAGTGAAGCGAAGTGCAATAAAACGAGGTCTGTCTGTATCTAAATATGTGCATATAGGTCCAGGGATAGACTCAGGTCCCTGCGGGCAATTAGTGTATGATGGGAGGGCATTTCAAATCAAGGGGTCAGATGGATTGTCAGGGTGATGGTGTTGAGGAAACAGAGAAACCACCTGCTGAATTACAGAGGTGTATCCACACCTCACACCTTCACCTGGATAAAGTCCAGATGGACCTAACAATGGCCTGCAGAATGAGAGCGTGAAAGTCCCGGAGAAAAATCACGGGAGAATTATTACCAGCTTTTGGAGTGAGGCGGGTCTTTCCCAAGACAACAAAAACCCGGAAGCTCTAAAAGCAAAGAATGGTAAATTGAACCCCTTCAAAAACTGGGGGCATAGAAACCATAATCACAAGGAAGGTGAGAAGGAAAACAGTATTTTGCCATTCTTATCCTAGACAGAAGGGCCCTTCAATCTATAGGACAGTAGAGCCACAACCCCAAAGGGAAAAGAACAGAAACATGAGTGTGTAGGTCACGGAAGAGGAAGCCCAGCGACGTTCTCAGCCTTGAGAAGGCGCTCAGACTCGACCGCGATGACGCCCGGTCCGCCACCATCAGGATGTCAGTTCCACGGGGCAGGGAATTCCATCGGTTCCGTGCTCTGCCAGGCCAAGGACAGCGCCGGGGACACAGTAAGTTCTCAAAAAGTATTTGTTGAATGGAGGAGTGAAAGTTAGGTGAATCTCTTTTAAGACCTTTTCATTTCTCAGGTTGGCACAGGTCATGCATGTCCCATTGTGAGGCCAGGACGCAGGAAGCCAGGGGCTCGCCTCCAGGTGGGAGGCTCGGTCATTCATTACAATGAAAGAGGAGACGGTCAGTTTGGTCACGTTATCAAAATCACAAGTACGTGTCGCTTCTGACCCAGCTACCCCCTTAAGGGGACTGGGCTTCAGTAAACTCCCCGGTGCCGGGTGGGTGTGCTGTGCGCAGCGCTGCACGTTACAACAAAAGACTAGAGAAAACAAACGCTGGGGCATCCGTGAAATGGGCATCTGGAGCTTCTCAAAAGGTCCGTGTGCGCTTTATTCACCTGCATCCCAAAGACACAGTAGTATATCTATAAAAATGTTAATTGATTTAAAAAGAAGAGTCCCGTCCTACTTACACAGGCCAAAAATCCAAAGTCAAACCACTGAAACATTAGTGTGAGACATCGTTTGAATTTTTCTGTAATAATCGTCCTGAATTCGTGTTAATTATGTGCCCATTACGGAATGTAGAAGTAAGGGAAATGTAGAAATTTAGCTGTTTTTGCCCCACTAATTCGATGTTGGAGCTGCCTTACCAGTAAAATTATTTTCGTTTATGCTCGCCTCTTATTTCAGAAGCTCACTTCTCCCTGACCGCTGCCTCTATATTTCCAAAGTAGATAAAGTAATTGTGTAGGCAAGAGGGAGATCTTATCTCCCTGTAAAAACTTTGAAACCCATTTTCTAGGTGTTCTGCATGGAAATCAGCCGAGCCGAGTCATTTTTATTGTATTGTATCGGGCGGTACTCTGATTCCCACTATCTCCACTCGTAAACCTGGCCCTCAGTGAGAAACAGCCAGGGAACGCCACAGCATTCAAAACACATAAACAACACCCCCAATTAACCTCCAGGACAGCCAAGCCCTCCATCTTCGTGTCAAAAGCTGCGTGTGCTCCTGGCTCTGACTGCTGCGAGGCGGGTGGGGGAGGTGTCTGCAGTCTCCCAGCGCGGAGTGTGCTGGGGACAAAGGACAGGCTGCCTCTCAGGAGGGCAGCAGCATCCGGGGATGCCGAGCGCACGCTTAGCTCACCTCCAAATGGTGAGCAGAGAGTGATGGGGTGGGGGGGGCGGTTCTGAAGGCTTCAGAAAGCCATCCATTAGGCAGGAGGCAGGCGGGGGAAGGTGTGGGGCTCGTGCTGACCGTATAGGCTGTGTGGGACACGCCCTCTGCGGGAGACCGTGTGGTCCTTTCCTTCTTTTGACCTGTTCGCCTTGAATCCCCCAAAGCAGGGGACAGAGCGTGTCTCGGGCCTGCGTGAGATCCCAAGTGACCCAGACACCGCCGTCTAGGGCAGCTTTGTGGGTGAGGGATAGGGAGGCGGGCCGGCGGGAAGTTGGGAAACTGAGGACCCGAGGAAGACCAAGGAGACCCCGGCCACAGGGGCACAGACCTCGGCCTCTGGCTTTCTGTCTCGGAGCTAAGGACACAGTGCAGGAGATATCGGCTGCCTCCTGCGAACCCGCCCTCCTTACGAAGAGCACAAGGAGGGACCGGGCAGTCCTGAGTGAGGCCGCCGGGTTGACCATCAGCAGACTGGAGCGCCAGGTGGGATGCTCCCTGCTGGGCCTCTTGGATGTCCACTGTCGTGTCCCGGATGACGGGAGGGTCCAGGACAGCTGTGGTTAGCGTGGACCCTGACTCCGAGGTCACGCAGCCCTAGTAAACACCCGATCCTCTGTGAATCACCCCCTCCTCCAAAAGACCCTCCTGCCCCAGAGCTGGGGTCAGGGTGGCGGTGACCGTGAACTTGACCCAGGTGCCCTGCCGTCACCGAGGTCACTGTGTTTGGTATCTCAAGACTCTGTCCTTCGTCCAGCTTTCAGCCTATGCTTCTCTGTTACCGTTGGAGCCACTGTGTGTGTCAGCTCTGGTGGACTTGCCTCTGGTCACAGGGCCGGAGCTGTGTGCTGGAGGGAATGAGGGAGTGGGCTGGGTGGGAAAGGACCCTCACGGGGTGAAAGGCCACTGGCCTACAGCTGGCAGTGTGGGTTGGCGATTAGATAGCCAGTGGCGGCTCCCCCAGATGCCTCTCTCACCCCCAGCGTCCAGCTCTTCGAAACTTTTGCATAAATATCACCTTGCATTAGGCTAACAGCCATTCTGTGGGGTAAACAGAAGTATTATCTTCATCCCGGTGAGAGTGGTGAGAAAAGGCAAAAACCAGCCAACGTGCAACAGTGATGTTGAGGGCATCTCAGTGGTGTGTGCGATGCCCAGTGTAGAGGGGCAGACCCAGGTCTAGAAGCTTCTGTGCTGAGGCCGTTCTGCCTGTCCACAGACCTGATGCGCAAGGACAAGGGTCTTTCCTATCGACCACGTTTAATGCTCGGCTACCTGCAACCTGTCCTCATCCTTTTGTAGGAAAATAGGTTTTCTTTTTCTTTCTGGAACTTTCTAGATTGATCCTTATCGCTGCTGCTCCAAAATATCTCTTTGATGTATACAGACGTAACTCTGTAGCCATTAAATCTGAAGCCTTCAGAAACCCTCCCCTGTCACTCTCTGCTCTCTTTCTGGGCCTTCTGTTAATTGGATGTTCAACTTCCTGGATTACTTCTCTCTGCCTCCTTGTTTCTTATGTTTTCTCTTTTTTCTTTTGAATGAAATAAAATTCACATAACATAAAATTAACAGTTTAAAAGTGAACAATTTAGTGGTATTTGGTGCATTCACAAAATGTGCAGCCACGACTTCTATCTAGTTCCAAAACCATTTCATGACCCAAAAGAAGACCCTCATCCATTAATTAGTCAATCCTCCCCACTCCTCCTTCCCTCAGCCCCCACACAGCTACCAAGCTATGGCCTGTCCTATGGATTTACCTAATCTGGATATTCCATATAAATGAAATCACATAAGGTGTCCTCTTGTGTCTGGCTTCCTTCATGTAGCACACTATTTAAAGTTCAACCATGTTGCAGCAGGTGTCAGTACTTCATTATTTTTTATGCCTGAATAATATTCCATCGTATGGATAGACCACTTTTTGTTTATCCAACCATCCATTGATAGACTTCTGTGTTATTTCCACCTTTGGGCTGTTATGAATAGAGCTGCTATGAACTTTTGTCTGTAAGTATCTGTTGAGTACCTGTTTTCAATTTTTTGAGAAAATTTCACACCTAAGAGTGGAATTTCCAGGTCTTATGTTGATTTATGTTTAACTTTTTGAGGAACCACCAAACTGTTTTCCACAGCAGCGACACCATTTTACATTCCCACCAGTAATGTACAGAGATTCCAATTTCTCCATATGCTGACCAACACTTACCTTCCTTTTTTTATTGTTATCATTCTAGTGGGTGTGATGTGGTCTCTAGTGGGTGTGATGTGACCTCTATCCGTGGTTTGGATTTGCATCTCCCTAGGAACTAATAATGTAGAGTATCTCTCCATGTGCTTGTTGGCCTTTTATGTATCTTCTTTGGAGAAATAGCTAGTTAAGTTGTTGCTTATTTTTAAATTAGGTTGTCTTTTTCTTGTTAAGTTGCAAGAGTTCTTTATATATTTTGGATCCTAAACCTTTATCAGATACCTGATTTGGAAATATTTTCTGCCATTCTGCAAGCTGTCTCTTCACTTTCTTGATAGTCCTTTGATACACAAAAGTTTTCCATTTTGCTGAAGTCCAGTTTATCTACTTTTTTTCTTTTGTTGCTCATGCTTTTGGCGTCATATCTAAGAATCCATTGCCAAGTCCAAGTTCATGTCTCTCTTTTTAAAATCTTTATCACATTCTTCTCTAGTTGGGGATATTTACTTGATATTGCCTTTCAAACCTCTATTATTTTTCTGTTTGGATGATATATATCCATATCTATATTAATATACATATTTTAATATAAATATATACATATATTATATTTATATACATTATAGAGTAAGAAAGTGCTCTTTGGGAAATATAAACATAAGTATATATAAATATAATAGGAGATAGATAGATAGATAGATATAGTTTCCTAGAGCTTATTTATGTTTTCTGATTGTTGCTTTTTGATAGCACTTTGTTCTTGTCTCATGGATAAAGTACCTCCTCCAGTCCCTCTAAGGACACCATGTAAACATGAATAGACCCTAGGTGGGATGTCTTGCCTTTCCCTCTGTTAGCTGAGACCCACTGTCACTCTTTGCCCTGTGTTTACAGGCGACCGTGTTCTTTCACACGGCAGACTTGCTCAGGTGTCCGGCAGTCCTGGGCTGCCCGTCCACACTTTAGAATCCGCCAGTAGAAAAGTGAGCTCCCGCTGTGATCTCTTGTGTTCCCGCAGAGCTTCTGTAGACAGAGCTCACCTGAGGTTGGGTGTGGGTGTGCTGGGAGCTCGCCCTTTGGCAGTGGGCTCCTTAGATGACTGGTGCAGAGGGCTTTGCTCTGGAGTGGAAACCCCACACCAGCTGCCTCGGCTCTTGCCAGACGTCGCGTCCAGTCTCTTGCTTGTCTGCTGATTTGTTCCTCTTCGTTTGGTTGCTCTCTACAGGGGAGAGGGCAGTTGACAAGCACACTTACCTCTTCCAGGGGGTAGATTCATCTATCTGTGTGCACATTTACTCAACCATTCAACACTTATTAAGCACGTACTTTGTGTCATTCATGGTTGATTTAAAGTAGATTTAAACATGAAAAGGCATGGAGAGGGTGTGGAGAAAAGGGAACCCTCCTACACTGTTGGTGGGAATGTAAATTGATACAGCTACTATGGAGAACAGGATGGAGGTTCCTTAAAAAATGAAAAATAGAACTACCATATGACCCAGCAGTCCCACTACTGGGCCTATACCCTGAGCAAACCATAATTCAAAAAGAGTCATGTACCACAATGTTCATTGCAGCACTATTTACAATAGCCAGGACATGGAAGCAACCTAAATGCCCATCGACAGATGAATTAATAAAGAAGATGTGGCATATATATATATACAATGGAATATTACTCAGCCATAAAAAGAAACGAAATTGAGTTATTTGTAGTGAGATGGATGGACCTAGAGTCTGTCAAACAGAGTGAAGTAAGTCAGAAAGAGAAAAACAAATACCATATGCTAACACATATATATGGAATCTAAAAAAAAAATGGTTCTGAAGAACCTAGGGGCAGGACAGAAGTAAGGATGCAGACATAGAGAATGGACTCGAGGACACGGGGAGGGGGAAGGGGAAGGGGAAGCTGGGACGAAGTGAGAGAGTGGCAGGGACATATATACGCTACCAAACGTAAAACAGATAGCTAGTGGGAAGCAGCCGCGTAGCACAGGGAGATCAGCTCCGTGCTTTGTGACCACCTAGAGGGGTGGGATAGGGAGGGTGGGAGGGAGACGCAAGAGGGAGGAGATATGGGGATATATGTATATGTATAGGTGATTCACTTTGTTATAAAGCAGAAACTAACACACCAGTGTAAAGCAATTATACTCCAATAAAGATGTTAAAAAAAAAAGGAGCTCCTTCTGTTTTCAAGGAGCTCACAGCTATGAAATCAGTCATTTCAAAGTGATATGCGGGAATAGAAATATGTGTCACAGATTTTAAAATACAGAAGGACATGGGGTCTTCACTCCGAGTGGCACTGAGTGCAGGCTTTGCAGAAGAAAGGAACAGCGGTGCTGGCAGTTGTGGAGGAGGGAAGGACTTTGTCAGGCAGAGAGGGAAGCAGATTCCAGCAAACAGAAAACTCTAGTGCAGAGGCACAGACACAGGGAGTGTGGAAGAGCCAACAGCCCAGCCCGACCAGATGCAGAGAGAAGGAATAGTCACAGTGGGGAGGTGACTTTGGCCAAAGGGTCAGATGATCCCTGCTGAACACCAGGGCCAGTGTAGGTGCACGGCTCTTACCTTATGGAGTTTATCTTCCAGGAGAGATGCATTGACCGATAATTTCAGTAAAGAGGTAAGAAACGGACAGAGCACAGGGCAGAGCCAGCATGCTCTGCTCAACGTGGTAAGTCATGGACAGCGTCGGAGAGGATGAGCCCCGAGCCCTCTTTGCAGGAAATCATTGCACATACAACGGGGACATGAAACTGCACCCTGTGTTTATTCTGGGGAGGGGTTCAGAGCAACAGGAGTCCTAGAGAACAAGATTGACAAGTCCTAGGACAAGGAAAGAGTGGATTGGATTCTGTCCTGTGGAGGAAGGGGTGCCACTGAAGGGCATGGGAGGTCCAAGGTCAGATTTACAACAGAAGGGCTGGTTTCTGGACCAGTAATTCTGATTCTAGTTGACAAAGAGCTGACCCAGGTGGTAACCAGCCCCATTGAACTGGGGAAGGGTAAACCTAAGATAAGAACCTTCATTTGAGTTATTTCCAAAACAAAGGGTCTCTTTTTACCAGGTGCTTCATGGTAAGTGTAGGACTGACTGTTTTTAATACCTTTAAAAGAGCTAGTCATTAAAAATGCAAGTCCCTTAGAAAACTTCGCCTATGCTCTCAGCCAGTGCAAGCCCTGTCTTGGGTGGCACCGAGCAGAAGAGACAGGACGTGGATGCAATGGATCTCCTCCTCCCCATCATCCATATGCACCTGCACTTGTCGTAAAGAAACGTTTGTGTGCGGGAATGGGCTGGCTTCTTGATGGCCTCAACACAGGAATCATTCTCCCGGGTGATGGGTTGTTTACTCTGATGTCGAACCAAATCGGATTATACAGCAGCCATGACAAACCAGCTTGTGAGCACTGCACTGTTTTTACTCCCAGAGCGCACAGACCTGCAGTCCCCAGCCTGTATTTTTGTTAAAGGTTATGTTTGCCTTAAACTAATTAAAGCCATTTGTATCAAATGACTGAAACAACTTCCCTTTTGAAAATAAAGAAAATAACTGAAAGATGTTGGCTGCCCCCCCCAAATAGTCTGAGTTAATTTCATCAACTGACACAGAACTGCACTATTAATTTTATTACATCTAAATGTGAAAGTAAATCAGCTCGGCCAGGCCTGCAGGTTCATATAGATTAGTCTGCGGAAAGTCAGAGCTGCCTCAGTATGAGCTCTTTGGAGAATAACCAGCCTACAAATGCTAAAGCGAGGGCTATATAAATCCATGGCTACCACATCAAGTATGCAGGGAATCTGCATAGCTCTTTCCAAATCACCTTTTGCTTTAGCCATGCAGAGTTTTAAGAAACATAAGGACACTCGCGCGCCCATGTGGAGGGAAAGTCCCTCCCGGTGCCTCCAGCGGACGGCCACCCCGAGCCCTCCGCCCTGGACGGCGCCCCCTGCCCAGCCCCTGGTGGCGGCGGAGTGCTCGCCACAGTCACGGTGTCCGGCCGAGACCCCACGACTGCACCAGGCGGGCCGAGCACGGGCACGGCTCCCTCGGCAGCCCGCCCAGACAGCACCCACCCAGCGGAGCCCCGGCGGGACATCCCGAAGCCTGTGCCGACCTCCGTGACGGTGCCCAAGTCCATCCTGGCCAAGCCGTCCACGTCGCCCGAGCCCAGATACCTCCTGTCGGTCCCACCGTCGCCAAGCATCAACATCTCAGAGTCCCGGTCCCCTGCAGAAGGAGATACCACCCTCTTTTTGTCCCGACTCAGCACCGTTTGGAAAGGATTTATTAACGTGCAGAGTGTAGCGAAGTTTGTCACTAAGGCGTATCCTGTCTCTGGATGTTTTGATCATCTCAGTGAGGACCTGCCCGACCCGATTCACATCGGCGGAAGGATTGTCCCAAAGACAGTCTGCGATTACGTCGGCAAACTCAGATCTTCAGTGTCTAAGGAGCTGCGTCTGATCCGCTTCCACCCTGCGACGGAGGAGGAGGAGGCCTACATCTCTCTGTACTCCTATTTCAGCCGCCGCGGCCGCTTCGGCGTCGTGGTAAACAACAGCAGGCACGTCAAGGACCTGATCCCGCTGAGCGCCACGGACCTCGTCCCCTCCAGGCTCCTGCCCTTTGAGGGACCAGAGGTCTTGAGTCCCCGCGTCCGAACATAATCCTGGGGTTAGGAATCTGTGCAACAACTAAAGCGTCCTTCAAATGCTGGCGAAGGAGACAAGACGGAGGAGAAGCGGCCCCGAGCCGGCAGCAGCAGCAGCAGCAGCAGATAGAGGAGCTCAACAAGCAGATCGAAGAGCAGAAGAGGCAGCGGAGGCGCAGGAGGGGGCGCTCAGGCAGCACAGGGCCGCCGCCGTCGGGGCCTCCACGGCCCACTTCCGCGTGTCGGACGCGCTCACGTCGCTGCCGCCCGAGGCCGCGCCGTTGCCGCGGGAGCCGCCAGCCCCGGGCCCCAGCGCCGAGGCGCGGCCGAGCCGGGACCCCGGGGAAGGCCCGGCGGTTGGCCGCGGAGAGCGACGAGAGCGGGGCGGCCCCGAGGCCCCCGCCGGCCAGAGAAGCGCCCGGAGGGGCCGCCGCCGGCCACTGTGTGGGCCCGAGGGGGCCGCGGCCCGGGCGGCGTGAAGGCCCCAGGGGCCAAGCTCCTGGCTTCGTGCCAGGACCCAGGGGGACGCGGCCTCAGCAGTTCGAAGAGCAGAGGGTCCACTCGCCGCCCAGGTTCACCGGCCCGAGGGCACCGGCGCCGTTGCCCTTTGGGGAGCCCCGGGGGACCGCTCCCGTCCCCGAGAAGAGCGAGTTGGCGCCTCCACGCTCCCACTTCCGGGGCCCGGCCGCCCCCGGAGCCACGGCCGCTGCCGGAGCTGCCCAGCCAACCGCCGCTCCGGCCCCAGGCCCCGAGGCCGACTTCCGCGAGGGCGGGGGCCGCGAGGACAGAGGCCCAGGCTTCGAGGGGCGGCCCCGGGACAAGGCCCCGCCGGCCAACCGCCGCCCGGGCGGGGCCCGCGAGGACCGGCGGCGCGAGCGGGAGCGCGGGAAGCCCTGGGAGCGGGAACGCGGCCGGACCTGGAGCCGCGAGCGGGCCTGGGACCGAGTATGCGTTGGGCATACACCCTTGTAAGTATCTGTTCATTTAAATTGCACCAATGGGTTAGGTTAGGATGAATTGATCACATATTTATCACATATCACGATTTATATCTAAGAAAAAAATTTTAAATAGGTGTTTATTCCTATTAAATATATACCTAATGAGGCCCTACTGGTGCCAGGCCTCCTGCTAGATATAGGGAACAGAAAGCCACGCAGTGAGGCTCCAAGCACCTCACTGTCTTTATGCTGATAGACCCTCATTGTGTGCTTTCCTCTTGTCTATACAATGACGATGCAAGATGAACTTTGTTAAGAAGCATAAGAGAATTCTTCAGGCCTTTGTTCCTATGTCCACTCACACCAGAGACTCAGGGACCTGTGAAAGGGTCTAGAATATTCAGCAGCATGACTTGGTTTAAAACCGAGAAATGCACACACACACACAGCACACAGATGCACTTAGATTCACTGCTGCAGCAGAACGGTTTTTGTTTTTCTCTATTTCTGCCCTGCAAACCGGTTCATCTGTACCATTTTTCTAGGTTCCGCATATATGTGTTAATATACAATATTTGTTTTTCTCTTTCTGACTTACTTCACTTTGTATGACAGTCTCTAGATCCATCCACGTCTCTACAGATGACTCAATTTTGTTCCTTTTTATCACTGAGTAATATTCCATTGTGTATATGTACCACATCTTCTTTATCCATTTGTCTGTTGATGGGCATTCATGTTGCTTCCATGAACTGGCTATTGTAAATAGTGCTGCAATGAACACTGGGGTGCATGTCTCTTTTTGAATTATGGTTTTCTCTGGGTATATGCCCAGTAGTGGGATTGCTGGGTCATATGGTAGTTCTATTTTTCGTTTTCTAAGGAACCTCAATACTGTTCTCCATAGTGGCTGTATCAGTTTGCATTCCCACCAACAGTGCAAGAGGGTTCCCTTTTCTCCACACCCACTCCAGCATTTGTTGTTTGTAGATTTTCTGATGATGCCCATTCTAGCTGGTGTGAGGTGATACCTCATTGTAGTTTTGATTTGCATTTCTCTAATAATTAGTGATGTTGAGCAGCTTTTCATGTGCTTCTTGGCCATCTGTATGTCTTCTTTGGAGAAATGTCTATTTAGGTCTTCTGCCCATTTTTGGATTGGGTTGTTTGTTTTTTTAATATTGAGCTGCATGAACTGTTTATATATTTTGGAGATTAATCCTTTGTCCGTTGATTCATTTGCAAATATTTTCTCCCATTCTGAGGTCTGTCTTTTTGCCTTGTTTATAGTTTCCTTTGCCTTGCAAAAGGTTTTAAATTTCATTAGGTCCCGTTTGTTTATTTTTGTTTCTATTTCTATTGCTCTAGGAGGTGGATCAAAAAAAATCTTGCTGTGATTTATGTCAACGTGTGTTCTTCCTATGTTTGCCTCTAAGAGTTTTATAGTGTCCAGTCTTACATTTAGGTCTCTAATCCATTTTGAGTTTATTTTTGTGTATGGTGTTAAGGAGTGTCCTAATTTTATACTTTTACATGTAGCTGTCCAGCTTTCCAGCACAACTTATTGAAGACACTGTCTTTTCTCTACTGTATATTCTTGCCTCCTTTGTCATAGATTAGTTGACCATAGGTGCGTGAGTTTATCTCTGGTCTTTCTATCCTGTTCCATTGATGTATATTTCTGTTTTTGTGCCAGTACCGTATTGTCTTGATTACTGTAGCTTTGTAGTATAGTCTGAAGTCAGGGAGTCTGATTCCTCCAGCTCTGTTTTTTTCCCTCAAGACTGCTTCAGGGTCTTTTGTGTCTCCATACAAATTTATGATCCTTTTAATGTGTTGTTGGATTCTGTTTGCTAGTATTTTGTTGAGGATTTTTGCATCTATATTCATCAGTGATATTGGTCTGTAGTTTCCTTTGTTTCTAGTATTTTTGTCTGGTTTTAGTATCAGGGTGATGGTGACCTCATAGAATGAGTTTGGGAGTGTTCCTTCTTCTGCAAGTTTTTGGAAGAGTTTGAGAAGGATGGGTGTTAGCTCTTCTCTAAATGTTTGGGAGAATTCACCTGTGAAGCCATCTGGTCCTGGACTTTTGTTTGTTGGAAGATTTTTAATCAGTTTCAATTTCATTACTTATTATTGGTCTGTTCATATTTTCTATTTCTTCCTGGATCAGTCTTGGAAGGTTATACCTTTCTAAGAATTTGTCCATTTCTTCCAGGCTGTCCATTTTATTGGCATAGAGTTTCTTGTAGTAGTCTCTTAGGATTCTTTGTATTTCTGCGGTGTCCGTTGTGACTTCCCCTTTTTTCATTTCTAATTTTATTAATTTGAGTCCTCTCCCTCTTTTTCCTGATGAGTCTGGCTAAAGGTTTATCAATTTTGTTTATCTTCTCAAAGAAACGGCTTTTAGTTTTATTGATCTTTCCTATTGTTTTCTTTGTTTCTATTTCATTTATTTCTGCTCTGATGTTTATGATTTCTTTCCTTCTACTAAATTTGAATTTTGTTTGTTCTCCTTTCTCTAGTTCCTTCAGGTGTAAGTTAGATTGTTTGTTTGAGATATTGCTTGTTTCTTGAGGTAGGCCTGTATTGCTATAAACTTCCCTCTTAGAACTGCTTTTGTTGCATCCCATAGGTTTGGTTCATCGTGTTTTCGTTGTAATTTGTCTCTAGGTATTTTTTGATTTCTTCAGTGATCTCTTGGTTATTTAGTAACGTATTGTTTAGCCTCCATGTGTTTGTGGTTTTTACATTTTTTCCCCTGGAACTGATTTCTAATCTCAAAGCGTGGTCGGAAAAGATGCTGGATATGATTTCAATTTTCTTAAATTTACTGAGGCTTGATTTATGACCCAAGATGTGATCTATCCTGGAGAATGTTCTGTGCACACTTGAGAAGAAAGTGTAATCTGCTGTTTTTGGATGGACTGTCCTATAAATATCAATTAAATCTATCTAGTCTATTGTGTCATTTAAAGCTTGTGCTTCCTTATTAATTTTCTGTCTGGAAGATCTGTCCATTGGTGTAAGTGCGGTGTTAAAGTCCCCCACTATGATTGTGTTACTGTTGTTATTGTGTTCTTCTTTTATAGCTGTTAGCAGTTGCATTATGTACTGAGGTGCTCCTATGTATTTATACATAGGATGTATTTATAATTGTTATATCTTCTTCTTGGATTGATCCCTTGATCATTATGTAGTGTCCTTCCTTGTCTCTTGTAACATTCTTTATTTTAAAGTCTATTTTATCTGATATAAGTATTGCTACTCCAGCTTTCTCATGATTTCCATTTGCATGGAATATCTTTTTCCATCCCCTCAATTTCAATCCCTAGGTCTCAAGTGGCTCTCTTGTAGACAGCATATATGTGGGTCTTGTTTTTGTATTCATTCAGTGTACCTGTGTCTTTTGGTTGGAGCCTTTCATCCACTCATGTTTAATGTAATTATCAATAGGCATGTTCCTATTACAATTTTCTTAATTGTTATGGGCTTGTTTTTGTAGGTCCTTTTCTTCTCTTGCATTTCCCACTTAGAGAAGTTCCCTTAGCATTTGCTGTAGAGCTGGTTTGGTGGTGCTGAATTCTCTTAGCTTTTGCTTGTCTGTAAAGCTTTTGGTTTCTCCATCAGATCTGAATGAGATCCTTGCCGGGTAGAGTAATCTTGGTTGTAGGTTCTTCCCTTTCATCACTTTAAATGTCATGCCACTCCCTTCTGGCTTGTAGAGTTTCTGCTGAGAAATCAGCTGTTAACCTTATGGGAGTTCCCTTGTATGATATTTGTCATTTTTTTCCCTTGTTGCTTTCAATAATGTTTCTTTGTCTTTAATTTTTGTGAATTTGATTATTATGTGTCTTGGCGTGTTTCTCCTTGGATTTATCCTGCCTGCATCTCTCTGTACTTCTTGGACTTGGGTGGCTATTTCCTTTCCCATGTTAGGGAAGTTTTCATCTCTAGTCTCCTCAAATATTTTCTCGAGTCATTTCTCTCTCTCGTCTCCTTCTGGGACCCCTATAATGTGAATGTTGTTGTGTTTAATGTTGTCCCAGAGGTCTCTTAGGCTGTCTTCATTTCTTTTCATTCTTACATTCTTTTTTCTTTATTCTGTTCCACGGCAGTGAATTCCACCATTCTGTCTTCCAGGTCACTTGTCCGTTCTTCTGCCTCAGTTATTCTGCTTGATTCCTTCTAGTGTATTTTTCATTTCAGTTATTGTATTGTTCATCTCTGTCTGTTTGTTCTTTAATTCTTCTAGATGTTTGTTCTTTAATTCTTCTAGGTCTTTGTTAAACATTTCTTGCATCTTCTTGATCTTTGCCTCCATTCTTTTTCTGAGGTCCTGGAGCATCTTCACTATCATTATTCTGAATTCTTTTTCTGGAAGCTTGCCTATCTCCACTTCATTTAGTTGTTTTTCTGGGGTTTTATCTTGTTCCTTCATCTGGTACAAAGTATTCTGCCTTCTCATCTTGTCTGTCTTTCTGTGAATCTGGTTTTCCTTCCACAGGCTGCAGGATTTTGGTTTTTCTTGCTTCTGCTGTCTGCCGTCTGGTGGATGAGGCTATCTAAGAGGACTGTGCAAGCTTCCTGATGGTAGGGACTGGTGGTGGGTCCCCCAGAATGGTTTTGACTTCTGTGTTCTGATTTGCAGCTACGTCTTAACATGAGTGATGATGCTTTGGAGCAATAAATGGTCTTTCCTATAGTATTTGCAAAGGGCTGACAAAGTTGCCCTTAAAATTTTCATGATAGAATAGTTGTTACTACAATTTTTTTGAAGATCCAACCAGAAGAACAAGCTGTATTTTGCATGGAAGATAACTGGACCTGGGGCTGAGTTTACACACGTGGGGAGCAGGGACACAGGGAGCCCCCGCTGCTCCTGACTCACAGGGCCCCTCCTGGGTCTCCGTCCAGGCTGGGGTCCTCTCTGCCTGCTCAATGGCAGGCAGACCCTGTGCAGTAGATGAGGCTAGTTTAGGATGATTTTGCCCCAATTATTGCTAGGATCCCATTGCATGAGCACCTGCCTTGGCAGACATTGTGCTCAGCACTGTGGTAATACACTGTATCTCTGTCCACAGCCAGAATCTTCATGTGGTATTGCTATGGACTGAATGTTCCTGCACCCCCCCCCAACTCAAATTCATATGTTGAAGCCATAACCCTCAATGTGATAGGGTTTGGATGTGGAGCCTTTGGGAAGTCATTAGGTTTAGATGAGGTCATGTGGGTGAGGCCCTTATGTTGGGATTGGTGCCCTTATAAGAGAGACACAGAGCAGTCTCTCTCTGTCTTAGGAAAACTCTTGGAGAAGGTGGCGTCAGTAGGCCAGGAAGAGATCTCTCACCAAAACCCCACAGTGCCAGCACCCTGATCTTGGACTTCCAGCCTCCAGAAGAGTCTGGAGAAATAAATGTCTGTTGTTTAAGCCACCTCATCTATGGTATTTTGTTATAGCAGCCTGAGCTGACTAAGGTATTATTTTTCCTGTTCTGTTGGAAAAGTTGAAACTCAAAGGAGGTGAGAGATTGTCCCCATATTTCAGGCCTAATAAGTGGCTAAGCTGGGTTTAGACTCCCAGGCCTGCCTGATTCTGAACCCCAGTCTCTGTGCTGAGCTCAACACCAGTCTGGTACCCCAGGATGCAGTGGCTGCTGTGCCAAACTCCCTGGTTCCTGAGCTTCCCAAACCAGGTGAAGGGAGAGGGTGGTCCCTAACTGAACCCCACTGCAGCTCCCTCCTCCCAGGCCAGGGACCCATTGCTGGGCGAGGGCCCAGCCCCTGCAGGAGAAGCAGAGGGTATCTCCCAACCACACAGACCCAGGAGATTCCTCAGACTCGGGACGTCTGCTTCAGTTCCATGGTGGGCAGTGTGTTGAGGGGAGGCTGTGCCCCCCTGTCCTGAGCCCTAAAGTTCCCCAAGATGAGAATCCCCTCCAACAGCCACATCAAACCCAAGGGCCCAGCCACACACCTCCTCTTCATGGGCCTGGACGTTGCTAATAATAGAACACGCTCGGTGATCGGGTTTCACAAATCTCCCTTTTATATTACAATTGCTTTAATATTGAATTTCTTTTTGTTTTTACATAAATGTTCCTATTCGATAAAATTTAATGATGTAATTTAGAATATGAATATATTTAAACATGCGCTTCTCTTCCATATATAACTAAAGGTTATATAAAAATGTACTTTGAGGGGCTTCCCTGGTGGCGCAGTGGTTGAGAGTCCGCCTGCCGATGCAGGGGACACGGGTTCGTGCCCCGGTCCGGGAGGATCCCACGTGCCGCTGAGCGGCTGGGCCCGTGAGCCATGGCCGTTGAGCCTGGGCGTCCGGAGCCTGTGCTCCGCAATGGGAGGGGCCACAACAGTGAGAGGCCCGCAAAAAAAAAAAAAAAAAAAAAAAAATGTACTTTGAGGATGTTTTAAAATCTGAGGCCATGAATACTTATGCCAAGATAACTAATGTGTTAAATACGATATCTGAACTCTAAGACTCTAACATTGTCAAAAGGCTCCCAAGACTGCTACAGGCCTCTCATGAGATTCCTTTTCTATGAAATAATAGTAACAGTAGCTAGTAGCCTTGAAAAAATCTTCAGTGTGAAAATAAAATTTAATTATTTTGTTGCATGTATAAAGCACTCTATAATGTGCTATGTATAATGTAGCATGTATAACATTATTTATATTGACAATTTCATATGCCATTGTCCTCGTATTTTTAGCTTTCACTGCTCCTTGTCCTATCATGGTGCAGGGGGAAGGGGGGTGGCTGCTCTTTCGCTGGCCTGAGTGGCGTTATCTCCCCACTGGGCCCTGCCTTCTGTCACCTGCCCTGGCACCTGTGGTCCGAGTCCTATCCTGGATGTGGGTCTCAGCTCTGGGACTTGCTATTCCTTGTCTCCATAAGTTGTTCCTGCCCCCTTGTCCCAACCCCTATCCATCTTTGGACCCTCGTTCCACCTGTAGATTCACCTGCCAGCTCCAGAGGGACCTGTCCTGTCCTCTCCCAGGTGCCCCTGGCTGCAGGGTTGGTTGGTCCTGAGGCCTGCAGCTCACCTGGCTTCGTGTGCCTTTCTTTTTTTTTTTTTTTTTTAAAACATCTTTATTGGAGTAGAGTTGCTTTACAATGGTGTGTTAGTTTCTGCTGTATAACAGAGTGAAGCAGCTATACGTGTACATATATCCCCATATCCCCTCCCTCTTGTGTCTCCCTCCCGCCCTCCCTATCCCACCCCTCTAGGTGGTCACAGAGCACCGAGCTGATCTCCCTGTGCTACGCGGCTGCTTCCCACTAGCTCTCTGTTCTACATTTGGTAGCGTGTATATGTCCACGCCACTCTCTCACTTCCTCCCAGCTTCCCCCTCCCCCTCCCCGTGTCCTCACGTGCTCACGAGCCTTTCTTTTCCCTCTATACCCACGTCGTACCTCATGCCACGTTAGGGCAGGGCCACACCCGCCACATGTTTTGACCAAAAAATGAAGAAACTGTCGTGAGCCCTTTGGAGCGCCGCTGTCACCAGGTGCAGAGACGAGGGTGTGGTGACTACTGAACCTACTGGCAGTCACCCCTCTGCGGTCAGATCAGAAGTGGCTTCTGGGGAATCAGGGCGCGTGGGCCCCCTCTCGCGGCAGGACCCGCCCTGAGCAGCGGCGCGACAAAACCATCGCTGCGTCGTGGGCACTGTTTCCATCACTGTGACGTGCCACTGCAGGTTCTGTTCGTCTGCCGTAGATCAGAAATTAGTAACCTTCCCATTAACCTCTAAACCCCAATCAGATAAAAATCTGTGATCCTTGCTGTAATGACCCCGGGTTTGAAGAAACTGCTGGAAGCCCCCGTCTCCCAGCCCTCCATGGTGGTCTTACTGGTGGTTGGGCTGTGCCCGAACTTCCCAGGTTCCTGGGGCTAGGCTGGCTCGGCCTCCTGGCCGCTGTAAGGTTGACACCCAGGGGAACCCGGGGGACCCAGTGGCCTGTGGGGCAGGACAGGCTGAGCTCGTCACATCCCAGCACCTTAAACAGAGGAGTCTTGACACCTCTGCTTATTGCATTCTCGAATAGAGAAGAAAGTTTAAAAATCAACTTAAACGATACCAATTTGAGGTTTCTGTATTTTTAACTGGAGCCAGTCCTGCCCTGAAGCACAGCTTGGGCTGTCGCCATGACCCAGGAAAGGAAACAGAGAGGTTCTCCCCTGGGGCTGCTCACGGGTGCAGCTCCCACCCGTGAGCACCCCACCCAGGTGGCCTGGGGACCCCACGCGTCCACTCTGGGACGGTGCCCCGCTCACCCTTCCCACCGCAGGGAGGGCGGGGGGGGGGGTTGACACGTGCCCACACAGGTCCCCCAGGGAGGGATGTTGGCCTGGTGTCCCCAGGAGAGAGACTCATAGGCCCCCCTCGGTGGGGACCATACAGGAGTGTGTCCCCAAGGGACCAAAACCAGCGTCAAGGATCATGTCGAGTTATTAAATGCTTGAGTCCAATGAAGGAGTTAACTTGGAGTTGCCGTGTTTTCTCATTGAACGATTAATCCGGGGCTCTTTGGAGGGCACAGTAGAGTCCTGTGTCTTGATTCTGTTCTTTAACTTGATGAAAGAGAGAGCCAGCAGGTGTGGAAACTGGCCAGTCAACCTGGCAGCATTTACACTGAGGCGGATGCTGGGTCCTGAGGGATCTGGAGACACCTGGGAGGTGGGGCCGGGGGAGGCCGCCCCGTGTCGTGTGCTTCCTCACGTCTGGGGGATGGGGGAGAGTCTCCACGACCAGGTTCTCCATTGAGGCCAGTGCCCGCACGAGCTGGGGGTCCTGTCCCTGAGGGTGGAGGAGCCCCGCCTGTCGAGTGAGACCCTGGAATCATGCTCAACCCCGAGGGGCTTCCTTCAGGCCTTTTGAGGAGCTCTCAGGAGTCGTGAGATGCTCATCGTTACATTTGTCGAAGCTCAGCTGATGGAACGAGAGACATTCAAACTCCAAACCATGTCATCCTTGTCCAAAACGACTGCGAGGACCTCAGCCAGTGGGCTTTCTCGTTTCTTGCACCAGCCCACGAGAATCACTGCTAAGCTCCTCGGAGCATCCCTCTGGCCAATGTCTTCTTTTAAATTCATTATCCTATCAGAACAGGTAACCTCGGGGCGCAGAGGCTGGACGGAGCTTCCTCAGGCGGCCCTCCCGAGGAGACTTCAGCTACGAGGCAGAGTTCGCAGGGGCCCAGGGATGGGCCGAGGTCTGCAGCTGCCTGGCGGCGAGGCGTCTGGCTTTGCCATTTTGACCACACTGGGTCAGAACCTCCCTCCCCCGTGACTTCAGTCCCCCGTGGAAGCCGCAGTTTGTTAAAGCTCCGAGAGGGACGTGAGGGAGCTTGAAAAAGCCTCAGGACGAAGAGAAGGAAGAGACTTAATAGGTGTCCAGGAAGGTAGAGGCCGCTTAGGTAAAAAGGGCAACACGCAGGCCCTGTTACTAGAGGGAAGGGGACTACAGCAGAGGGGCCTGGGGGCCGGACGGCTACGGTCTGGGAGTGCGAGTGTCCTTCACGACGAGAGGAAACTGGAGTCTGGATCTAAAACGGTCAGACGGCGGTGGAGACGGGAGACGCGGGGGGAGCGCACAGGGGGCATCGGGGGGAGCCCTGTCCGGGGAAACCGCCCTCCAGCTGACGTCTGTCCCAGGCCTGCTGCCAGCCCCGGAGGTGGCTCTTAGCTGCAGCTGCGGGAGGCCTGCTGGAGGCGGGGGCGCAGCACGCGCTCCGCCCGCCGCGTGCCTGCAGGTGTGAGCGCCCGAGCAAGAGGCCGTGACAGAGTGTGCCCTCGGAGTCGGAAGAGGGGGAGCGATAGACCGTAGGACAATTTTCAAAGACGCCGTCCGTGTTTTGAAAGCAATGCATGGTGTATATAGTTCTTATAACAGAGTCAACTTATTTTTGATGTCGGCTGTAGAAAAAGTCATCACGCTTTCTGCACACGTATGTCAGCCTTTTTGCCATCCTTTTCTGACCCGGGTGGACTGGAGAGGAACCTAACTAAGCAGTGGATTTCTGTATAATGCATTTAACTTCTGTGATGGCTGAAAAAATCATCAGAATAGTAGTCTTTTCTGTGTGGGGGGGGGGGTACGTGTGTGCGTGTATGTCTGTCTGTCTGCCTGCGTGTAAGCGTGGGCCTGTGTGTGTTGGGGGCGCACCCTCGCCTCTCAGGGGGATGGGCGCCTGAGCCCCCGGTGCCAGCTCACGTCCTCAGGGTAACCGCCGTGGCCAAGCCCAGCGGTGACTCTTGGGACACCCACTTTGGTGGAACGAGCACTGCCAGGCGTGTGCTCTCTGGCGTCCCCAGGGCAAGGTGGAGTGAAGGGCGGGTGCCTTCCCTCTTTCAGCAGCTGTGATTCCTGTGCTGCCTTGAAAGGTGGGCGTTGCTGACGTAACTCAGCCTGGGACTGTGAGATGGACTCATGCTCTTTGGAAAAGGTCAAATACGCTGCACTTTTGCAACACGCGCTCTACCTGAACCAGAGAGAAGTATTTTAAATGATGGTTTGCAGGCTCTACAGGAATCTCCCTCTCCCTCTTGCTGCCCCTCCAGTCTCCACCTCCATCTCTCCAGCCAGCCTCTCCTCTTTCCCTGGTCCCAGTTGGCTCACCATACATCTGACGAAGTGCCCAGAATATTCTAAATTTCTCTTCTTAGAGAAATTGTCTCATTTAACGCGTCTCTTTTGCCTCTGATACCCCTATTTGGGGCTGATGATTAGAACTTTGAACATGTGTTTGAAATTGCATGGGACTCACACGCACCTTATGCATCCACTCATCCGTTCATCCACTGAGCACATGGTTACGGGGGTCAGGGGTGTGGACTAGGCAGCCAGCCCTCCTGAGCGTCCCCTGGGTACACACTGTCCCTGGGTGCCAGCTTCCTCTGGGCCTGCGCCTGGGGGGCTGCGGTGCCCGGTGCCTTGGGAGTAGCTCTCTGGGCTGGCACGGCACTGGAGCCAGTTTCCCTCCCAGACCCTGACACTCCTCTGCTCCGGGAGACCCACGTCCAGGTTAGGCAGTCACTGCACCCTTCTCCGTGTCTCCTGAGGAAAACAGGGCAGGAGTGCTCTGACCGTCAGTGCTCAACAGCTCGCCGTGCTGCGGGCGGGTTCCCTGCATCTCCGTTCTAATGCGGTGGCTCCCTGTCATCTAATGTGGCCTCTGCCTTCACGAGGGGACCGGGGTGCCTCAGGCTCTAGGACAACCTGGTGAGGATGGCCCGTCATCTCCGCCGCCCTTCTGTGCAAGGGTGACATCAGACCCTTGTTAAGTCATCAGGCCGCAGCAGCAGGATCCGGGAGCCCTGGCCTGAGATCCTGGCTGGGCCCGAGGAGATGGAGACGAGCTACGTGTGCTGTGGTCGCTTTGCAGGAGTGGGAAACAGTCAGGTTAAGGGGTGGAGCCGTGTTACAAGGGTGGAGCCACTTGGCAGTGCTGTGGTCCTTTCTTGTGGAGGAGGCCAAGTTCAAGGCCTCTAATGTGAGTGTTTTAAATAAAACCCTTTGTTCTTGCAAAGGGAAGCGCAGGGTGTTACAAACCGGGAGAAAATGAATTCTCTCTGCAGCTTGTCAACTCTGGGAAATCACTGCCTATGAAAAACGTAGGAGGGCTCACAAACGATTTGCCATTTGCCTGAAAATGATCTTCGGTTACAGTGGAGGCTAGAAGGCCTTGTCTAGTTTTCTTAGGTGTAAAATGAGGCGATTGCTTCTACTTGGCTTAAGCATCGCAGAAATTATTTTAAGGCAGCGCTTACAGGAGGCAGTATTCAAGATTAAAATACCATTCGTGATTCTCCTTAAGACATTTCTTTAAGTGGGCGATACGCTATTATAGGTCCTTGGAGGTGAGAACATTCGTATTTGGAAGTGGGGTCACTAGATCATGGCAAACACAGAAAACGGGACCCCAGCCCTCCAGGATTGCCCCTAGCACCCCACGTCCTACACAGGCTTCTCCGGGACTGGGGGGGCCACTGGAGAGTAACTGTTTCTGAGCACAGTCCCCAGCAGGGACCCGTCTGCTCACTTCCAGTCTCCGCAGGCGGAGGCCTGTGCGCACGTGGGGTTCAGTGGCGCGGACTGGCTGTGTCAACCTTCCCATCGCGGCCAGTGGTCTGCAGTGACCAGGGAACTCAAGTCATCCTGCTGTCCCCCCAGCCTCACGGGCTCCCCCAGGAGGTCACAGTCGGGGTCGTGTGGTGCAGACCATCTGTGGATCAGGGGTCCCCTTGGTCTAAGAGGAGATTCCCCACTGATTCCAAATTCGTCAGAAGCCACTGTTGGTTTTCAGGATGGAAAAGGTTAACTGTCTCTTCTGCCCTCTTCCTTGGGGTTAATCCATTTCCTTCTTCCCCAGCAGGAAACCAGAAGGTGATTCTGGCCCTCCAGGTTCACTGCTTATATCTTCTGTTTTGGGGGAATATACCCCAAACAGTTCCAGATGTCCTGTTGACTGTCAGAATCCCAGAATTGGAAGAAACTTAGGAGATTGGTCCATTTTGTAGATGAGGAAACTGAGACCAAGGGAGGGCAAGATGTATTGGATTAAAATGAGGTTGAATTTCAGAGTCACCTTTTGAATTAAAAGATGCGGACATGTTTTCATATCTTTTTGACAAGTTAGACAATTTTGAGTCATCTGCAGTGGTTCTTTATGTTAATAATTAAGAAAGCAATTTTTTTTTTTTTTGCGATACGCGGGCCTCTCACTGTTGTGGCCTCTCCCGTTGCGGAGCACAGGCTCCGGACGCGCAGGCTCAGCGGCCACGGCTCACGGGCCCAGCCGCTCCGCGGCACGTGGGATCTTCCCGGACCGGGGCACGAACCCGCGTCCCCCGCATCGGCAGGTGGACTCTCAACCTCTGCGCCGCCAGGGAAGCCCAAGAAAGCAATTTTTAAACGTTTAAAACAATCCTAGTGCTTTATTCAACATAGTTCTGGGTGTATAGTTATTGCCCCATTACCATTGTATATGAGCCATCTTTGGTCTGAGGCCTGATACCAGATAACGTTGAGTCTTCACGTCCCCGGGACTCTAAGGGAACAGGTGGCTCAGATGGGGACTAATGACCAAGAGGTGACATGCTGGGAAGCTGCCATGGACCCCTGACCTCAGATTAGGACACAGCAAGCCCTCCTCGCTCCCCTTTTAGGGAAACGACGTTGATCGGTTGCTGAGCCTTGCCTGTGAGAAGCAGCATGGCTCTTCTGTCCCCTTTGTTCCAGGGGACAAGTTATGCCGACGTTCACCTTCCGAGGGCTGTTGTGTGTCCCCTCCCGTCGCCCCTGCCGACTCCTGCAGCATTTTGAGGGAAGGTGCTGTCTAACCGCTCACTCCACTTGCCCCCACTTCTCCCCACAAACAGCCAGGGTTGTGCTGGCTTGTGTACAAGCAGCAAATGCGTGCTTTCAGTGGATTGTGTGGCAGTTTTCACACAGGCCCCCTTTCTTCTTCGCGGCTTCCACGCGACCTTTCTGGGCCTGCTTGTCACTCAGCCCTGCCGGGAGGAAAAGCAAACTATCTGAGAGCGCTTCCCCGGCCAGGGCTGGGCTTGATCAACGGACCGACGGCCCCCGAAGATCTGACCTTCCTGCCTCCCTCACGGTGCACGCCCCTAAGCACTGCAGCACCGCGTCTTCAGACCTGTCGATCCTCCTCCACAAACTAGTTCTCTTTGACGCCCAAGGGAGCATCTGATGGCAACATCATCGGGGTTTGTGGAGAGGCCCAGCGCACAGGGCGGTGAAGCAGGTCAGAGTGGGCCCCGGACTGGCCCTCGGGGAGACGTAGCATCGGCTCTTCCGGGACGGACGTGGAGACCCAGGCTGTTACGAGAGGGGTCTGGGTGCCCCAGCTCAGCCAAGCAGCAAGGCTGCGCGAGCCACGGCTGCGAGAGGGGGCCGGCTCTTAGGGAAGCCGTGCAGGGCGAGGCTCAGCATCGGTCACAGGCGCGGGGGACGCGTGTGCCGTGAGGGCCCTTAGCGTGATGATTGGGACCATCTTGGCGAAGAAGCCGTCACAGCGAGCAGCGCCGTGCACGGAGCCCACGTGCCAGATTTGAAGAGCTGATTTTTACAGAGATCAAGTGTTTTCAATAAAGGGAAAAAATTTAATATACTTTCTCAGAATAACGAGGGAATAACACGTAAGCAGGACTCCACTCTCACTGAGAATTGCGTTATGATGAGCACAGGGCCTTGCGGTCAGTTTCCTCACGCTTTTTCTTTGACAACGTGTAGTATTTGCGTGAGGTGAGAAGATCCTCACGTTTCCAGTGACGCCCGATTGCTTTGTTTTCTGTGCGGAGCCCCCGCACTGGCGCGCGGCCCCTCCCTCCGGGCACGGCCCGTGCGGACTGGAAAGGAGCCCGGACCGTGTGCACAGGTGGTGGAAAGCTGCTCATTTCTACTCACAGCTCAGGTCTCGGTCCAGCAATTAGAAAGTAGAGCCCAGGGTCATAACCCAGACCCTTGCACTTCGTCGCAAGGTCAAGCTTTTCTCCCCCTTCCTCGGGCCTGGCCGGGAGGCAAGGTGGGAGTGGGGGCAGTTCAGCTTCCTTTTTGTTCTCCGGCCTCCCTCACAGAGCAGGGGTCGAGGGTCCCAGGTCCTGCGGGTGGCTCTGGGGAGGTTCTGCAGCCTCGGTCTCCTGGACAAGGCAGTGTCCCCGTGTCCCTGGCCTCTCTTTCGCACAAGAGCTGCTCTGGTGGCCTCTTCAGACACCACCCTCCGTGGCTCTCTCCTCGGTGCCCCCGACCCCGGCCCAGGCCCCTGTGCTTTACTGGCCGATGTAGGCCTCTTGCTAAGGCTGCCCACACCCAGGCATCCTTGCAAACCCCCTCTGCCCACGTTGGGCACCAGCCTCCCATCCCATCCTGTTCCTCAGCTGCAGCGGCGGGAAGGACTGGGTTCCAGGACTGCCCCACGGACGCCCCCTGGCAAACCCCGTTCCCGTCTGGCACGGAGTCGGTGGCTGGTGGGATCAGGGCCCGAGCTGAAGCCCAGACGGGGGTCCCCGGCTCTGGACCTCGTGACACGCCGGGCTCTGCAGGACGAGTGGGGACGAGGTGTCAGAGAATCTACTGTTGACTCGGCGGAACCGCCCGCATTTGCTTTATGGCTCTTTCTACCAGACGAGGAAAATCTTGTCGCCGGGGGCTGCCGGGGGCTTAGAGCGTTGCGTCTCCACCTCACGGAGCGTCTCCGAGTAAAGGAGAGGAGCGGGCCGCCACGGGAGGAAGCTTGGGCAGGGTGGTCTGACATGGATGTCGCTGAGGCCCGCGTAGTTGACTTGGGGACGTGCTGTCCCACACGCAGCGTGAGACATGAGGGATGCAGTCGCGTGACCTCGTGACGAAGCCCCCTCTCCTGGGATGTCTGTTCTCTGGGCCACACTTGTCTCTGCCTCTGTTTTTTCAAGCAGAGCTGCGGTGCCACCGAGCAAATGACCGTTTCCCTACATCCTCCCCGTCTGTCGGCTCCTCCGTCTCTTGTAGACGGCGTGACGCGCTGGCCTGTTTTGCGCACACAGGGAGGGGGCGGGGACAGGAGTGCCCAGTGTGGAGCCGTCCTGGCCCCGCACAGCCGGTCTGCACCTTGACAAGAAGCGGGCCCTGGGGGCTCATTCTTACAGGTTCTGGAAACACTAACGTGGCCCAGGGGCTCCGCGTGTCACCCTGAGGGACGATAAAGTAGCTCCACTGCCCTCGAGGCCGGGGCGTGGTTTGTTGACTGAGGTCTGCTTCACAGCCCCTTCCCCAAGGCCCATGGTGAAATGGCCCTGTAAGTGGTGTTGCCAGGCCCGAGGCGAGCCTCTGGGTGGTGGTCACGGCCGCCCGGGAGCCCAGTGGTCGGCGCTGACCGCCCCCGTGTGAAGGGGATGTGCGATCCAGGCTCCAGACGCACGCGGTTGGGAGATGTGAGGGCAGCCGGGAGCCGCGAGGTCTGGGGTCCACGCTTGGTCTCTTTGCCGCCAGCCTGAGCCAAGGTCCCTTTAAGAGCCAGGACCAGCCCACTGGCCCCTGGGGAGAGCCTGCAGTCCAGGCCACTCTTCGGAGCGACAGCAAGCCTGGCTGTGGTCATAGCAACCTCTGTCCGTCCATCCATGTCCGTGACCGGTGGAGGCGGGGCCTCGGGGCTGTGGCTCCCACGTGCCTCTGCCTCGTCCAGACGCAGCACCTCTGCGGGGACTGGACTTCTGGTCCAAGCCCAGAGCTGGCCCCGGGGCGCTGCTGCATCTCCGAGGTACACTTGTTAGTGGGTGCCTGCCTCCTCACCCAGGCTCTGGGGCGGCTGCCCTGCAGCCTGGACCTGGCTCTGCAGCCACTAGGGTGCCAGGTACCAATGCCACTGTGGCCCCGTGGCCGGGCCCCAGGGGGGAGCCGAGCCCAAGCGTGCACACGCACACGTGCACACGTGTACATTCACGAGAACATGCAGACACGCACACACAGAGCCATGTCCATCGTCCTTCTTTCCTCCCTTCCACTGGGAAGGAGAGACCCTGGGACCTGCTCAACTGTGTTGCACAGACAGGCGCTCCAGGTCAAGCAGTCCCTTCCAGACCCTTCCAGGGTCTCCTCGGTGAATTTAGCCATTTGTGAGGCTGGTGTGTTTGGGTGGCTTGGTGTTTCTACGAATCCTTGGTCCTAGCGCCGCGGTTAATCTCGCCGTCCGTCACTGCCCGCAGACGTCGGAGGCCGCGCGACGTCTTTGAATAAAGATGGAGCCTGAGTCCGCTTTCGTACCTGGAGTGAGGTTGTTGCCGCTTCCCCTCCCCCCTCCCAGACAGTCACTGTGTCTGCACAGTCAAAGCACCGTGCAGGCCACCCGTGGGGGCCGAGTCCACGTTAGTGACGGGCAAACAACGGTAATAGGGAGTCTGGCCAGCGTGGACCCCCAGCCCCTGCTGGGACAGGGCTCAGGGTGACCCATCACGGCCACCAGCTGCTGAAGCCTCTACGGAAGCCTGGCTGTGCGGCCCACCTTGGCCCCCTTACCAGGGAGACCTGAGTCCCGTCCATCGTGACCCACTTGGCCCGGTCCAGGACGCGTGCGTGGCCAAGTGCTCCGGGAACAGTGCTGCGCGGGCTCAGATGGGGTTGCCGGGACCTCACAGCGGAGTCGCTGGAGGCCTGGTCGGCGCCACATGGTCGGCACAGCTTCCCGCGGGGTGCACCGTGGGCACCGCCGCTCCGACTTCTCCACGCCACTGTCTGTCCTTGTTCAGTTTTACAAACTGACGGGACAAACGGATGCTAATGATGGTTGTTTTGGCCCCGCAGATAAAAGCAGAGATCACAGCCGGGCGCCCTGCCCGCCGGCCCTGATGCTGCACGGGGAGACGAAGAGCCCGGCGGGAGACAGACCAGCCAAGGTCAGTGGGCTGTGAAGATGTGAAACCCCGGGCTGGGGGCTGCGGGGCCCGCCCGGCCTTCGCCCTTGTTTTCCCACCTGGCTCTCGGCAGTGGTGCTTTGTGGTCCCCTGTGTGGAACACGGCCGGGTCCAGCAGGAGAGCTCCGAGGAAGGGAAGGGGCATCCGGGAGCCGGGCGGAAGCAGCCCGGCCTCCCCTTGCTGGTCTGGGACCAGAGCTCGCCGGCCGGCACTGCTCAGAGGAGTAGTGACCCTGGCTTCCTGGCGCCGCCGCCCTCGCGTCTCAGCGGGCACGGGCGCGCGGGCAGCCGGGCCACGCAGTTGGACGCCCCTCGGGCGAGGCTGCGGTCTGCGTTTGGTTTCACTGTTATAGGAAAACCAGCGCATGTTTGTGTTTTGTGAACACATTAGAATCTCAGGTCCTTCCCTTTGCTCGTTTACCAAATGGCATTTTATAGACTGTGAGTGTGTTGGGTGCACTTCTCTTCCCACGACTAGCCCAAGAAATCAGCTTTTATTGCTGCTTTTGAAAGTCACACGTGGCACTTAACTTGCTCTGATCTGTCAGATACACTGCTGGCCTCTGGTCTGATCTGTCAGATACACTGCTGGCCTCTGGTCTGATCTGTCAGATACACTGCTGGCCTCTGGTCTGATCTGTCAGATACACTGCTGGCCTCTGGTCTGCCCCAGTGTGGTGTGAACATGTCTCTTCCTTTGCTGTTACCAGGTGTGTCTCTGCCTCAGCCTGTTACGTCCCCGT
Source organism: Kogia breviceps (assembly GCF_026419965.1). Lineage (NCBI taxonomy): Eukaryota > Metazoa > Chordata > Mammalia > Artiodactyla > Physeteridae > Kogia > Kogia breviceps. Next base: position 1,831,138 of record NC_081311.1, read on the forward strand.
TCCCCGTTAGTGACATCCCTGGGCACACTCACCCGTGGTCCACGCCTTCCTCGCCATCGTCAGTGCCGATGCTAAATATGGGATAAATGGACCACGGACGTTAGTGCAGATTGAGCTGTTGCTCCCTGATGTAGGATTTCTCTATAAGAGATTCACATCCGTGTCAGAATTTCATATTTATCAAACAGATCGTCTTCCTTCTGTTTGAACTACTCTCTTTATCTCTGGGCTCTGTGCCTCTAATTCACTTTTATTACCTCAGTGTGGAAGGGGAGTTTTATGCCATGATTAGCCATTTTTATCACCAACAGGAAATCATAACCAGCGTGCATCTCAAGAAGAGGACCTTGGTAATTAGGGAGAACTACCAAGAGAACCCCAGCTTTGCCAAATTTAAGTGATAATCCCCATCAGAAATCATGTCCCACCGTATTTACTTGAATACTTAGTGGGGGAAGTCTACTACTCAGAGGCCCCTCATTAGGTTTCATTCTTCAGTTAGCTTCATAATGAAAACCTCTCCTCGTTTTTCTAATTGGATTAGTAACGTAAACTCTGGTCTTGATATACACATATATTTCTAACACAACTGTTTCTGAATACTCCCAGTTATGTTATTTTCTCATAGGAAACAAAGACATTTTCTACCACCCCAAAATTCTACAAGAAGATTGTCCTTCAACTTGTGAACTTAGGGATAATTACGTAAATTACAAATCATTTAGTCAATGTAATTATACGTCACAATGAATGAAGGGCCCCAGGAAGACCCCAGTAAGAGACCAGGATGGACAGGCGTGAAAGAGATCACCCCTCATGTCATGGATCTTACCTGTCTAACCTTTTTTTTTCTTGCGGTACGTGGGCCTCTCACCGCTGTGGCCTCTCCCGTTGCGGAGCACAGGCTCCGGACGCGCAGGCTCAGCGGCCGCGGCTCACGGGCCCAGCCGCTCCGCGGCACGTGGGATCTTCCCGGACCGGGGCACGAACCCATGTCCCCTACATCGGCAGGCGGACTCTCAACCACTGCGCCACCAGGGAAGCCCCTAACCTTTAATTGATGCGGTTCGCCATGGTCCTTGCCCAGGGGCCGCACTGGACCTGGTCCGGATGACCTTTGCATCCTGGCCCTTCCCGTCCTTCCTCTGCCTGGCTCTGCTGGCACTGGCCATTCTCTCCCGATGTCGTGGGCTCTACTCCCGAGTGAGCAGGAGGCAGGTTCACTCCGTTGCCTGTGGTTTTGCCGGAGTTCACGTGCCTTGTTTGAGGGGTTTTCCTACCCTTCCAAACCCTTGGTGATCTTTTAACTTTATATTAGTATTTTATGTTTCAGTGCTCTCATAATGTAGCACTTTCCTTGCTAACGATTCTGTTTCAAAGGAGGTGGGGATGGTGGGAAGGAGTACTGGACCCAGTAGGGCCCTCGGGGCCCCTGGAACAAGCCTGTGGGCTTTTGCTGCAACTGCCCTGTCCTCGTGCAGCCGGCCTGGCAGCGGTGCCCACATGGGGCGTGGCAGCATCGGCGTCCTTGACTTTGAATCATTCCCACAAATGGCTAAGCGTCTCCTCCCCCGCACTACCTCACAAAGCACTGACACCGATGATGGTAGAAACAGATCCTCAAATTTTAGGATGACATTTAATATTTTTAAAAACGAATCTAGAGCTTTAATTGCTCGTGACATTCTCAACTCAGAACCTGTGGCTGCTTTGAATAATGCACTAGTATCTTTTAAGCTCACCTGATTTTGTGAAAGAGAACACAGTCCTTATTATACTATTCTAAATTTGAGATTAAAACCATGGAAACAGCTGGTAGAAGGAAAAAAAAGTGTTTCCTCACCACTAGAATTTATTGTGCTCACGATGGTTTCATTTCTTTCTTATAGCTGTTCCAAAATTGAGCTGGCACTGACTTAAAAAAAAAAATTCCTGGGCTTCCCTGGTGGCGCAGTGGTTGAGAATCCGCCTGCCGATGCAGGAGACACGGGTTCGTGCCCCGGTCCGGGAAGATCCCACATGCCGCGGAGCAACTAAGCCCGTGAGCCGTGGCCGCTGAGCCTGCGCGTCCGGAGCCTGTGCTCCGCAACGGGAGAGGCCACGACAGTGAGAGGCCCGCGTACCGCAAAAAAAAAAAAAAAAAAAATTCCTCATGGTGATTTTTCAGTTCCACCTGTAGGAGTTCGGTTCTCTTTCCCTTTGTTGAAGAAAATCTGATACGTGTCGTACGTACATCAGTGCAGCTAAATAAGTTCATCTGAATCTTGGATCCATGTTCATGTTGGCGTCATAATTGCCCATGTTTTCCAACCTCAAACAACTTTTGTTTCTCTCCAGATTCTGTCCATAATGAACAATGGTCAAGTGTCCCAGCCATAGGTTTTTTGTTTTTCTTTTACCTTTAGAGAATAATCTTCATTTTCTTCTGGGTGATGTCATATTCAAACATTCTTTATTTTCTACATGAAGACCGAGACAGAGTGATTTTCAAACCCACCTGTGTACCACAGTCACCTGCACAGTGTAGAACACACCCTGAACTCTGCCCTCACATGGATGCTCTAGAAGGTGGGGTGGGGGGAGTCACTGGAGCAACGGAACACTGCAAGGACACAGGCTTGTCACTTCCCCTGCCTTCAAGGGACGGGACGGGCCAGCCCAGCCGCACCTGGGACCCTCGCCGCTCCAGGGTTCCCTGCCACCAAAGGCAGTGTTTGGCGGTAGAGTCACTGCAGCCCCTGGGGCAGCCCATCTCCAGAGACGAGTCCAGGGGGCACTTCTGCCCCAAGACACTAAGGCATCCGGAAGCAAACTCTCAGCCACCACCACCTGTGTCTGTTTCTACAAAAGCAGGCAGCTGAGCCAATTTGGGATAATTAGAGGGAAGCCTTAGCCCGAGTCACTCAACACGGTCAGTGGTGCCATTAATTCTAAATTCTCATGTGGCTGCCGGGTCCCATTAGCTGGCTCTACTGAGCAGGTCATTATCTAATAGCTAGTGTGGGCAGGTCTGTCTGCAGGAGACCTGTTATTCTTTACCCGGTTGCCTGTAATGGAAGAGGACTGTTTAAAGTTTTTTGTTAAAGTGCTCTCCTTCTCTCTCTACTGAAAGGAGGCTCCATCCATCCTAGTGACAGGCGAAGACAGTGCGGCCAAAGGCGCAAGACCCGTGGCCTCCACCCCGGTGCCCGGATCCCCCTGGTAAGATGCCCAGAGGCTGGGAGCGGTGGGAAGGAGCCCTGTGTCTGCCCCAGCATTTGCTTGTTGTGTCCCCAAAGAGAAATGCAGACTCCATCGGCAATGCCGTTTTTTAAAAAATGCATTTGCAACTCCTGGCAGGTAGCGTTCCACACTGTGGTCCCCTGCTGCCGAAAAAAAGCATTTAAGTGATAAGTTACCCTGCTCGAATATATTTGCAAATATGTATTAAAATAGTAATGTTGTTGCATGCGTATCAGTGAAAGGCAGCGTCTGAAGAAACGGCAGCACGCCTTGCGCTTCAAAGGCCTTTCCCGCTACTCCAAGAAAAGCATAACTGAATAGATGTTCATTGAAGATGCGTCTGGCTCTGCAGCTGCCCTGTGAGGATTCCTGATCTTTGAGTACACCACACTCCAAGCGCCCTCCACGAGGGAGCCACTGACTTTGGTTTTTTAAAATGTCCTTTTATAATGGAGTAATTTGGAAGCAGAAAGAAAGGTTATTATAGTAAACTTAAATTTAAAACCTGGAGATTAGATTGCAGGATCCAGTTGGGAGGAACGGCTAATTTAGCGAACAGGAACAGAACCGTTGGCATCGTTGCGCGAATCATCAGGGCGGGGGCAGCGGCCGGCCGTGGCCCCCAGCTGTGGCATCGCCCTGCGTGGTGTCCTGACTTCTGGCATCTGTCCTGCCCTGCAGCCCTGCCCTGGTCACCTGCTCACTGTGAGAACCTGTGCTCTTAACTGGACAGGCGGGGCACCCGCTCCTCTGGCCGGTCGGTGGTCGGTGTCGCCGGCACCCGGGGGCCTCCCGCCCTGTCTTCAGCTGAAATGCTGGGCGCCCCGGGGACGCCTCACAGGTCCGCACTCCCCGTGCTATAACACTTAGTGGCACAGTGTCTCCGGCGCCTACAGAGTGTCCTGCAATTCAGTTGGCTTCTGACACCAACTCCTGGGTTAGCCAAAACCCCACAGGCTGAGGGCTCAGTCCCTGCCCTCTTCCCCTCCTGCAGACCCAGCCGGCTGCCGGCATCTCTGCCCAGCTGGTTGCGAACTCAGGGCTTCCCACGACCTCCCCTCGGTTTGAGAATTTGCTAGAACGACTCACGGGACTTAGAAGAGTGATTTACGCAGGATAGCGGTTTTATTATAAGGACGCAATGCAGGGAGGGCGAGCCAGGTGGAAGAGAGGCCCAGGGCAAGGTGTGGGAGGGGTCTCGGGGCCCCCCTTCCCTCTTGGGGGCTCACCCTCCAGGGACGCCAGTGCGGTCACTACGTTCCGCCTCTCTGACCCGAAGGAGGTTTTATGGACGACTCATTACTAGGCACACCCTCTCCCCTCCTGGAGGGCGTGAGGTGAGGCCACAAACCAACCCTTTCATCACAGAGCAAGTCCTCCGAGAGTCACCGCCTGGGACACGGGCGCAGACTCGAGGTGCTCAGAGGGGCTCCTTAGGAGTGAAAAAGACGCTCAGTCGCTTAGCTAATTCCAAGGGCTTTAGGAGCTTGGTGCCAGGAACCGGGTGGGGGACAAAACAACATTAAACTATTTTTGAGGACGCCACGAATGCTGTTTGGGACCTTCTGTGACCAGACTCCTCACGTGTGTTTCTAAGGCAAAAGCGCACTTTGCCACCGATCGTACGGGGGGTGAGGATGAATTCAGCGCGGGTGCGTGGCCCTGTTACTGTGTACACGATGCTGCCCTTGGGGATAACCAGGGCGAAGCCCTGACCTTGGGCCCTAGAAGCTTCTAACTGTGGAAGCTGGTTTCAGTTCCTCAGTAATACCGTGTTACGGCAACAGTGCTTCCCGGGACCCTGAGGTCACACCGCCCTCGGCCGCCAGTCCCCCTCCGTGTGGGTCCTTTGCCTTGGATTGTTAATCAGGCTTCCAGCCCAGGTGGCAGCCACGGAGGGAGCCCTCCTCTCCTGACTCGCAGGACCGGGAGGCTGGCGGCTCAGGCTGTCACGCCACACGACGAAGTCGTGCCACAGGGCAGGCGCGTCCGGGCCGCGGTCCCGACCTGCAGGCGAGGCCGCGGTGCGCTCTCTGAGTGGGAATTCCGCCGGCTGGACCTGGGCATCTTTCCCGCCTCTGCTCCCCTATTTCCCTGCCTTTACCCCGGGCTGCTCGGTGAGGCCCGGCCGCCTCGCTCGGGAGGGACTGAGTCAGGAAGGCAGGGAAAAAAAAACCCACACCTGGGAGGCTGGGTCTGTGCATCCCCTGAGAAGGGCATGGGAAGAGGGACCTGGGCCTCGCAGGGAGCAGGGGGCTTGGGGGCAGCACCAGCCCGGCTTCTACCGCAGCCGCCCTCCCTCGCGACTGGGGGAGGCCGTGTGCGGCGTGCTCGGACGCGTCCTTCGCCTTGGCGTTGCACCCACGGGAGCCTTGGTGAGGACACAGCCTGTGTGACCGCAATCTGCCTCTGGGAAGAGCTCTTCCGCCCTGGGGGCTGCACCTGTTGCACCCAGTGAGCTCGGCTCAGCCACCACGACCCCGTCCAGGGAGCGGGCTGGTCGTCAGCCTGTGCCTGGGGTCAACAGGTCCTCGGGAGACGAAGGACAGAGGGACCCCCTGGAGGTGCGGGAGGCCGAGACGCTGGCTCCTCCACCTGCCGACCCCGCCGGCCATCGCAGGCCAGGAAGCGTGAGCTCGCCCGTGTGCACAAGGAAGCCCTCACCCAGACCGACACCGTGCCAGGGACCCGCTGCCCTTAACGCTCTGGTAAGCAGGGATTCACAGTGGGGCGCCCACACCACAGTGCGCTGGGGAGACTGGGTCTGTAAGACGTGAGTCCAGGGATGCCGGCGGGTCCCCAGGCGCTGCCAGAGGCTGCGGTGACCAGAGGAGTGGGCAGGGCCGCGGGGGGGCTCGGCTCTCTCCACCGGGTGCGTCTCCACTTCTCACGGCCGAGCGCGCGGAGCGCCTCTCTGTGTCCGAAGTCACTGCGTTCCTCCCTTGACGGTGCGTCCTCTCCGTGGAGGGCCCCAGCCGGTCAGACTCCGGGCACGCTCCCGCCGAGCCGACCCCCATCGTGCCCTCTTAGGCTGGCAGGGAAGCCAGCGCTCCAACTTCCTGCAGCGAGAGACGCCCGGGCTGAGGAAGCTGGACTCTGCAGCGGGTCCCCGGCACATCCTCTGCCCGGTCGAGGGCAACGGCTGGATTGGTGTAACAGCGGAGGAGGAGACACTGTGACACTGTGACTGTCCCTGACGGCGGATTCTCCTGGACGCCCTGGGCCTTGGTCGAGGTGGAGCTGCCCGGAAGGCGTTTGTTCCGTGAAGATGGCCTGGGGTCCTGGAAGACGTTCTGATGTGAGGACAAGCCTCCAGCAGGGGTCACTCTCTCCGCAGGGCTGCCTGACGCTTCTGTGCTGTCCCGTCTCCACCACTTGAAAATGGGACCATAAGTGCGTGGTCAGTGACTGAGGGCTGCCAGGCAGCGTCTTTCAGGAGCTACGCAAAGAAGTTAAAGCAAGTGGGGTCTTCAGGGCCACCGGTGGAGCCCCTTCTCCGGGCAGCTCCCACGCCGCCAGGGTCTTGGGGCGCTTCCAGATGCCTGTGTGCCAAGCTGGGAGCTGAGGACCCGCGGGTGCCTCCCCTGCACACGCGAGGCGTTCCTGTGGCCGGTCACACCCTCATCTCCAGCCGGCAGGTTATCGGGTCACTAAACGCACGTTGGTGTCGGTGGGCGCGGCAGCCGGAGGTGCCCGAGCTGGAGCCCAGGCTCAGAGGGTGAACAAAGACACGCCGGTGTGTCCTCGGCTCTCAAGACCCCCCTAAGCCTTGCCCTCACTTCTGACACGGGTCGTGTGGTCCGCCCGCAGGGAGTGGTTCTGCAGCATCAGCTGGGTGTCACACAGGTCAACCCATCTGACACCGTCAGACCCCACGTTCAGGGCTCAGACCCCCAGGACTGTACCCCCTCTTCAGATGCCGGCTGAGAGTCCAGGCTGTCACCTGTGCTTCTGACCGACCGGCTCTAAATCAAGGTTCGAAGCACCTGCTTCTGTGTTCAGTTCATCTGCTAGAGCGACTCACGGAGCTCAGGACGACCGTCTACTTACTAGGTCACCGGGTGTTATAAAAGGAACATCTGGGGAACAGCCAGGTGGACCGCACGGGGGGAGGCGTGCGGAACGGGGGCTCGGAGCTTCCACGGCGCCTCCAGGCGTCACACTCCCCAGATCTCACATGTTCCTCAACCTGGAAGCTCTCCAGTCCCCGCGGGGTTATATGGGGGCTTCACTCCATAGGCATGATTGATTAAATCATTGGTCAGTGGTGACTGACTCAGCCTCCAGCCCCTCTCCCCTCCCCAGAGGTTGAGGAGGGGACAGAAATGTCCCACCTTCTAGTCACAGGCTTGGTCCCCTGGTCCCCAGCCCCCTTCCTTAGGGACCTTCCCAGAGTCCCTCACTGACATAAACTCGGCCACGGAGGAAGAAGCCTGGGATGTGAGTGAGAAGAGGCTCCTTGCACCTCGACCCCTCCTCGCTTGGGAAGCGGTTAGGAGCTCCTCTATGCAGAAATGGGGACGGGGACAAATGTACACGTCTGAGCATAAATCACGGTATATCCCAGGAGGGAAAGTAGGAGCGAGGTTTCCACTCTCTCTTCCTCGAATCTTCGCGTCTGCGGCCCCCGTGCGCCTTACGCAACCCGCCCCTTGAGGCCGGCGCTGCTCAGTCCTCCGAGGTCAGCCCTTTCCCAGGGACAGAGGCGGGCAGAGGTGCTGCCTTTTCAGTTCAGAGACCCCAGCCCTGGGGGTGTGACCCAGTGAGTGTCCTGTCGATGGGACACTCCTCCTGGGACAGGGCGCCTGGGGGCAAAAGCAACAGGTGGAGAGACGGACCTATTAGGTGTGTCTTTGTCGGGGGTGAAGGCACGTCCCCCCCTCCCCACTGGGCTGAGATGGACGCTTGGAGAGAGAAGCAGAGGTGACTTCCATCTCTTGCAGAACCCGTAAACATCTGGATTTGCAACGTGAAGGTGACCGCAGGGGTCCTTTTCTACGACAAACCAGCAGTCCCCGTTTCCATTTGCTAAACTCCAGATCTTCATATACTCGGGCTGCTAAGTACGGATGCTTTGTACCGGACCTAACTAACTCTGGCGCACTAATTACGTCCCTTGGGATCTGCGGACAGATAAAGAGAAGAAGGAAGATGGCAACCATCCAGAAATTATACAGCGTGATTATAGCAGAGGAACGTGTACATATTACTTAAAATGTGCATAAAACGATACATAAAATTAATTTTGCATGTCACAGCTGGCTTGGTCTAGTTGAGACCATCCGTAACAAGTGCATAAGCAGATTTCTCTTGGGGAATCATGTTTATTTACCTGGCCAACAGCTCTTTGCTTCAGTCCCACACGTGTCCCTATGGCACAGGAACTGGGTTTTTTGTAGCCTCGATATGAACATGTGCCGTGCTACCCGTTGCCACTGCTCTATCTCCCAGGTAATAATCCCCTATTCAGCCCCTAATTAGCTCCACTCTTCCCGCGCTGGAGAGGCTCAGTGGGTGGTGAAAGTAGGAGGTTGAGTGCTTCCTACACTGCGGTCCTGGGCACTGGCTCTTCCCCCCGATGAAGGTGTGGTGTGGGCATCCGCGGACGCAGCCCCGGGCGCTTACAGAGTCAGTGCATCCCCGAGGCAGCAAAGGTACCACACAGACCCATCCAGCATCGGGAGAGAATTGGCCCAAGTCAGTCCCCCAACGGGAAGCTTCTTTCTTAATAGCCAGGCGTGGAGCCAGAGGGGCAGGTACCCAGGAAGCTGAGATACTGAACCGTGTCCACCTGATAAAGAGCATCCGGGGCCTCGCGTCAGGGGGACGTTTGGAAGCCCATGTTCCCCTGTGTCTGAGTGTATCCGATCCTTCGGGGAAGGACACCTGCCCAGCGGAGCCGTCTGCCCTCAGCCCAGCCTCAGGTGGAGGTGACATCTGTCAGCATCTGCCGTGCTCAGTGTTGCAAAGAGCGCGGCTCCCAGACCCACCCGGAAGCTCTCCATCACCCACTGGAGTCGTGTCCGAGAGGGAAGGGGCCACAGGCTCCGGCAGGGTTTATGGCCCCTGCTAGCCCTGAATCTTGTTTGAGAGCTCACTCGCTGGCGGAATTGTACACAACCTACAGCGAGGCATAATTACCTGCGGCTTTATACTCGATAAACACGTCTTATGCCAGCTGAGCTCTGCACCGAAAGGCACGCAACTTCCTCCAGGCCCCGAGAGGTTACCTGTCCCCTGCCTGGGCTCACTGGGGCTGGGGGGGATCCAGTCCACAGGCAGGGACCTTGTCCAGTTTGCCCGCGTTGCCCCTCGGCTTCCAGCCCGTGTGGGCCCATGAGCTGCCCAGCGTCTAATAAAGGCGGGACCTCGTGTCCTGCCTGAATTTTCCCACGGCGGTGAGCACGTCGGAACGACACAAATCTCCATGCGAAGCCCCGCCTGTGCAGATGGTGGAACGCAGGGCACAGAGGGTGAGGGTGGCTCTCAAGATCACCTGAAGGTCAAGGGCAGGTCTAGAGCTGGAGGTGCACCCGCCGAAGAGGCGGGTGGTGGCCTTCCACCTGGCTGACCAGGCCAGCGGGGGCCAATGCTGTGGGCTCAGTGCTGGGCTCTGGGTCACTGCTGGAGGGATGCGGGCCCGGGTGCTGGCACCCGGGACGGAGAGGGGCCAAAGGTGAGGCACGCTGGGTAGTCTACCGCAGACTCAGAGGTTTCATCTCCACGGATCTGTCGTCTCATTGCTCTGGAACTCAGAATCCGACACGGACCCCACGGAGCTGAATCCGGGTGTGGGCAGGGCTGGTTCCTTCTGGAAGCTCCAGGCAAAGGATCTGTTCCAAGCCTCCCAGCTTCTAGGAGCATCGGCATTCTAGCCCCTTCCTCTGACTTCAAGGCCAGCAGTGGAGCATCTTCCTGTGTCTCTCCCCCCACCCCAGACGTGTGAGTGTGTCTGCCCGTCTGTCTGTCTGTCTTCTGCTTCTGTCCTCACACCTTCTCTGACTCGGACCCCCCGCCCTTTCTCTTATGAGGACCCTGTGATGACACTGAACCCACCTGGAGAGTCCAGGCTACTCTCCCCATCTCAAGATACTAACTTAGTCACATCCGTGAGGTCTCTTTTGCCATGTACGGTAACATTCAGAGGTTCTAGGGAGTCCGATGTGGACCTCTTTGGGGCCATTGTTCGGTCCACCACTCCCATGAACCTGGCCTGGCCGGGTAGTAAATCAGACAGACCATCTCAAGGTCATTTCTAGGAAGGGACCCGGTCTGTACAGAGTTTCCGTACATGAGGCTCAGCCCCTGAACCCTCTGTCCGGCCTATGGGAAGCGGCCGGCTGGGCTGAGTATGGAGATTCAAGGGTGGAAGTGATCTTCTCTTTGGGAAGCAGAGTGGCTTGTGCTGGCTCAGATCCAGAGAGAGGGCAGACACCCACGTGTGTCTGTCTGGTAAGGCCGGAGCCGGTTGCCGGGAGCCCTGGCACTGCCCAGAAGTGTCCCTGATCGGTCTCCCCCTAGAGAGAAATCAAAGATCAGAGGGTTTCAGGTCACGTGGACTTGTCCTGCCCATTCCCGCGGCTTCTGAGGAGCCCGAGGAGAGTCCTCGAGCTTTCAGGGCCCTCAGAGGTCACTGGGGGAAGCTGAGGTCCAGGAAGGGGAGAGGCCTTGCCCAGGAGGAATCTTCTGGAAGGCCCAGACCAGAAACGGGTACAGAGCTCATTTCTCTGCACCATCACAAGACTGGTCACAGGACACAGCCAGAGGCCAGTCTGGTGGCCTTAACTGGCCTTGTTTGTTGGGATACACTGAGGCCAAATCTGAATTTCTGTGTGCATTCCCACGTTACAGACATATTCCTTAGGAAGGAAGCTTTTCCTTTCTTTTGTTTTTCTTCACTCTTTTTCCTTTGTAATCTTTTTCTCCTCTCTGATAACCTTTCACAGTTAAGAGGTCTTAAAATTACATATTATTCCTTTTCGGAGATTTTAGAATCCTACATGTGAAAACGCGAAGCTTAATTCCTTGCTCTTCTAAAAATAAACCAGGACTGAGCTGAGGCTGCGGCTGCTAATTCAAGCAGCCCATTTGCTGGCTCTCTGCTGGAGGGGGGTGAGCTGCCCACCTGTGTGGGCCTCCAGGGCCTGTGAACCCTGCCGCACGGGCAGCACCCAGTCGGGGAGGTTTACCGGGCACCACGCCCCATGTTACTCGGTCCCCGGATCCAGGGCCAGAGCGGGAATTCCGCTAAAAGGAGAGAGCTGGCCTACAGGAAGAGCTCAGACCTCCTGGGGTCCGGTTAATCCGCTCACTTCTCTGAACTTTGGTGTCCTTACCGGTAAAACGAAGGTGAGGACAATGTCTGCCTGTGAATCAAATGAGAAAACATATGAGAAATATCTGTAAATCACCCTAAAAGCCAGACATTGCTTCTATCATTCATACTTGGCATAAATAAGCTTTGCAAATGGGTGGATTTCAGCCCTGAAGGGCTTTTTGAGTTAGGGCCCACGCCGAGGGTCCTTGAGGGAAACTAAGAGGAGTTTCTCGATTCACACAGGTGTGTGGTCTGGACGGGCGATGACCGGGTTTTCTTCTTCAACCCGACGATGCAGCTGTCCGTCTGGGAGAAGCCGATGGACTTGAGAAACCGCGGGGACCTCAACAGGATCATCGAAGACCCTCCCCACAAGCGCAAGCTGGAGGCGGCAACAAGTAACTAAGAGACGGGCCCTGTGAACCCAGTTTTATAAGAGTCTAAACTGTACATTCCCGATGAGCATGAAAGGAAAGCACGATTTTCCTGGTTACGTTGGCAACTGATTTTGAAGGAATCGTGTTCCCTGTTTCAGAATTTAGTCATTACGTTTTTATGGTGCTTTCTGCAGAAACACTGATCCTTCCAAGGGGGCGGCTCTGGCTTTCTTTTTTAAAAAATTTAATTTAATTTATTTATTTTCTATACAGCAGGTTCTTATTAGTTATCTATTTTATACATGTCAGTGTATACATGTCAATCCCAATCTCCCAGTTCATCCCCCCCCCCACTTTCCCCCCTTGGCGTCCATACATTTGTTCTCTACATCTCTGTCTCTATTTCTGCCTTGCAAAGTGGTTCATCTGTACCATTTTTCTAGATTCCACATAAATGCATTAATATACAATATTTGTTTTTCTCTTTCTGACTTACTTCACTCTGTATGACAGTCTCTAGGTCCATCCACCTCATTACAAATAACTCAGTTTCGTTCCTTTTTATGGCTGAGTAATATTCCATTGTGTATATGTGCCACATCTTCTTTATCCATTCATCTGTCGATGGACGCTTAGGTTGCTTCCACGTCCTGGCTATCGTAAATAGAGCTGCAGTGAACATTGTGGTACATGACTCTTTTTGAATTATGGTTTGCTCAGGGTATATGCCCAGTAGTGGGATTGCTGGGTCGTACGGTAGTTCTATTTTTAGTTTTTTAAGGAACCTCCATACTGTTCTCCATAGTGGCTGCATCCATTTACATTCCCACCAGCAGTGCAAGAGGGTTCCCCTTTCTCCACACCCTCTCCAGCATTTATTGTTTGTAGATTTTCTGATGATGCCCGTTCTAACGGGGTTCGAGGTGATACCTCATTGTAGTTTTGATTTGCATTTCTCTAATGACTTTCTTTTCACATAAAGTTACTAACCTGGGGAAACCCTCTCATCTGTCAGCCACTCAAAACTTCCTTTCCAGCACAGACATTAGCCTGCATTTAACTTTTGTTTTTGTTTTTTGCTTTTAAAATCTGTTTTCTACTATCAAATTAGTGTGTACTGGTTAAACATTTTAGAAAATGCAGAAAAGTCTCACCTTTCAAGCTCATCCATGGTGGTCATTTTGATGTGCTAATAACTTTTTTTTTTTTTCTCCAGCATTTAATTTTTGTTCCAAATGTCATAGGAACGCCCCTTGAGATCATGTGTCACGAATGGGAGCACATAACCCTTCCTCCTCACACACCCACTTCAGAGCTTTGTATGAAATCCATCCGTTCTTTGTTTGAAGGGATGCTTGATTTCAACGGAAGTGCATGTGGAGAGGAGAAAGATTCTTCTCAGCTGTAGAGGAATCGGCTGCTTCCAGAGCGGTAACTGTTCCCGATGAGGCCCCAGCAAATCTCATTTCCCCAAGAGTCAGAGGAGAGCACTTAACATTTTCAGAAAGGATCCTTTCCGATTAGATCTCATACATTTTTAATGAGCTGCTGTGTTGGGAAACGCCCACTCCCTGTGAGCACATGGGTTGAAATAGCACTGGCTTCCCTGGGGAAACTTGAGATCAGCGGTTCTCCGGCAGAGCTTGGCTGAAAGGCCAGGAAATAGCATCTTGACCCCTTGAAGAAGTGTTTGTTTTATTTTTGTGGGTGTTTTATTGGGTTTGCAGTGATATTTTTGATTCTGCCTCAGGTGGGGCTAACACAGATGACAGAGACCAGCCCCCAGTTTTAGTCAGAGCCGGAGGTGTTTGAATGGAAGTTTAGGAAAAGGTATCACAAAAGTTTTAACATTTTTATCAGTGCTAAGAGGCATGGGAGAGATTTGCTCTTGCAAAGCTGGTAGCACTTTGCTAGGATGGAGACACTGACACGGTTCATAGTCCCCCCACTTAAGATACCGAGTACACCCCTGTACCAGCCACCCCACCGCTGCCAAGAGTCAGCTCAGCTCAACTGACGTGGAGAAAAAGGAACGTTCTAGGTGCACGTCCAGCTGAGTCTGTAACACTGAGCTGTGCTCAGGGACAGTAAGAATTGGGTTTGTGATTCTGTTTCCTCCTTTGATTAAGTGGCGTCCCTTTTTAAAAGGGACGCTTTGCATATGCTGAACGGGGGCTTGAACCAAAACCCCCTCACAGACACCCATCTCCCAAGGCCCTCACTCCGGGGCAAGAGAGAACAGCACACCCTGGGAGGGGGTGTCCTGAGACCCACAAACCTCAAGGACAGTGGGGTGCAGTTGGTCAGAGCCGTGATGTTTATTTTCTTGGTAGAGACGCAAACAATGCAGGCAGATTCCTTGCTCCTTTCTTCAGCTGTCATCCTTGGAGATAATTGGGTGCTGTTTCTTTTTTCCTCCCCAAAGCCTGGAAGGAACGAGAGAGGAAGGCACTCATTAGCAGTCAGTGTACAGTTGTTGGCCTGTTTCTCTCCTCTGGACCAAGTCGAGTCGGGGCTGCTGAGAGCAGAGAGGGGTCTGCAGAGTCCCCCACTGAGTCGTGTGCCCTTTCGAGGCCTGTGAGGACTGTACGTGGAAAGACAGCGTTAAGAGAGTAACAGGCACGTTAGAAACGCGAGGAGCTCATTTGAGCAAAAATCGATTCCAATCCCACGGCACCAAACTGGAAGTGGTTAGAGCCTGGGAAGGCTGACCTGGTGACGGTGCAGAGGCAGAGACGGGGAATTACCTGACGGGCGACAGGAAAAGCCCAGCCAGCTGCCAAGGTCCCCCTTAGCGTTTCCATTGGTTTGTAACCTTGCGGCTTCTACTGGCTTGGATGTTTGTCCAGTGGCCTCCTTGTATAACTAACTGCAACAAGGACCTGGATTATCTGGGTCACAGATCATGGCTCCACTTCACTCTGCTGGCCTGAATCTCATTTTACACTTAAAAAGGTGGAGAACGGAACCTTAAATCTAACAAACACAACCGGAGGTACCTGGTTCTCATAGATTTAATGTACCAAGTCATTTTGTCTGCCACCTTTATAATGGCAGCCCCTTAACTATCTAGATAGATGTGTGATTATAAACTTACAAGCAGTTACAAAATGAGCTTTAACCTTGCTTACTCTTGTCTTAAACCAGTGTATCTTAACCTGAATCTTAAAGATATGCAAATGACCTCAATTCTCAACTTGCTGTTGCAGACTAGAATTGGCATTTAAATGCATTGCTTCTAATTTCCTAAGAGCCACTCACCCCAATTGTTCTGTTTTCTGAAAAACAGGACAGGAAGTATTTCTGGAGGACTAATTAGCAATGAGCAGGCAGAGTTGATGACCTCAGGCCACTTGGTCATCCATCATGACTCATGCGATGATCTGACCCTAATTATTATAAGAAGCAGCTCTAGAAGAGATTGTTCTCAGTGTAGAATTTTGTTTTTCACATTTTGTTCAACTATGAGTCATTATAGATTTGAATATTAAAGCCTGTTTCTCACCTGAAATGGAAGCATTAAACATTCCAGTTGATTTGATTATTTTTCAATAGGCAAATGAAATAAATGAATTTGACAAATCGCTGCCACACTTACCTGCTAGTAGGTTTGAAGGTGTGTGTGTGTGTGTGTGTGTGTGTGTGTGTGTGTGTGTGTGTGTGTGTGTGTGTACTAGGAATGTCAGCTGTAGAAGGGGGAGCCAGGAGTGTCAGACAACTACGGGGAAAAGGATACAGAGATGCCAGAAGTGCTAAGCGGTTCATCATTCAGCAGATAAGGGAAAAGTCGCCTTTTTTCCATTCTGTTTGCATTGCTGGGAGGTTCGGACGAAGGCCTGAATTATTTCCTAATTATCTTGCAGCACATCCAGATTTTTTATGTCTCTAGCAGACGCACTGTTAGTTGGGAATAAATGCCTGTTGAACTAACGTGAAATAAGAAGTACCAGCCTTCATCCCACATCCGTTCTATGTCCTGATGTTCTCGGGACTGCTACAGCCTCTTCAGTGTGGAGGGTACCATACTCAGGTGTGTTTTTCCGCCAGCTTCAGCGTTCCTCAAATCTCTTAGAGGCTCAATTCTTCCACTGTATTTACCTGCAGCACCTAAGACCTCTCTTCTGAGCAATGGGTAGTGTAGACTGAAGGAAAACTGAAAGTTGTGAGTTACGTTTTATTCGGGGACCTACTGAGGACTGTAAGCCAGGGAGAGAGCCTCTCAAATCACTCTGAGAAGCTGTTCCAAAGAGGTAAGGGGAGAGCCAGGGTATATAGGAATTTTTGTTGAGGAAAAAAAAAAAAATTTAATGGAACATCAAAGATTACAGCTAATCATAAAAACCAGACATCTCAAGTTAATGATTCTAGTGCTTTTCTGTGGGAAGATCCAAGAGTCTGGGCTCATTGAAATCATTCCTTAGATATGCATCTCAACTATCTAGGGCCTGTATCCTGCTTATCTCCATCCTGAAGTCCCCTCAGGGCTCAGCATCAGGACAGCTGCTGTGGCTGATGGCTTGTTAGCCATCAAACAAACATTCTTTGTTGACTGAAATGGCAGGCGACCTCTTTTTCTGTCCCAGATAGAAATCTTCCGGCCGTCTGGCTGAGGCGTCACCTGCACCGTCCACAGCGGGGTCCCTTCCGTCCCTTCTGCTGGGAGGGTTTGGTGCAGTCTGGTGGGATGTATCAGAGGGTGATCAGATAAAACACCTGTGGGCCCATCCTCTGGGGTGGGGGAGACAGGAGGTGGGGACAGAGATGAGGAGGAGTATCTCCCAGCCTCTCTCTCCTGCCTTTTGTCTCCCTGGGGTGCCTCCCAGTGGATGAGGCGGACAGGAAGCGGGCTGGGGGTGGGGGGCGTTGGGAGGGGGCGAGAAGTGCTGAGCGGGGAGCGGGGAGGGAACCCTGGAGGGAAGAAGGGGCGCTTGTTTCCTCACGCTCTCCGCAGCCGCAGGAGGTAGGTGCCATCCATATCAGCTTCCTTTTGCTGCTGTAACACGTCATCACAAACTTAGTGGCTTAAACCAACACCAGTGTACCGCCTTCCAGTCCTGGAGCTCAGAAGCCCAGCTTACGTCTGTCTCACTGGTGTTGTCAGAACTGCATTCTTTCCGGAGGCACGAGGAAAGAACTCGTTCCCGTGTCTCTTCCAGCTTCAAGAGGCCACCTGGTTTCCTGGGCTCCACGGCCCCGCCCGCCCGCTCCAAAGCAGCAGCAGTGCATCTTCAGCTCTTTCTCTGGCTGACTCTTCCGCCTTTCACGGTCCTTGTGATGACACGGGGCCCATCTGGATGTCCCGTCTCAAGATCGACTGGTCAGGAACCTTCGTCCCCCTTGCCTCGCAACCTAATATATTCACAGGTTCCAGGGATCAGGATGTGGACATCTTTGGAGGCCATTATCCTGCAATCCATCATCTTTATACCTGTTTTACAGAAGAGGGAATTAAAGAAAGGAGATCAACTGACATGCTCAAGGTCACACTTCTATCCAGTGGGGGACCAGGGTTTACACCCTGGAGGGTCTGACTCCAGATCCAAGGAGGGGCGGCCTCGCCAGGCATCTTATGGGCATATACGATAAAGAGGAGTTTCTGGAAATCATTTTGCTCTCCCTGTGCCTGACACAGGACAGTCAAGTGCGGGGAGCCTGGCGCTTCCACGTGGCAGGAAGTCACTTGGCTTCAGTTGCTCTGTAAACATTTCAGTCGTTTATATTCAAGACAGATGTACATTGACAATGCATTTCACCAAGGAGAACATGAAACCGTCCCTGTGAGTAAACCCAGCTAGGACGTGTGAACGGGTCACGTTCCCAAGCATTGTTTGCCCAGGGACGGTGCGTCGATCTCCACCTCACAGTGGGGCCAGGTGCCCGGTACTCCAAAAGACCCAGGACTGCTGAAAGCACGGGTGTGGGGTGTTCTCCAAAGTGGCAGAGGTGTGCCTCGTTGTTCATCCGCGAGGACTCGGGTGGATGCGAGGGGCTGTCCCCGTGCAGAAGTCACCTGCCCCGGCTGTTTGGGAGGAACCCTGGCCATCACCTGGGACCTGTGTTCCATCCACAGCCCGACGCCACCTGGCAGCCACGCCCGCGCCTCCTCTTTGCACAATGAATGAGCCAGGTGGCTTGTTAACGCCATTATCAGCATCGGTGCCCGCACTGCCTGTGACGGGACCGCAAGTCAGGGGGGTGGGCGGAGACAGGCCATCCCTCCAGAGAATCACTTATTGACAGAACGTACCAGGCAGCCTGTGACGGGAAGGGGGGAGCCGGACGCGTAGTCGCCGTGGGGTCTTTACGATGCTCCGTAACACTCGCCTTCAGTTTGCCGGACGGGCAGGGCCAAGGCTCATCCAGGTTTCTAGATGCCACCCTGCCCCGAATTAGTGCCGATAAAGGGGTTTTGTCCTGTCTCTGTGGCTTCAAGACCCGGGACTGTTAAACAGGTGAGATGGGAACAGCGTTTTTCAAAGCAGTTTCCCCCAGAACTTAGTGCTTCAAACCGCCCTGCCCTCCCGGCCCAGGAATGAGGGCAGCCGTTGTGCAGGTGGAGCTCGGACGGTCCAGCCGGGCTTCCACCCAGGGCCGTTTTCCCCAAGCGTTCCAGGTGGGCAGAGCACACGTTCTCTTGGCAGGGTTCCCAGGTCACAGTCTCAGGAGCTGACGAAGGTCTCAGCTCAGAAGCCGCCTCATTGGGCAGACGACCCACTAGGGGTTGGTGACTGTCGGAGGCCGGGACGGAAGCACCGCATCACTTTGTCTGCTAGGCTCCCAAACGGCCTTGTTTGCAGACACCCCAGGGAAAGGACCGAACTTTGGCCGGAGGGGCCGTCCCACTGATACGACGACCCCATCTCGGGCCGGCACTCCTTGTGGGCTGCGAGCCTTTCAGGGGTGGAGAAACTTTGAGGTCTTGTCCTGCTGGGCCGCCTGTGCATTGCTTGAATATCAAGGCTATTTAACCCGCTGGCAGTCTTTTCAGCCGGATGTTTGCAGACGCCCCTAGAACTTCCCTAAGATCTCAGGTCACGTGCTTTGAAAGCTCATGTGTGTTAAGGGCGTACGGCTCCCCTGGAAAAAGCGAGTGAGTCTGGAAGCTGAGGAGTGGAGCCTGCTCAGGTGCTGGACGCGACCCCAGCCTTGGTGACCAGCAGGTGCCATCAAGGAGTGAACTTTGGACTCCACACAGTTCACAGGCCAGAGCACCACTGTTCCTAGATCCCCGGGGCAGCCGCGGCCCTGGGCTTTTCCAAGTTGCATCTGCCTGGGGCACAGGTGTATGCCGCATTCCAGGGCTCTCCTCTGAATGCAAGCACGCCCTCCCCCAACAAATCTGCTCCTGCAGTTCTCCAGCCAGTTCAGCCGGACCTTGTGCCTTCCCTGCTGAGAGAGGGGGCCGGACATAACAGGGCTCATCACCTCCACTTGCCCAAAGGAAGACGTTTGTCTCCCAGACTTGGAAGAACTTGGCCCAGCCTCACCGCAGGCTCAGCGCCTTTTCAAAACAATGCACTTGCCTTTCCTTGCCGGTTAAAGGCACAAAACAATCAATTTGGAAAAGAGGTAGATGATGTTTGTGCGTATGTATTGAATATGCTTTTAGTAGAACAGCTGAGGAATTGGCATGCTGCACTCTCTGCTTTTCACCATTGTGGGTCTCTTTCTGGCTCCCGTGTCCTGAGCCCCTCTTTCCCCATAGCCATCTCTCCTCTCTCTCTTTCTCTCTCTCCCCGCTCTCCCGGCTAGATACCCATGACTCTTTCCAGATGGTGGACTTCTAGGTCCTCTGTTTGTTCATGCACACACAGAATGCCGATAGGAACACCTTTGTACACATATATTTATCTCAGGAGCATTTTTACGAGTACTCTTCTCGTATAAAGTCATATTACTGGAATTGCCAGGTCAAAAGGTACATGCATTTTATTTTGACAAATATTGCTAAATCGTCCTCCAGAAAGATCAGCCAGTTCACATGTCCGCTGGTAGATTCTGCCTGTTCTCATAAGCACTGTAGATCATCCAGTCTTGAGTTTTTAGACCCACTCGTCGTGTCAGCTGGCCTTTCTTTAATTGTGAGTGAAATTGAACCTTTCAGCTGGTTGATCGGCCCTTCGTTGTGTTCTGTATTCCTGTGAAGTGTGTGTTTGTCTTCCTCATCGAATTGTACGGAATCCTGTAAATCAAGGAGATCAATATTTTGTCTATAGTGTGATTCCAATATTTTTCTTTCGATTTTTTTTTCCCATAAAGCAAATTGATCTTGAATTTTTTTCTTACTGTGGTAAAACATGCATAACATGAAGTTTGCCTTTTTAACCGTTTTTAAGTGCACAGTTCAGAGGCATTGATCAGTAATACCTTCACAGTATATTATGTAACCATCACCATTACTTCCAATCTTTTTCCTCCCCCAAAACAGAAACTCTGGAACCATTTGTTGATAATTCCCCTGGTAACCTCTATTCCACTCTACTCCCCATATCTGTAGATTAGCCTGTTCTATATGCCTCTTGTAAGTGGAATCATGCAATATTTGTCCATTTGTGTCTGGCTTATTTCACTTAGCATAACGTTTTCAAGGTCCTTCCATGCTATAGCATGTGTCAATCCTTCATTCCTTTTTACAGCTGAATAGTATTCCATTGTAGGGATATTGTTTATTGATATTGTTATTGTTTGATTGATATTGTTTATTGATTCACCTATTGATGGACTCTTGGGTTGTTTCCACTTTTTTGCTGTTGTGAATAATGCTGGTATGAACGTCAGCATACAAGTATCTGTTTGAATCCTTGTTTTCAGTTCTTTTTGGTGCATACCTAGGAGTAGAGTTTCTGGCTCACACGGTAATTCTATGTTTAACTCTTAGAGTAGCGGTCAAACCTTTTACCACAGCAGCTGCCCTGTCTTGCATTCCCACCAGCAGTGCACACGGGTTCCACGTCCTTCTCCGTATAATTTGCCAACACTTGTCTTCCTTTTTAAAATTCTTCTTATTATTATTTTATTACCATCAGAGTGTGTGAAGTGGTACCTCATTGCAGTTTTGATTTCCATTTCCCTAATGACTACGTGTCGGGTACCTTTCCATGGGCTTTTTGCGTGTCTTTGGAGAAAGGTCCATTTAAGTCTTTGCCCGTTGGTAACTGGGCTGTTTTTGTTTTAGTTGTTGTTGCTGAGTTGTAGGAGTTTTATATATATTATGAATATGAATGCCTTATCAGATATTTAATTTGCAAATGTGGTTCCCATTCTGTGGTTTGGTTTCTCACTCTGTTGATAGTGTCCTTTTATGCAAGAAATTAGAAAATTTTTATTGACAGTGTCCTTTTATGCAAGAAATTTTAAAATTTTTATTAAGTCCAATTTATCTATTTTTTTTTCTTTTATTGCCAGTGTCTTGGTGTCATATTTAAGAGACCATTTTCAAATCCAGCATCATGGCTTTTACCCCCTACATTTTTGTCTGAGATTTGCATAGTTTTAGCTCTTAAGTTTAGCTCTTTCATCCATTTTGAGTGAATTTTGGTACTTGGGCTTTTTCAGCGATGGTTGCTGTCAAATTCTTTTTTTCTCATGTGAAGGGACCACACTTTCTTATTTCTTTGTATGCCTTGTAGTTTTTTATTGAGATCCGGACTTTCTGAGTGTGATGTTACGGCAACCCTGGAAATGTGATTCTCCTCGAGGATTTCTGCTGTCTGCTTGTTGAGGGTTGGAGCCGTCTATTTGTGACTTTTCCAAACTAGTTTGTTAAAATATTTATTTATTTATGTGGCTGCACTGGGTCTTAGTTGGGGCATGCGGGCTGGGTTCCCTGATCATGGATCGAAGCCGGACCCCCTGCATTGGGAGTGCAGAGTCTTTAGCCACTGGCCACCAGGGAAGTCCCTCCAAACTAGTTTCTATGTGTGTATTCCTTGTCACTTTCCGTCCCCAAACGGGAGTTTCTGTTCCTTTATCTCTGAGGTTAGCTGAAGGACAGCAGCCTCTCCCCCCAGCCTGCACTGCCCTTGATGTTGAAGCTTCCAGAGTTCTCAAATGCTTGACTCCAGTCACTTTTCCAGTTCAGCAGCTGTTTTGGTGGAGGGACGGACCCGAGAGTCCCCTATTCCACCGTTTTTCCTGATGTTCCTTTGGTCTCGTATTTTTAAAGGCAGTCAAAGTTGTGTTTTCCTTTATGACTTCTGAATTTTGAATCTTGATCAGGCAACTTCACTCATGATAGAATTCTTCAAAATGAACAAAAACAGTCTAGAAAATAACCAACGTCTTTATAGTTGTGTGACCTCATTTAAAAACATGATTTCTTCAGTTTTGCTGTCTTGCCTCTGGTCTCCCCGAGTGTGTTCTGTGCGGGGTGTGGGGAAGGGCTGCCTCGTCTACACCTCATTAAACGTCTCCAAGATGAGGCCTCTGCATATCCGCCTGAAGGACAAGCAGACAGACACAACCCTCTCCTCCTTCAAAACGCAGCCAGAGCCAGTGGGGACCAGGAGGGGTATAGTAAGGGAGGGTCCCAGCTCCTGCGTGGAGGGGTGTTGGTGGATCTGGAGGCTGAGACGGGCGAGTGGAGCGAGGGTAGATCCAGGTTGAATGTGCTGAGACGAGGGGCCCGTGGGACGCGGAGGTGGAGAGCCGGGCACGAGCAGGGGAGGTAAGCGTGCCTTCTGGGGCCGCAGCAGAGAGGCGATTGAGTGTCGGAGCCACGTATGGGCGCGTGGGGAGAGAGCGCGGGAGCGCAGAAGAAAGCCCGTCCCCACCCCGTCGGCTCGGTCACCGCAGAGGTCTCTCTCTAGACCACTGGTTCTCATCAGGGGCAGGGGCTGGGGTGAGGCTCCGTCCCTTGGGGGACACGTGGCATTTACTGGAGACATCTGTGGTTGTCAGTAGTGGGAGGGGCGCCGGGCGTCTGGGGGTCAGAGACCAGGAATGCCGCTCAACACCCTACGGTGCACGGGACGCCCCGTCATCCAGCCCCACACGTGTCACCGGAGCCAAGTGGGGGAGGGCCCCGCCGGAGAGCCCTGAAGGGCCCACCTGGGCTTGGGCTCTCGCCGAGGGAGCGCTCGCTGGTCCCACAGTGCTGTACTGGGCAGGACCCGCTGTGGACGGGCCGTCGGTGGGAAGAGGCCACCAGAACCCAGCCCTCTCGGCTCGCTGCCACCCACACTGTGCACCGAAAGCAAAGCTGAGGGTAGATGGGGGCGTTGGGGCTGGAGCAGGAGGCGTTACAGGGATTTCAAACAGCGCGCGTGGAGAATCGTCAGCTTGTATGAAGAGAAAAGATGTGGAGGGCTTCGCGGTCGTGCAAATTCGTATTTTTTCCCGTAAGCTACACATTCGCTATGAGCTCATTCCAGAGCCTCCTCGGGAAGGACGTGGGTTCAAGCAGTCCCGGGGGACGGGGGCAGCGGGCGAGGGCATGGGGCACGCACTGCAGAGCCTAGAACCCTGCACCTGTGCCCACACAGGACGTGGTTATGAGAAAGTGGCTGCTTGGGGGTGACGGGCGCAGAGTAAAAAGCAGGCAAGGAGGCAGTTGTGATGCCAGGGAGTGTTTGGACATCATTCAACCTGTCGGCACCGGAACAGTGATGCTCTAGAACCATCTTTACACTCATTTTTCCTCTTTCCTTTTGGAGGCAGGTATGAAACACCGAAGCACCTTTTCACTTTTTCATTCTGAAAGCTCATCAAACATTTATAGGGCCAACCTCTTCAGGATGTAAGTAGGGGACCCGACTTCAAAATCAATTTAGCTTCTAGAAAGCAGAGATGTAGACAGCAGTGGTGGGCACGCCGCCTGCAGGAGACAAAGCGGGTCGTTCGTTGCAGGAGACAAAGCGGGTCGTTCGTTGCAGGAGACAAAGCGGGGAGTCCGGGTGTGTGGTTCAAGCATAAGAACGTGAAGGCAGTGTGGCTGTAGCAGGGCTGGTCCAGGGCCTAAGTCCTGTGAGGGGTGGGGTCAGGTGGGCGCCCCTTCCTCCTCCAGCCCTTCTGGAAGGTCCAGCAACCTCTACACAGCCAGCAGCTAGAGATGACTTCTCTGCACCAAAGCACGTCAGATTCCTCTTCTGCGGAAGCGTGAAAGGAGTTCACCCTGAGAGCGTAGTTACAGGATTTGAGGTCCATCTTTAAGGGAAAAGGCTGTTTTCTTAATTTCAAGATGAGTCTGCTTGAAAGTGGTGCTTCCCAACGGTTTGTCAAAGCCAGCAGCTCCGTGTTAACAGGTGAACTTGTCTTTCTTTCAGCCAAGCCCGGCGATGGATCAAGTTCGGCAGATGGCAGTGAAGACCCACATGTGAAAACCAAGAGGAACCGGTAGGTGGCCGCGTCCTTTCCGGTGCGTCTCTCTTCGAGGGGTGATTAGGTGGTGGAGAAAGAAAAGGGATCGCTTTGACTCTATTGACTGAGCCAAGAATGGATCCAACCCCTAAACAGAGGGCGGGAGGTCCCAGGTCTGTCTTAGCAGAACCTGCTCTGGGTGCCCCGGGTCTACGCTGGATGTCGTCTCCCCTCCCCTGGCCTCCCCGGGGCCACGTTCACCGCCAGCCTTGCTTTGGGGGCCCTGAGGAGCGGACAGAGCGCCGAGGTGAAGGTGGTGCTGTGCGCTGGGTGAGCGGTGGGCTGTGCGCCTGGCAGCCCCTGGGTTGGAGGTCCGGCTCTGTGTCTTGCTCGCTTAGTGACTTTGGGCAAAGTAATTTCACTCCCACGTCCGACTTCTCATCTGCAATGTGGGTGACGCCCTAGTGAGCTGTTGCCCGTGTGACTTCCTGTGGCACCAGGAGAATAAGTTCTCCATCCACCAAGTTTGCTTGTTATGACTTGGTTGTGGCCACGGCACAGGCGGGAGGGAAATCCGCCCTTCCTTTCAAGCCGGGGGCGGGGAATGGATGTTCCCGCTTTGGCCCTCCTGGAAGGCCCGGTCTGGGGTCCCTTTCCTACTGAGTTCTACGTAAAGGGATAAAATTCGGCGTCTGTGTGTCCAAGTTCCCGGAAGGGGGAGGTGGGAGGCACGAGGCAGGGAAGGATGAAGGCGAATCTAAAAAGGACCCACGAGGCCACTTCCTGGGCCAACGTGGTTCCGACGTCCCGGCGGGAATGGCCCTCTTTCCAGCCTAGCAGTGCATTCAGTCCTGTACCGGGTGCCCATTTATCAGCCCCCATCGTGGGACACCCCAGGCCTGCGGCAGGAGTCCCTGAGCAGCTGTCAGGATGTTTGCACTGTGCGTGTTTTCTCTTTAAAAAAATGTGCCTTAGAAGAAGTACTTGTGCAGTAACAGATGTTCGCAGTGATGAAGGAAAATGCAATCTTGACTCAGAACCTGTGCCCGTTCTCACCTCTTCCATCCTTGCCCTGTGGCTTCCTGGTGTAAGACGGTGGGAGAGGAAGGGAGAGAGGAAGTGGAGGCAGGGCTGGCAGCCAGGCGTCAGGGTGCCTGTGGAGACACAAGCCTACAGAATTAGTCCTAAGTGCGTACATTATTCCTTTTATTTCAACACCTTTGGCCTTTTTCCACTGTGCACCCCTCACAAAACTATTTCGCTGACCAGGGCCCAGGTATACTGTCATTTTAACTGGTACCAAGCAGACACCACAGAACTTTCTGGAAACAATGCAGGGAAGGGTAAGCAGTATCCTTCCCAAGACAGGAAGGCAGTCTGGGTGGAGGGTGGGTTCTCCTTCCGCGGGTGAAGGAGACCAGGGGCAGCAGTTTGGCGGGACCGGGGGCTCCCTGCGGCGCTGGAGCAAGGCACCTCCCACCCAATCGCCCAGGCCTCTCTTTTCCTGCTCCCCCATATCCTCTGCTTAGACAGTCACTTTTGGGGTCAAAGGACACTTGCGTGGGCCACAGAGGATGGACACCAGTTGTCTTCATTGGGCACCAAGGGCTCCAGGAAAGGAAATCAAGCATCATCTCTTTATTGTTATGTTCATACCCTGGTTGTCAGCTAAGCCAGTCTCTGTGATCTTTGGATAAATGTGTATAATTTTAAAAACAAGATGAGCTCCCTGAGGCACAAGAGAAACAGCAATCTAGCCATTACCGGATGCATTTTGAACTCGTGCAGGAGGGAGGTCTCAGCTAGCTCCAAAGGAGTGGGGAGGTCTGCCTCTATCACCCAGTTGTATTCGTTTTCCCGTGGGACTGGCCCCAAACTCTGAACACTTGGCATTTAAATAATGTCCAAGCATTAGTCTCGGTTTCCATCACCTGAAAGACTTCTTCCATGACTCAGCGCTGACTCTGAAACCAACACGGGTGTTTGCACGAAGCTTTTGGCCATCATATGATTCCGAGCCCCCTCGGCCCTCAGGTGCCCAGGCATCTGGCTCCCGCCATGGTCCAGGCCTCGGTCCCTGGGTCCCTGGGTCACTCTGTTCTGCCACTGAGACCCAGGAGGGAAAGGTTTCAGCGGAAGTTGGGGGGCCGCACTCAGGGTCTGGAATGTTCCGTGAGTCCTGGTCGCTCACTTCCGAGCCGCCTTGCAAACTGCGCCCCCTCCAGGGGAAGCTTCACCCTCGTGCGGCTTTTTCCAAAGCTTCCTCCCAGCCTGGGCCTGCGCGCCGCTTGCTCAGAGCTCTTCGCTCGGGTGCCTGGACGCCAGCATCATCTTGGCATTTCTGTCCTTTGGGGGAAGGCTGTTGTCAGTAAAGCCCAAGGACTCCTCAAGCTTCCAGCTGCTTCTGGGCACTTGTACTTAGGAGACGCTGCAAAACTAGTAAGAGGCCAGGCTCCAGAGAACCTGCCAAAATCGGTCCATTTTGACCTTCCCTTTCGTATACATAGTGCGATTTTTGACATCAAAAAGCACTTAAATGCTTCTGCAAATTATGAGCCTTCAGCAGCCATACCCTGGCCTCGAAACTACAAGGCCCATCCTGGACGCTGCTCTATGCTCCCTGCATCTTTTTCACACCCTGGCCCAGTTCATATACATTTTGAACATTCTTAACACAGATGGGATAAATCAGTTGTGCACATGATTCAGGTCCAAATGATAACTTTTCCTAGAATTCCCTGGGAAGAGAAATATGTCACAATGACAAACTTTCAAATTACCCAGATACTTTCAACTGCCTGGTAAGCGCTGTTTCAGGTGGCTCGTTATTTACTGTTTAATGGCACGTGTTTGTGATACACGGTAGCGTGTCTTCCCTGGGACCGGAAAATTGATTGTTTGCATCTCCCCTCTGTGTGCAGCGCCCAGGGGTTCGGCTGGTTTCTGACGTGTTGGTTGTTTATAGTTTAGACCTGCTTTCCAAATGTGCTGTCCACTTAAAGAATTTAAAATTTATTTCAAATCATTGAGTTGAATTATTTGAAGGATTCAGCAAAAGTATGTCATTTGGTTTAAAAGTCAGAGTGAAATTATCACTCTCTACAAAACCCGTTAGTAAAGGAACTGTCAGTGGTACATACGGCTTCCAGCCCCTTCGCGAGGTGCCAGATTTTGCCAGTTGCTGAGCTAGGGGATTCCAGCTAAACTAGTGGCTTTCTGTAGCGTGACAGGGTGCGGTTACTTTTTTGAGTTTTTAACGATCATCGGCCCCACGGCTTTGGAAACGTATTTATGTTTCTGGGCCATTTGGTACAGAAGCCTTTTACGGTAAGTGACCAAAAGAAATCTCTTGGCTTGGAACATTGTTCATTGTGGTAGCTCATAAACTTTGGGGAAATCCCGTTGATGGCCTTGTAAGTGGTAAAGTTGACCTTCTACAGTAGGTGCTTCCGTGGAGTCACCTACAGCCATGGCTGGAGACACAAGAGCGTGGAATTAGCAAGAAGTGCCCTCGTGGCACTTTTCTGCTTTCCCCAGATATGCCCTCCATTACTCTCCTCTTGACAAACCAAGGTGACCAAGTCACACTGAAAGCACGTCCCCTGGACCAGGCTGCATCTTTAAGGACTTGGGGACAGCCTGAGGAGGTAGTCCCCAGCCCCCGTGCCCATCTGTGACCCCGAGGTGCCCTCACAGAGCTGTGCAGCTATGATCCACCCGCCTGCGGTTCTGCATCCCACTGGGGGCCACCTGGGCCAAGGGGCGTCTGTCTAGGACAAAAAGAGAATACCACCATCCAAAAGACAGGGCAAGACCAAACAATCCCGCGTCTGGAGCTTTTGTAGCCACCACCCCTGAGCCTGTCCCCAGATCAAGCTCACACCTAGAGAGAGTCACCTGCGAGAGAGGAAAGGAAACGCTCTTTTCACAGTCAGACAGCTGCTGCCCCTGGCCGCGGCGCAAAGGCAAAGGATGGTCAGTGAGTGTGGGCGGCAAGGAGGGGCCAGCATTGCTGCACCCTGTCCTCACGTGAACTGTGAAACCAGCTCTTTCACTCCCATACACATGATTTCCAGAATCCCAGAAAAATCAGCTATTGAGAAAGTAAGAGTGTGGCTCCTCTGAGATTTTATAAGGTAATGCTAGAAAGTATGTGAGTCCAAATTAAGATTGCTATAAAATGACATCTGTGATGTGTCCCAAGATAACAAGAGAACGATCTACACTCCAGTGCCAGTGCTGGAGTCTGGATTTCTTCCTAAGATGGGGCAGTGTGCGTCTCTTTGTGGCCTTGGACATGCATGGAAAATGAATTATTAACATCCATTTGCCCTGTAAGTTAGTCTCTGTACATAGTTCATGATTCTAGTTTCTATAGAAACCTGCGGTTTTGTAAACCGTACGGAGTCCGTGCCCTGTGGCATTAGGGCATCCAACCTGGGATGGATGCCTCACTGACACCTG
Organism: Kogia breviceps; assembly: GCF_026419965.1. Classification (NCBI taxonomy): domain Eukaryota; kingdom Metazoa; phylum Chordata; class Mammalia; order Artiodactyla; family Physeteridae; genus Kogia; species Kogia breviceps. Next base: position 1,859,815 of record NC_081311.1, read on the forward strand.
CCCCTGAGAACACTGTGTGCACCGTCATTTGTCGTGGGATTTTAATTTGTCCTTCCACACTGAAGCATAAATTTTACCTGGCATTTATTTTCTCTCCAAGGAAGGATTATAAAACATGAATTTCTGAGAAGGGAGACCAGATGTCAACATTAATCCTGAGACCTGTGCATCACACCCTCGTGTACGATGGCACGTGTTGTCTCCTAGAGTTTGGGTGAAGAGGCCAAGTTCTCTTTCCAGTTTCCATGAAACTTGTCACCACATGGAGATAAATCTGAAATCGGACCACCAGGAGGCCAACCTAGAATTGGTTCTAGAGCCCCTGACCTTACAGCGTCTTCATTGGTTCTTTTTCAGACAAGTCAGCCTGCCTTTCACTGCCTTTGGCCCCGTTGTTCAGTAGCACTTGGCCTTCAGCTGTTATCCCGTATCACGTGTCCTCACAATATATCAATACGAAGGTGACCTGGCCGGGAGATCCTGGGGCCCTTGCTTGCTGGCGGCAGGCACCTGACCTCTGAGATGAATCCATCATAGGTCTGTCCTCCCTTGCATGAGGGAGGGGCCTGTTGTAGAATCTTCTTCTTTGAGGCTTCGTTCAGCAGTTGAGAGCATGCCCAAGTGTCCAGCATTTGCTGGGGGCCTGGGGGCCTTCCCAGCCCCCAACGACCATCTAATCCAACACGGTGCCCACCCACAGGCAGGTCTTTCCCCTGCCCACTCCCAGATGGAAAGACAGGAGACCTTGTTTCGTCTCCAACCCTGAGTTTCTGACCAGTGATTTATCAGATGCTAAGTGCCTGCTGCATGCAGTGTATTGTATGCCACGTTCCCAGTCTGGTCCAGACGGACACATCTGGGAGCTTCCCAAGGCCCCCTTCTCCCTGGTGGGATGGAGACCTTCGGGAACGGTGAGGCTCACGTCGCCTGCCAGCTGATTGCGGAAGAAGGAGGCCTGGCCCTTCCATGCAAGGTCATGGCCCCGGGAAGGCAGGCAAGGCAGACAGAGGAAAAAATAAACGACCGCATTCCCAGATCATAACTAATCCTGCCTCTCCCCCATCTACCACGTCCTCTCTCTCGGACAAGCGTTGAACACGGGTCTATTGCCACCCATCGTGGGGGGGGGGGGGGTTGGGGCGAGGGACCAGGGGACACAGGTCAGTTAGATGACATTCCGTGCCCCTAGATGCTCTAGCCCAGGAGAAAGGGTGCCTGAATGGCGTGTCAGGCGATCCCAGTGAGATGCGCTCTTCCTGGCGAGAGCGCTGGGATGCAGTACCCCGGGAATCGCACCGTCCCCTTGGCTAGAAGCACCTTGCTGCCGGCTCGCAGCTGCAGAAACATCTCTGTCTCCTGTCCCGTGTCCCACCATGTCCCCGCTCCCCTTTCTGGCCCTTTCTTTGTGAACTGACAATCTGGTGATCTCATGAGAACGTGGCTGAGCTGTAGCCCCTCCCCCTGGGCACGGGACCTTCTGCCACCCCCGCACTGGGGCCGGGCCCGCTGCCTGATTCCCATGCCTCCCTGGGCCCCCGGCTTCTCCTTAGGGGCTCTGGGTGGACAGGCCTGGGTCTCTGCATGTTTGGAGCAGTAGCTGCTGTTTGACTTGAGTTCCTGCCCTGGGCAGGGACGGCCCAGGGGTCAGGGGTCAGGGGTCAGGTCTCTGAGATGCCCCTCGACGCCGGAGCTATGGCATCCGACCAGTGCTGTATCCGTGATAGAGCAGTCCGGGGACTTCGACTAGGCCGTGGGGACATCAGGCAATCGGGGAGGTGACGTGTCAGTTGAGTCTTAAATATGAGTAGGTTTTTGACAGATTTCTCAAGGGAGCCGAGGACTCTAGGAAGAGGGCCCTGGAGGAGATGTGCCTCCTTTTGCCGACGGCGGGTCTGTCTTCAGCAATCCTGCCGTGTAATCGAGTTAATCCTTATTTATCTTGTGATTATGGTTCGCCAGAGGTTTGTTGCACCTCATCGCAGGGACACAGAGAGACATCGCCAGGCGGGGAGTACATCTCACATCGACCCGCCGTCCTCTTCCCAAGACTGGCTGTCAAGAATCTCCATCAAATCTGAATGAGATCCTTGCCGGGTAGAGTAATCTTGGTTGTAGGTTTTTCCTTTTCATCACTTTAAATATGTCCTGCCACTCCCTTCTGGCTTGCAGAGTTTCTGCTGAAAGATCAGCTGTTAACCTTATGGGGATTCCCTTGTATGTTATTTGCTGTTTTTCCCTTGCTGCTTTTAATATATTTCTTTGTATTTAATTTTTGATAGTTTGATTAATATGTGTCTTGGCATGTTTCTCCTTGGATTTATCCTGTATGGGCCTCTCTGTGCTTCCTGGACTTGATTAACTATTTCCTTTCCCATATAAGGGAGGTTTTCAACTATAATCTCTTCAAAATTTTCTCAGTCCCTTTCTTTTTCTCTTCTTCTTCTGGGACCCCTATAATTCGAATGTTGGTGCTTTTAATGTTGTCCCAGAGGTCTCTGAGACTGTCCTCAATTCTTTTCATTCTTTTTTCTTTCTTCTGCTCTGCAGTAGTTATTTCCACTATTTTATATTCCAGGTCACTTATCCATTCTTCTGCCTCAGTTTTTCTGTTATTGAGCCCTTCTAGAGAATTTTTAATTTCATTTATTGTGTTGTTCATCATTGTTTGTTTGTTCTTTAGTTCTTCCAGGTCCTTGTTAAATGTTTCTTGCATTTTCTCTATTCTATTTCCAAGATTTGGGATCATCTTTACTGTCATTCTGAATTCTTTTTCAGGTAGACTCCCTATTGCCTCTTCATTTGTTAGGTCTGGTGGGTTTTTACCTTGCTCCTTCATCTGCTTTGTGTTTCTCTGTCTTCTCATTTTGCTTGACTTATTGTGTTTGGGGTCTCCTTTTCACAGGCTGCATGTCCATACTTCCCATTGTTTTTGGTGTCTGCTCCCAGTGGCTAAGGTTGGTTCCGTGGGTTGTGTAGGCTTCCTGGTGGAGGGGACTAGTGACTGTGTTCTGGTGGATGAGGCTGGATCTTGTCTTTCTGGTGGGCAGGTCCACGTCTGGTGGTGTGTTTTGGGGTGTCTGTGACCTTATTATGATTTTAGGCAGCCTCTCTGCTAATGGGTGGGGTTGTGTTCCTGTCTTGCTTGTTGTTTGGCATAGGGTATCCAGCACTGTAGCTTGCTGGGAGCTGGGTCTTGGCATTGAGATGGAGATCTCTGGGAGATTTTTGCCATTTATTATTACGTGGAGCTGGGAGGTCTCTGGTGGACCAATGTCCTGAACTTGGCTCTCCCACCTCAGAGGCACAGCCCTGACGCCTCCTGGCTGGAGCACCAAGAGCCTGTCATCCACACGGCTCAGAATAAAGGGGAGAAAAAAAGAAAGAAAAAGATAAAATAAAATTAAATTAAACAAATAAAATAAAATGCAATGAAATAAAGTTATTAAAATAAAAATTATTTTTTAAAAAATTAACAAGTAATACAAAAAGAAAGAAAGAAGAAAGCGACTATACCAAAAAACAAATCCACCAATGACAACAAACGCTAAAAACTATACTAAAAAAAAGCAAAAAAAAAATGGATAGACAGAACCCTAGGACAAATGGTAAAAGCAAATACATACAGACAAAATCACCTACAGAAACGTATACACATACACTCACAAAAAGAGAAAAAGGGAAAAATATATATATATCCTTGCTCCCAAAGTCCACCTCCTCATTTTGGGATGATTCGTTGTCTATTCAGGTTTTCCACAGATGCAGGTACATCAAGTTGATTGTGGAGATTTAATCCGCTGCTTCTGAGGCTGCTGGGAGAGATTTCCCTTTCTCTTCTTTGTTCAAACAGCTCCCGGGGTTCAGCTTCAGATCGGGCCCCGCCTCTGCGTGTATGTCGCCTGAGGGCATCTGTTCTTCGCTCAGACAGGACGCGGTTAAAGGAGCAGCTGATTTGGGGGCTCTGGCTCACTCAGGCCAGGGGAGGGAGAGGTACAGATGCAGGGCGAGCCTACGGCAGCAGAGGCCAGTGTGACATTGCACCAGCCTGAGGCGCGCCACGCATTCTCCCGGGGAAGCTGTCCCTGGATCCCGGGACCCCGGCAGTGGCGGGCTGCACAGGCTCCCGGGAGGGGCGGTGTGGACAGTGAACTGTGCTCGCACACAGGCTTCTTGGTGGCGGCAGCAGCAGCCTTAGCGTCTCATGCCCGTCTCTGGGGTCCGTGCTGATCGCCACGGCTCGCGCCGATCTCTGGAGCTCCTTTAAGCGGCGCGCTTAATCCCCTCTCCTCGCGCACCAGGAAGCAAAGAGGGAAGAAAAGGTCTCTTGCCTCTTCGGCAGCTCCAGACATTTTCCCGGACTCCCTCCCGGCCAGCCGTGGTGCACTAGCCCCCCTCAGGCTGTGTTCGCGCCGCCAACCCCAGTCCTCTCCCTGGGATCCGACTGAAGCCCGAGCCTCAGCTCCCAGCCCCGCCTGCCCCGGTGGGTGAGCAGACGAGCCTCTCGGGCTGGTGAGTGCCGGTCGGCACCGATCCTCTGCGGGAATCTCTCCGCTTTGCCCTCCGCACCCTGTGGCTGCGCTCTCCTCCGCGGCTCCGAAGCTCCCCCCGCCCCGCCACCCGCAGTCTCCGCCCGCGACGGGGCTCCTAGTGTGTGGGAACCTTTCCTCCTTCACGGCTCCCTCCCACTGGTGCAGGGCCCGTCCCTGTTCTTTGTCTCTGTTTTTTCCTTTTTCTTTTGCCCTGCCCAGGTACCTGGGGAGTTTCTTGCCTTTGGGGAGGTCTGAGCTCTTCTGCCAGCGTTTGGTGGGTGTTCTGTAGGAGAAGTTCCACGTGTAGATGTATTTCTGATGTCTCTGTGGGGAGGAAGGCGATCTCCGCGTCTCACTCTTCCGCCATCTTGAAGCTCCTCCCAGAATTTACTTTTTGTACCAAAATTTTTCAGCCATAAGAATGGTCCTGGGGGGGGGGCAGGGCTAGGCCGGGAGGAGGCCCCGCAGAGGGGTCTGGGTGTCTAAGAATATTGAAAATATATTTAGCAAGTTTTCATTTACTTTTGATTAATTCTAAATGAACCGATAGCTTTGCAGTCCGGAAGGAGCCCAGTGGTTCTGAACACAATATTTTGTGGAATAAACTGTAATCTGTGATCATTGCCGCACTCACAACATTCCTATTAATCTTATTTCAAGTTACAACAATGCGACGCTTGTTTCCACACTTCTATTTTTAACTAATGAAAATTTATTACAAAGAAATCCTAATTATACCCTGTGGAGTGTGATTCAATGGCAAATCCACTGGTAATTTTCTTTTTTCAAAATTCCACATAATTGCATAAGAAGCGAAGAATGTAAGTTCTCCTGCAATAGTTGGTCTATAAATAAGATTCCCTAATGGGCCGAGCAAGCAGGTTTTTTTTCTTTGCACATTTTGTATGAGGTTTGACTAATCCACATTATAACCCTGATGCATGAAAACCCTTGTTAGACGTAGCACACGGTATATACCACGTTCTCATCACGTCCCCAAATCGGTAACCTGCATATTTTCACAGCACCCTGGACAGAGGTGGAAAAGCTGCAGATTTGGTGGGCGTCAGGAGGTGGGGCTGCCCTGGTTGAGCCGTTAAGTGACTGTATGACCTGAAGCGTCCGTCTCCTTCTCCCGAAATGCGGGAGTGCAGATGTGCCCAGACCATCCTGTGCACCTCTGTGCCTATATGTGCCGGAGCACCTTCCCAGTGGTGACAACCACAGATTCCTCCAGACACTGCCAAAGTCCCCCAGGAACAAACCACCCGGGCCAGAGCCCTGATCTGGACCTGTATCAGAAAACCCGGATGTATGTGGCGTGAGCGCCTTCAACCCTGCAATTCCCGGGTTGAGGCTGGTTTTGCAAAGAGCGAGGGAAGCGCCAGGCTTTTGAAGTGTGTGTGCCCTGCTGTTCTGGACCTCCAAGCACCTAGGACGCTGTCCCGGATGCAGGAGACACTAAGTCCCGGTGCTTCCCAGCGGGCTGCTCTTGAGGTTTGACATCCTCACTTGACCCGGGCGCATATCAGAAAGGTGACCTCAGGATCAGCTTTGCACCAGCCTGTTGAAGTCACTGCCCGAGGGCCCTGGTCCTCGGGGGCAGGGCTAGGCCGGGAGCAGGGGGTGTCTAAGCAGGGCTGCTCTCTAGGCGGCGGAGGTCCAGTCTGTGCATCATGGCTGAGAACAGGCGGCCTGGGAGGAGACCGGGGGTGGGGCTGGGGCTGCGCAGACCCCGCTCGCAGGTTGGGGAACAGGAGGCACCAGGCGTGGGGGGAACCGCGTCTGCATTTGGCCGGATGATTTCTTCCGGCAGCAAACGTCAAGGTGCTTTTGAAGGAGGTTTCCAGATGCCTTCTGAAGAAGGTGTAGAACCATAAAGAGATCTATCAAACGGCCAGTTAAATAAAATGATGCAGGTTGCCGAGCTGGTGCTTCGTAAAAGCAGCCTCTCTCCTTCCTCCCAGCCACCCTGCCTGGCCCCCGCCCTGGGCCCACGCTGGGCCCACGCTGGGCCCTCCTCCTCCTCCCGGACCCTTGTGTCCGGGCCGTGGCTGTGGCCACCCCTGAGGAGCGGGACGGACCGTCTCTGGGCGCACGCTGCCCAGCTGTCCCCGTCCCTGCCCAGATCGCCCAGGTGGCACCCCGTCTCCCCACGGTCACTGAAATCTCCCTCGCAGGTTAGACGTCGGGACAGTGTTTTCTGTCCCCTGAGTGTGGACAGAATAGTCTCCCCATAAATGTCTAACGTGCATTTATCAGAAACGAGACCGTATCTAAAAACAAAAGCGGAACCAGGTTGAAGCTCCACCTCTTGGTTCCAGTGACAGGCTCGCTCCGTTCCCTCGGGTGACGACCGGTCTCTGGCGGCGAAACGGTGAGGGACTCCCAGCCTCCTTCCTGGTGGCCCAGCGAGGTGCCCTCGGCCCTCGGGCTCCCACCGCCGGCTCGCCTCCCCTCCCGAGAGTGGCCATCCTGTTAGGGCTTCAGTCTCAGCTTTCCGCCCCAAAGGCAGCAAAGCTGTTTGCATCCCAAGAGCAAAATCTCTGCTTTGCTGGGCTGACTGTTCCAGGCTTTGCAATGTGTCCAAAGAACCTTTGCCCCTTACAGGGTTACCCAGAGGGTTTTGAAAGCTTGCAGTGAGAAGCAGTTGGGTCTCCAGGGTCACGTTTGACTCTCTGTGTCTTGTGCCCTGAAGGACGGAAGGCCATGTGAGTCCCGGTCGCGAGGAGGCGGAGAGAAAAGACGCGGGTGCCAAGACGCCGCCGCCCCAGATCCTTCCGCCTCTGGAGGAGCGGGTGACCCGCTTCCGAGACATGCTCCTGGAGAGAGGGGTAAGGACGTCACATGACAGCGCCCCTCAGTGGGAGTGGCTGAGCTACTGTCCCCCAGCCCAAGACCCCTCCCCTTCCTCGCCGAGCCCGCAATCACTGCCGGACATTCAGGGGCCACGTGGTGTGAGGCCCAAGCAAAGGAAACTGGATCCTGCTTCCTGTGTCCTAAAAGGGAAAGGAGGCTTTGAAGGGTGTGATGCATCGCGGGGTACTGTCGCCACCTGTCCAAGGAAGTGGCTGAGAGGTGAACAGGTGTGGGTCACCTGGAAGGGCCAGTCCCTGGGGCCGTGTGGAGAACTGATTGGTCTGTGTTTATGGCCTTCCTGCTGGAGCCCTGCTGGCTTTCCGGGGTCCACACCCCCAGAGGGACGGGCCCTCCTCTTCACCTGGGGAGGGACTCGTACACCTCTGGATCAACCCAACGGTTTTCGTACACCTGGGATGTCTTAATTGCAGTTGACTTCTGAATCTCATTTTGAATTGAGGAGGAGAAAACAGTTTATAATTGAATCTCCTTGCAATGACTTTTAGTTCCTGTCTTGGCTTTAGGGTGTAAAATGAGCCCGATACAATAGTTTAGCCCAGTTGGATTTCTTCATAAAATGAGACCGAACGCGAAGGCAGTAATAAGAACCGGTGTGTAATGATAATTATAATGAACACTGTAAATGGCCTTGGGGATTCAAAAGCAAATTCCCTCTGCAGTCAGCACCCACCCAAGGCTGCTTCCTGCGCGGCCTCTCCCAGAGCAGGTGCAGCTGGGAACTGGGGGGCGGGGGGCGGCCCGGGGAGACCGCCTCTCTCCCAGAGCAGGGGGTCTGAGCCGCGCTGGCATCTGGGCAGGGTGAGGCCCTGGGGCCACAGGGAAACTTAAATGGTGCCAGCGCTTAAGAATTAGGAGTAAGAAGGAGATTATCTCAGGCACCTTCCGTGGGAGACCTCTTTTCCTCTGCACCATGAATTTTAATGCATGCATTGCTCTAACTACCTAGAGACTCACTCAAAAATAAAATACAGCCCTTGGCGCAAGGACCTGGAAGGAAAAGTAGGCTTGTGAGCTTAAAACTGCAGTGCGGGCTTCCCTGGTGGCACAGTGGTTGAGAGTCCGCCTGCCGATGCAGGGGACACGGGTTTGTGCCCCGGTCTGGGAGGATCCCACATGCCGCGGAGCGGCTGGGCCCGTGAGCCATGGCCACTGAGCCTACGCGTCCGGAGCCTGTGCTCCGCAACGGGAGAGGCCACAACAGTGAGAGGCCCGCGTACCGCAAAAAAAAAAAAAAAAACTGCAGTGCAATGGATTAAGCCTGTGTTCACATATATGCCGAGTAACCCCGAAGTGCAAAATGGGGAGGCCATGCACACACACACGCACTGGAGTGGTCCCTGGTGTAGACGGAGGACGCGTTTTTGTAAAAAGACATCATTTTAAAAACTATATTTACGAGGCTAAAATTTTATTTTTAACAAAAGACTCCCTCCCCATGCAACTTTCCTTTTTTTTTTCTTTTTACCAAGACATAGAGATAATTTGATTAAACAAATCCTACAGGATGAAATAGCCTTGAAACAACTGACTCTCTTGTGAGAGGTGCGTCTCTGTGTGTGTGTATGTGTGTGTGTGCGCCTGTGAGTGTACATGCTTGTGTGTGTGTGTTTGTGTGGGGGGGTGGCTCCCTGCCCGACCCACCGAAGACTCCGCGTGGCAGTTGGGAAAGGGCCCCGGCCGACCTCTCCCTTCGCCCGTTGCTCGGCCTTCCCACTTCAACAGCAAAGACGGGTGGACAAAGCCAGTGTCACTACCTGGCTAAGGAGGGGAGGCCAGGAACACAGGCCGGAGCTCCGAGCTCGGGCCGTCCAGCCCCTCTGTTCCTACAGCAGAGAGATGGGTCCAGTGCCCGCATGCCCTTCTCCAGCCACCCTGGGAGGATTCTGCCAGCAGGGCTTTGACTCCATTTAGATGTCATCGCTGCCACTCGACGGGGTTGCTTATTCCGAGGCTGTCAGTGTCCTCCTGGTCCTGGAGGCTTGCACCCAGTGTCACCACCGGTCACCGTCCCTGGCGGCCGCCCTCAGCTGTCTCACAGCCCCCCTCACCCAACTTCCACTCTTGGCACGGGGTCCCTTCCCTGGGAGGCCCTCCCTCCCTCACCTCCCTGGCTCCCCAGCTGACAGATGATGCCATACGGCTTCTCTGTGTCCCCTCCACATCTTCGCCAAGTCACCATGCTGGCTCGCAGCTCCTGGAGACGCGGGACTCTCCAGTGCGCCGTCGGGCTCCCAGGGCCTGGCTCCCAGGAGGCACTCAGTGATTTCCCAGGACACCCTTCGTGTCCGAGCTCTGGTCTTGGTGCCCGCGGCCCGCCCAGCACGGATCCCGGAGTGGGCCCATGAGCCTGGATAAGAGGGTTTATCTCCTGGAGCAGCTGCTGTTTCCGTTTCCTTCTCCCCCACTCGTGTGGCCCCAAAGCATCTGCACGACAGGGCTTACGGCATCACTCATGTGAATGTGATAAAGCAGATCCCTCTCCCCTCAGAGCCACTGAGAATAAGATTCTCTTCTGCAAACCCACTGGGAGGGATACTCCTGAGTTTTGCTGCCACACCTCTTCTGATCGCGAGGACAGTGCAGGAATATCCATAATTCCGAGTATCTGAATGGACCCAGCCAGTCTGTCCCAGTGGAATTAACTGGGAGACATGGCCCGTCCTCCGTGAGACGTGATGGCATTGTGAGCCTTTGAGCAACATGTGCAGCCTTCATCTCATCAGTGTCTAAGTTTTCCACCTCTTTGTTCTGGAAACCAACCAGGCCCATCTTACCACCACAGCGTCAGACTAACCCACGTGTGGGAGGTTAGGGCTGCCGGAGACTCTTCCTTCTCCTTCCCAAGGGTGTGAGTCTCTGACTGTATCCCAGTGGCCTCAGCTGAGCAGTTTTACTAAGGAGATTTTCAGCGTGTTCTTGTCTCGTTGAGGTGGGTGATTCCATTCACCCACCCGTTCCACAGGTACTCATGCATGAGCCTCAGCAAAAGCACCCTGGGAACGGGAGGCGCCGACTCCAGTGCCCTGGGTTTTCTCTGGAGAGAGACTGGGGTGAGCCTAGACCCCTATCTTACAAGGGTTTCAGGAGCCCGCGTGCTGCTCCTGAATAGGAGAGGCCAACCTGAATGCACTGCTGGTGTCGTCAAGCAAAGCCAGCATTTATGACTTCTGCGCTTTATAAAGTGCGCCAGCAGCTTTTATGAGTTACTCATGTTCAAGAGGAGTTGACAGCTAAGCCCGTCAGATTTCCAGTTGCTTAAAAAGGAGGCCGAGAAAGGTCACTTTTCTCATAGCTTGGGTGATTAATACGATTTTCTTATTGCATTTGTTCAGGGCTTCAGCTCAGAAACTCATGTGCTTATAGAATGATGGCACGAGGTGTGTGGATTTCTAGTAGCTTAAAAAGGGTATGGTTTGGGGGCTTCCCTGGTGGCGCGGTGGTTGAGAGTCCGCCTGCCGATGCAGGGGACACGGGTTCGTGCCCCAGTCTGGGAGGATCCCACATGCCGTGGAGCGACTGGGCCCGTGAGCCGTGGCCGCTGCGCCTGCGCGTCCGGAGCCTGCGCCCCGCAATGGGAGAGGCCGCAGCAGTGAGAGGCCCGCGTACCACAAAAAAAAAAAAAAAAAAAAAAAAAATGGTATGGTTTGGGGCATTGCATGGGGATTATGGCTTGGGGAAGGGGCCTTCGGTTTTGTGGTTTTGAAATATGTAAGTGGAAGGTTTTGTTTTTGTATTGTTTCACAGTAGGGCTTTCTTTAAACTTTGGCCTATAAAGAGGCAGGATTCATTGAGTAGCAGAGGATTAATTGAACGCTGTCTATTTAGATAAATGCATCCGAGACGTTTTATTGAAGGCGTCTTCCTTCTGCAAAGTATCCCTTGGAAGTGGCTTTCCCAGGTGCCGAGAAAGAAAGACTCTTCCATAACCCTGGACCTGATTCAGGCACTGCAGGGTCCCTCTGCGGGTGACCCCCAGCCAGCTTCCCAGCAGCAGGCAGCCTTGGGGAGACTGCCTGGCACAGTGGCCAGCTCTGCAGCTGAGACCCCTGGACTTGGGTCCAGGTCTGTGTTGAAAATGGAACTCACAGGCCACAGGCCCTCGCCAGCCCAGCCGCAGTGGCCTCTCTCTGCGCTAAGACAGGCGTCCACCAGGAGGTTTTTGGTGCAAAGTCGGTCCAGGTGGAGGAGAGGCTCTTCACCAGGTGTCCTCCCACCATCAGGGAAGCTGCATCTTCTCCCATGTGGCGGGAAGACCCCCTCCCCGGTGGGGGACGTCGGGTGCTCCTTCACTCAGATGCATAAGTGGTGTTGCCTGGAGCTGTAGCGGCACACTCGGGCCAAGACATCTGAGGGAGGGTTTCGGTCACCCTCGGGTGCGGGTACACATCACAGGTGAGATGGCTCTGAAGGTGAGGTGCCTGAGCTGTAGCAGCTCTTGAGTTGTGGACACCTGCAGGGTCTCTTCCACGAGGTGAATCTTTGCTCCTTGGGAAGCTTATCCGCTTCGTGTTCCGATGGCAGCTCTTCAGAGCCTCACCAGGCACGTACAACTAATAAAATAAAATCGTGCTCTCAGAAGAACACATGCTCCTTCTAGGAAAATGACAAAATACAAAGAGTAGAAATAAGAACAAAATCACCTGAAGCCCTACCCCAATTATTATCATCAATGGGTACATTTCCTTCCAGTCTTTCTTTCTAAAAACAGATTTTAAAGAAATAGCAAAAAAATAAACATTTGTATTAAATAGTATAACCAAGATTGAACTGTGGTTGAACATGGCTGAACCAAAGTTTTTTAATATAGTCAATTTCATAAGGCTCAGCCTAACTTATACATTTATATACTGTTTTCTCCTTTTACCCTTTTTTTTTTTTTTTTTTTTTTTTTTTTTTTTTTTTTTTTTTTGCGGTACGCAGGCCTCTCACTGCCGCGGCCTCTCCCGTCGTGGAGCACAGGCTCCAGACGCACAGGCTCAGCGGCCATGGCTCACGGGCCCAGCCGCTCCGCAGCACGTGAGATCCTCCCGGACCGGGGCACGAACTCATGTCCCCCGCATCGGCAGGCGGACTCTCAACCGCTGCGCCACCAGGGAAGCCCTACCCATTTTTAAAATATTACTATAAACCTTTGGAGACATTTTTGATGAGGATATAGTAGTCAATTCACTGTCAGTTCAAAGATCCTATTTTTCATCTATTTAGTTTATTGCCCAGTTTTGCTAGTTTAACTAATACTCTGATGACCATATCGATGCGTTAATGTTGGTTATTTTGTGTGTAGGATTGTTTCCTACACGCTGTCAACATTCGACCTGTATTACCAAATTGTTGTGGAAAAAGTCTTTTTCTTACAATGGGTTCTCCCAGTGGTGTTTGGCTAGCGTGCTCCACCAGCACCGAATAGTAAGAAGTATAAATATTTACTATTTATTATTTTTTGAATCTCCTTCTTCTTTACCTTTGATCTGGGTTTTCTCTTGGTTTCTATGCTGTGGTTTTTCTTTCCTGAATTAACGGCCATGGCCTTCGGCGATTCAGCTCTGTCGATATTACCGTGGTCGCCTCTCTATTAAGTGAGTAGATCGCGGTCTAATCATGAAGATGACCTTGGGGGGGGGGTTGTGGACCACCCACTCTAATGCCTAGAAAGGGCTTATAACTGTCCCTAACGTGAAAGAAAAGTAAGTAAAATTAGCTGAGAAACGGTGGAGTAACAGTGCAAAATTTTATTTATCAATCAAAATACCAAAAAAAGGCGCCAAAATTGGCAAAACACCATGAGCGCTAGAAGTTGAGGGTGGGAACCGGCATGTCCCGGAGTCGGGGGGGCACGCAGCCCCCGTCTCACTTCTGCGTCACCTGTGGCTCCCCGGGCTCCCCTGGGCTCAGGGGAACCTTCCACGTGCCGACCACTCCCCCCTCTCAATTTAGGGACTGAGCATCTCCAGGGCCAGGGAGGGTGGGAGCAGGAGGTAAACCTCCACTTCCCCGCCTTCGGTGGGATGGATTGCAGGCAGATTCCAGCGTGTTCTACATGAGTCTCCACGGTTCCCTGGGGGCACGGCGCCCTGCGGCCCCCAGGGGCCACCTGCCCATTTATGCACCGTCCTCGGCTCTTCTCCCTCCACGTGTCAGCGTCCTGCATGCCCGGCATCACCTCCCCAATGCGCCGCCGTCACCCCAGCTCCCTTCTCGCGGCTGCTTCCAGAGGATCCCAGAGGTGATACCGCCTCCCGTCCAGGATGAGCCAGGAGCAGCCTGCTCGCTTCATCCCGTGCTGTGTCCACCTCAGGCCGCCTTTAATTGTCAGGAGCTCCAGAGCCAGAAATAGAAGACACAGCTGTGCGTTGCAGGAAATTGGATAAAGAGGGTAATGGCGTGAGCGCTAATTACAAGCAACACGCCATCTGTCATCAGCGCAGCCCGCAGGCGGCGTGGAGGACAGAGCAGAGGACCAGAGGATGCTGGGCACATCCTCACACGTGACCCGCAGCGTCAGGGCGGCGGGGTCTGGGCGCCCAGGAGGGGTGGCCCCGCAGGGAGAGGTAGTGGGCAGGGAGGGGCTCGGACGGAGGGAGGTGGTGTTGGGGCGCAGGAGGTGGGGGCTGGAGGTAGAGAAGCCAGGAGGGCAAACTTGGGCAAGTGCACGGAGGGGCCGTGGCCACGGTCTCCGGCCCCTGGAAGCAGAGGGCAGCGGGCTCAGGCTGGAGGGAGATTCAGGGACCCTCTTCAGGGGGCACTGGGCCTCCTGCACGGCTCAGCAGGTCAGGTCCCCCCCGCCAGCGGCCTCGTGCCCCCTCAGAGCTCCCGCACCTGCTTCTCCCCTTCCCAGGTGAGAGAGGCCTTCGCACCTCCCGACTGAGGCCTTGGGCCGTTTCCCTGAGACCGGGAGCGACCAGAGGTGACAGGAAGGGGAGAGAGGATGCCAGCCGAGGGTCCGGCCAGCACGTGCAGGCAGACAGACGGGCAGACGGGTGCCTTCCTCTCGTCCTCCGGCTCCTGGCCTTTTCTGTGACCCAAGCGTTGACAAGCACTGAAAACCGCCTTTGGTTTCGGAGACGAAGCATGCCTGCCTCCTTTGGGTGCCCAGCCCGGGGGCAGGACCCCGAGAGGACGGCCATGGCCCCGTGGCCCCCACAGGCCTTGCGTTATTATCTCGCTTTTTAGCCTTAACCCAGCGCTCTCAGAGCGCGTTACTTTACGGAGTCCCTTTCCCCAGGAGCAACGCGGGACCCACCCCTTGGCCTTCGGAGAGGTTTCCGTGAAGGTGGGGCTGAGGTTGGAGCCGGTGTCATCCGGGGAAGGGTCACCTCGTGGTGGCTTCCGAGAGGGCGTCACCCTGCCGTGCCCCGCGGGTGGAGGCCTCAGGTGCCCGGCGTGGGGACCGTCGGGGACCCTCGCTGGTGGGGGGCGCTCAGGGCCGCTCAGCTGGACAGGACGCTGGGTGGACAGCTGGGGCCAGACCCGAGAGGCCTGGGTGCCGGCCGAGTGGCCGACCCGTCGGTCTGAGGGCTCTTGGAAAGACGGGGGCTGCGGGTCAAGGGAAAATGACGCTGGGGGACGGGGAGCCATCAGGAGGCCACTGTGGTCGTGCAGGCAGGAGATGACCACCACCTCCAAAGGCGACAAGGATGAGGCTGTCATTTTGCTACTTGTGCCGGCACGATTCTTTGGGGTTTTAAGACACGGTTATTTTTCTGGGAGAACCTTGACAACAGCTACGACAGGAAGGGCCTGGTGTTATGTGGCCGCAGGGAGGGTACCGGTGTCTCCCCTCTGATCCACAGCCTCGCTGGAGCTGTCACCTCTCCAGCAGTGACACCTGTAGGTGCAGACAGTGCCACGTGGGATGCCCACGTGTCGGCCAGCCAGGCGGCAGCCGCGGACCACTGCCGGGGGCGGACGCCCGCGGACACTCTCCACTTTACCACGGCAGCGTGCGTCCGGGTCTGCGAACTGCACCCTCTGGCGGTCCACGCCGCTGCTCCTCTCCGGGCCTGTGTTTCAAACCACCAGCCCTGGTGTCTTCTTGTCGTAGACGTAGCAGAGAACACAATTCAGGCCCTGAAGGTGAGTCGGAGGGGAGTCGGCCAGCAGGAGAAGCACACGACTGCAGGAGGCTCGCCTCCAGCACAGCTCCAGGGACCCGCTGCCCATGTCTCCCGATTCCCAGCCCGTAGGGGGTGACGTTCCAGTGGGGGGTTAAAGAAGGATGTGCATGAGTGTTAACCAGAGGCCAGCGGCACTGGGCCAGGGCAGTGTCCAAACACGCTCTCACCGAGACAAGTGACCGTGACCTTCACCCACAGCACGGAGTCGCCTGGTGTCAGCACCCTGAGATGGAATACGTTGCCCACTTCAGGAGATGATGTATACATCACAGAACACGGCCCAGGAAGGGAGACAGAATCACTACACGACACGGTCAGGCTGCAGGGAAGGACGGGACTTCTGCAGGAAAGGGTCCAACATTGGCTGAAGCATTCCACGATCCTGGACCAAATCACATGTAAAATGTCAAAGACTCGGACGCCTCTCAGGCACACGAGGGATTGCGATCTCACTGTTGAGAAGCAAAGGCCACGTGAGAGGCAAGAGCATGCGTTTGTCTTGGGGACCTGCTGTGTGGGCAGAGTTCTAGGGTGGCCCCGAGACTCCCACCCCGGGGCACACATCTTGAATAACCCCCTCCCTTGAGAGTGGGCAGGACTCCGGATAGGATGGGGGGGTCGCCCCCATGTCGGTGTGACACCATATGTTATGTAAGACTGGGTCTCACATATAGAGGTTCTCCCACCGGCGTTAAGGAAGCCGACCTATTGTGGAGGCCCCACCGTGGAGAACTTGCGGACCCCTGGGAGTGGAGAGTGGCTCCCCGCAGGCCTCCAGCAAGAAAGGGGAGGCCTCAGCCCGTGCCCCATGGAGCGAACCTTCCAGACAACGTGACCGTGGGGGCACAGGTCCAGGGAGGCTGGGCTTCCATCAGGAGTGAGTCTCACCGTCGAGGGAACCACAGTCATCGGGGTCCTTCTTTGGGAAGAGTCCGTCCCACGGACAAGGCTGTGTCCACCCGCAAGCGGTGACGGGCCCCGTTTCACACTCGACTGTCCAGACTTCCCTTCTGCTCCGGCCTCTGTCGCAGGTCCCACATGCGGGCTGCCCCTCTGTCCGGAGCTGCCACCCTCCTCAGAACTTCAAGAGCGTCTGTTAGCGTGGCCGTCAGGTTGTGTGGCGACGTCCGTTTTATCACACATCCCAGCAGCAGTGAGCTCACCCAGCACCCGGATCTCCAACAAGAGGGACCAGGGCTTCTTGAAGAATGCTGATTCTAGGGTCAAGGTAGGAGCGATATGAGATGACCCTGGAGCATCTTGAAGGGCCCAGAAAACAAAATGATGGGGTACGTCCCAGGGACACGGGAGCCAACCGCAACAGCCAAACCAGGAGCAAATCAATAATCGTGTTAGATCATAACCCAAAGTATGAAGTAAATATCCATGAGTCTATACTGACATAAACAAATGACTGAACAAATAAGCAAATGTGAGAGAATGGACAAATGCCCCATCCAGAAGAATGCCAAGGAACTTATACAGATGCTCCCATCTCAGGAGGTGAGTAGGACCCCTTAAGTGTGGGCTGTACATTGTGACTTCCTTCCAAAGAGGACAGCATGGGATAGGGGAAAAAGAATAAATTCATAGAGCAAAGACCTCAGCTGGTCAATCAAGGTCAACATCAGCTCTGATAAGTTACGTTGACAGTATGGACCTTGATAGGATGTGACAAGAAGGGCATATTTTCTGGGGTCTTCCTCCCCAAACCCACAGCCCTGGTCGAACCAGGAGAAAAACTGAGACAAATCCCAGCAGAGATACATCTCACAAAATAGCTGACCAGCACTCCTCAGAACTATCAAGGTCATCGAAACCAAGGAGAGTGAGAAACTGTACAGCCCAGAGGAGCCCGAGGAGACGTGAGACTACATGTGATGTGGTGTCCTGCGTGGAGTCCTGGGACAGAAAAAAAAATTAGGCAAAAATTGAAGAAACCTGAGTAAGGTGTGGACTCCTGTTAATAATAGTGTAGACACATCTGGCGTACTAACATTAAGATGTCAGCAATATAGGAAACTGGGTATGGGGTAGACAGTAGCTTCATAATATTTTTGCAAGTTTTCTGTAAATCTAAAACTATTAGAAAGTAGGGTAGTTTGTTTAAAA
Source organism: Kogia breviceps (assembly GCF_026419965.1). Lineage (NCBI taxonomy): Eukaryota > Metazoa > Chordata > Mammalia > Artiodactyla > Physeteridae > Kogia > Kogia breviceps. The sequence goes on from NC_081311.1 coordinate 1,877,450, forward strand.
AGGTGACCTAACCTAAAAAAGGTTTAAATGTTGATTAAAAATAAATTAAAGGGCTTCCCTGGTGGCGCAGTGGTCGAGAGTCCGCCTGCCGATGCAGGGGACGCAGGTTCGTGCCCCGGTCCGGGAAGATCCCACGTGCCGCGGAGCGGCTGGGCCCGTGAGCCATGGCCTCTGGGCCTGTGCGTCCGGAGCCTGTGCTCCGCAACGGGAGAGGCCACAACAGTGAGAGGCCCGCGTACCACACCCACAAAAAAAAATCAATTAAAATTGTGCCAAACTCTGATTATTTCTAAAACACTGTCCTCTGTTATGACCTGTGGTGTCCTGAAAATTTTTACAAGTATCTCCTTTCACAGTGTGATGTTTCAGAATGTCCCAGCTTCACAGACATAATTGGGGTTTTAGATCAGGACGCATGGCTCTGGAAGATATCCAGGGAGGAAATAGTGTCATGAGTCTAGAAATTAGATTTTCAAATGCTCTAAATATTGATTTTCTTAAAAGTTTGACAGGTTGAACAATTTTAAACGATGCTACATCCCTGAACCCCTGGTTCCTCCGTGCCGACTCTCACCATTGACCACTTCAGTGTGACTCCAGGCTCAGCATAAGATGCTAAAAGCAACTCTATTGACTATCTTTCTTCAGGTGTCAGCGTTTTCTACCTGGGAGAAAGAATTACACAAAATCGTGTTTGACCCGCGCTACCTCCTGCTAAGCTCCGAGGAGCGGAAACAGGTAAGGTGGTAGGAGGTGCGGTGATGGACTCGAGGACGCAGACTTAAAGCGATGCTCCCTCCCGAGATCTCTGCGGACGAGCAGGTGCCTGTCATCTTTGCTGTGTCGGTAGGGAAGCCATGAGAGTTGATTGCTGGCCTGTGAGCTTGTGCGTGGGAAGAGCTACGGGTGCAGAGGGGGGCTACCCTGGTACCTGCGCTTAGCGAACCGCCTGGTCATGACCCCATGAGACAAATGCAGAGGTGAACGCTCAGCTTTGGGGAACATTAACCACATCCTGGGTGACTGTATTAAAAAGACTTAAGATCTGATATAATACAAGTGAAATAGGAGAGGGTCCAGGGAACAATCGTAGCAAAAGTAAAGGATGGACTTGTCTAGAAAGTGGGTCCCCAGAAAAGCAAGAATGGATTAGAGATAGCTGGCCTGGAGGTCATTTCAAATGGACACTTGACAGGAGTCTGCCCTGGCTTGTTGAGAAGTCAAGTCACGGAGCCAGCACTGTCTCCCGGATTAAGCAAACAGACAGAGGGACGGGCTGTGCTGACCGGTGGGGACGCTTGAGCTTTCACAGCCCTGCCAGGATCTGGTGGCTCCTGGAGCACATCCAAGAAGGGCCCCGAGATAAATTCCAGAAGGATCCAGATTCTGCATCCGCGTCTCTGTTCCTGCCCCAATCATGCGTCTCCCTCCCTCTGGCCCCCGAGTGCAGAGCAGATACGTGTGGAAAGTGGGCGACCAGGCGCCATATCCCTGGAGACACAAGCCCACGAGGGTCGTCTCACCTCCGACGCCACGGCCCTGGCAGCACCCATCTGATTTCAGACGGTAGCGTCTGGGAAAGGCCGGGCCAGGAGGATGGAAAGTGCAAGTTTATTTTCAATTCTGTCGTCAACTCGTGAGATGCCCTTAGGTATAGACCAAGGGGCTCAGTGTAGGCCAAGCGGGGAGGCCCTCGCTTGGTGTTTGGGTGTTTCCTATCTGTTTTCCCCACAGCCGAGGAAACTCGGTGATTTTAATCACTGGTAATAATATCTCACCCTTTTGTCGCCCTATTACAAATCACAAAGTTCGGCTCTCCAGCTGTGACCAGAGAGAAGCCCATTTATTTTGGTGACAAGATCACTAGAAACCGTAACAGATAACGATCAGCACGGCTGTGGACTCTGTCTCACTGACTCTGTCGTGATCAGTGCTCTTCCATCTCTAGTCCGTGGATGGTTTTAGAGGCCATCAGCCTCTTTAAAGGAAGTCGAAGAAATGAAGACGTAAGACCCTTCCCACCACATCCCCCCAGAAAAGTCGAGCCGATGATTCAATGCTTAAGCCCCGTCTCTCAGACGTCAGGGAGCTCAGGGCGCCGTTTGCCCGGAATGGACCAGGCTCTTGGGCGGGGCAGGGTCTCCTGCCCTCCTGGTGTCTGGGGGGTGGTCATGGCACAAGACTCACCCACGGGAGCAGGGGGGCTGGACTCCCACGGCCCCGGTGAGAGAGACAGGCGCTGAGCGGGAGGGCCAGTGACTGCCAGGGTGCCCTCGGGGCAGACAGATCGCACTAGAAGGTCAGCTCACAGAGTCCGCCGTTTGGCGGGGGGCCCTCGGACGGCCCCGTGAAATCACGCAGAGGAGACACCAGGCTGTGTTCTTGCCACAGCGTGGTCCCAGAGCCCCACGGGGAGGAGGAGGAGGAAGCAGGCTCCCCGGAGCTGATGCACTTCAGCCCCAGAGAGGCCTCAGATTAAACGCCTGCGTCGTAAGAGAAACCCCACCCCAGCAAATCGACAGTGTTGTAGTTTCTGAGAGGCCCGGGGCTGAGGCTGAACTGATGAAGGAAACCATCTTTGGGCCCCATTCAGGAAACACTGTCCTATTTATGAATGAATTGGGCTGGCAAGCCCCAGACATGGACTCTGTGTGGGACCTACTGTCACATAGCGTTCGTGGGGAAAGCCGAGGCTCATGGTGTATGCGTTGCATCCATCCTTCCACGGGGCCTGCAGAGGAGATGTGAATGAGCCTAAACAGAGAGTAGGGGTCCTGGGAGCGGCCGTCAGACCTGTTCCTATGGTAACACAGAGTGTTCCATCTTACTTCACTCGAACACGCCATGACAAGATAATAATGGCTAACGGTCTCTCTCTTAAAAAGTCATGCCCCATTTTGAATAAAACTGGTGTAATTTGTTAAAGAGGAGGGAAAAAAAAACCTGTTACATTAAATTATAGCGGCATAAATAAAGCAGCAGAGCAAAGGCAGAGGAGAGAGCAAAATCTGATTAGAGGCATAAATGGTTCCAGGCAGAGAGAGAAGGAGGTCTTTCTCACCAGCTCTGACCCCACCAACAGCCGGGGTTTCTATCCAGATTTAAAATTAATAGAGCAAAACTCCGACTAATGATGGACCCACATGCGTTTATTTGGATAATAACCCCACATTTACCTTTTTTATTAGCTTAAATTATAAAAGAACTGGAGAGTTTACATTACCACTTGCCTTGAAGGTGAAATAAGCCGATCATATTCTTACTCAAATATATATGCACGCTCTCCGTCTAAGGCCCGTTCTTGAATATTTCATTATGCTGATGATTCTTCAGGAGGCGAGTAGCATTCTGTATTTGTACTCCTGTAAAGGCTGGCCGTGACTGAAATGGAATCTGAAACCATCAGGCAGAGCCGGGAGACCCACTCCGCAGGGGAGTGATGGGGTTTCGGCCAAGTCGCCACTTCCTGGTTCCGTGTCCTCGGCAGGAGGGCGGGAGAGTCCCTGAGCTCTTGGCTCAGATTCCGGTATCTGCAGTGGCCACTGATTGGGTTGGTACAGAATTGCTATTTATTGGCCTAATAGGACCAGGCGTGGGCTTTTTGTTGATCTATTTATCCGCGTCGTTCGTACACCCATCTAGATTTTCTCCAGTTTATTCTCCTTTTAATGTTCTCAACGCTTGGAGAGCTTTGGGAACGAAACAGCTGTCTCCACCTCCCTTTGGCTTTAGTCTACAAATGACAATTTTCTGATATTAGAACAATGAACTTAATTAATTATTAATTAAGTTATTAATCCAACTTATTAATCCAAGCAAGGGAGGCTCACTCCGTGGTCTACTGCAGAGAAGGATTCCCTGGTGGCATTTTGTGACGTTGGTTGCCAGTACCCAAGAGAAGCCTTTCCAGGGTCTTGGGTGGATTTGCCTACCAGACAATATCCATATCCTTTAGGCTAAGGGACTGGTTTTCCTGTTGAGGTAGAGCCTTCAAAGCCCACCTCTCGTCAAGCTGGGGAGCGGGAGTGTAGTGCCCGGGGGTCGGTTCTCCTCACTGGGTGTTTCCACGACACCCAGGAGAGGTTCACCTGGTCCACGGGAGCGTCTGGGGACTCAGACCCTTGTTCACAAGTGGGTCTTCTTGAAGACTAGAGTGTGGGAAACCAGAGATGCTGGGTTGACTTTCTTTTCACAAGTTCAAAGTCGTTTTGGAGGCTCAAACGCCAGTTCCTTTGCCATAGGGATGACTAGAACAAAGTACGTACTCCCATGTGTCAAGGGGCTGCTGGCCAGGATGTGCGAGTCGGTGAGACAGCGCGTGCAGGTAAGTGCTGCTCGGGAGGTTCCAAAACAAGAAATATGGGAGCACTGGAGCTGGGGTTTCCAAACTGTCCACCGCTCCCAGCGCACCTCTAGAGAGAGCTGCCCCCTCATACCCAGGATTTCTAAGCAGGCCGATTCAGTGTCTGGCCCCCAGATGGTGCCTGGGCGTGGAGAAGCACTTGGCCTCATGGGAGAGCAGGTGTAATTGTCCAGACACTTGTTTTCATGGAGAGGCCAGATTAAAGGCTCTAGTTTGTAGCTCCAGCAACTGTGAAAAAGACAGGCTTATCTCAGATTCTTGCTGTGTTTTTGTGTGGTGTTTGAAGCACAAGAGTTCATTTCTGATATGCATTCTTGTAATAGTTCTCTTTTGTGTGTGTCTTAAGATATTTGAACAGTTTGTCAAGACAAGAATAAAAGAAGAATACAAGGAAAAGAAAAGCAAATTGCTGCTAGCCAAAGAAGAATTCAAAAAACTTCTAGAGGAATCTAAACTCTCACCCAGGTATGGAAAGTGAGTTAAGGCCAGGCGATTTCTGGGGCTGGAAATTTACCAAATTTTGTAAGGGGTCTTTTTTTTTTTTTTTTTTTTTTTTTTTTTGCGGTACGCGGGCCTCTCACTGTTGTGGCCTCTCCCGTTGCGGAGCGCAGGCTCCGGACGCGCAGGCTCAGCGGCCATGGCTCACGGGCCCAGCCGCTCCGCAGCATGTGGGATCTTCCCGGACCGGGGCACGAACCCGCGTCCCCTGCATCGGCAGGCGGATTCTCAACCACTGCGCCACCAGGGAAGCCCTGTAAGGGGTCTTTTAAAGCCAGCTTGGGTTAAATCCTGTGACCTGTGTTCCACAGACATCAGACGTGTAATTTTGGAGTGGGAAGCCCTCCTCCCCTGTGCCGGCCGTGAACAAACCTCCCAGCCCTGCTTGCTAACGGCAGCTCTGTCCACCTTACGTGGTGGATTTCCACAGGTCAGCAGCCCTGACTCCAAGGCCAAAATAACTCCTCAATGGGTCAGCCCTCGTGAGATGGGGCCTAATTCCCCTGATCTAATGATGGAGGAGTACAAATGCAAAACAAACGATGCACGGCAACAGCAAAATGAACCCCGCCAGCCCCTGGGTTCCACACGCCTGGGCCGCTGTCCAGAGTGTGAAGTGAACGCTCTCCACACCAGCAAAGGGCCGAGCGAACCTGGCTGCCAACCTCACCTAAGATAATCAGGCATTATTCCCGTGAAGTAAAACAAACTGATATGAAAACGATGTTAGAAACTAGAAAAATGCATAAGCTGAACTCGACTTTAAAATTAACTTTAATTGACCCTTAAAAATTCATGCACAAGAACTACTTAATTATACAGCTATAACTTTTATGAGCGAAAAATGGTTGATTTTGATGTATTTTTATTTTAAATTGGAACATTATTTTTAAGTGGACATTTACACATTATGAGTTTTAATAATAATGCTGGCATCATGCATTTTTAATAATAATGTGTAAATAAATCATATTTAAATGAACATTAATGGATGTTTGCCTTCCATGCAGGTGTAAGCATCTACATTTTCATCAATAATTGGTTAATTCATTGGCCAATAATTGGATAATATAATTTAGTGTTGGTCACATAGGCCTCAGAAAACTTCTTTGACTATTTAAAAGATAGATATTTTGTGAATGGGAAAGGAACCTCGCGTGAATTATCCCCGTCACCAGATGCCAACCTCGGAAAGCAGATGTGGGCCTAATGACTTGTAAATTGTGATTTTCTATGAGAACGCTGGCTTCTAGCCGTGGCTTTGCTCGGTCCCCGCAGCTGGCGACCCTGGGTGGGAGGGGGGAGTCGGATCTAGAGCCCCTGCCTCAGTGCACAGCAGCCCTGGCCATCCCTGGCCCCCGCCGCAGGGTCAGGCACTGGGCCTTCACGGCTCAGGTGTCTTGATCTGAGGGGGTGTAGCTGCCCTGCCTCACGGGCCACTAGGAGGATGGTGTGCGGGGCTTCACGTAGGCAAGACGCAAGGTACCTGGCAGGTCCCGGAGAGCTGCCATCATTACCACTGGTGCTGTCTGTGAAAGTCTCTGTCCATCCATCGGTAAAATGTTAAGAATAGCCAACCTAGTCCCCCTCCCATGAATATGTTACGAAGGCAAAGGAGAAATATTTAGAATGTGTTCAGCAATTACGAAAAAGATTACGCACACAGAGAAGGAAAATCAGTGGTAGAAATGAAGTTGACTCTTCTTTGAAATTGGATTTAATTGCCTGCTATTTTTTAGAAATGTGCACTGGGCATGTATTACTTTTATAATGATAGAACTCGTTTTTATTTCAAAGGTAGCTGATTCTGCGACATTTCGAAGCCCTTTTCAGACCTTTACATTCTCTTCCTGCCGTTTCACAGGCGCCCTAGTGAGAGTGCTTCTCCCTGCCTCCCCCGGTCGCCCGCGGGCTCAGCGCGGGCGTCCTGAGCTCCCTCGGCCCCACCTCCAGCCGCCCTGGCTCTCATCCTAGCCCTGGGAATAGTCCAGGGCCACATCCCAGCCCTGCCCAGCTCTCGGGGTCTTGGAGCGGGGAGAGGAGCCTCCCGGGACCTCCCCGTGGGCTGGCGCACTGGCGCTCCGGCCACAGCGGCCACCTCCCTCGAGTGCGGGTGGCCGCGTCCCCGGGGGAAAGGGAGACGCAGGGCGGGTGACTCGGAGGACTTCCCCAGGCTCACTGGACCGTCCTCCAGGGTCAGCGGCGAGCCAGGCTGTCCCCTTGGGCGCGGCTAAAGGGTCGGAGGTTTCTTTTTTCTTTTCAGGGCCACTTCTTTTCAGAGGTGCCCAGAATAGGACCTCTCTAGAAGGGGCTCCGCCCAGCCCCTGATTGAAGATGCCCGGGCTCCCCCTAGACACGCGACCAAAATAACAAGCCCCCTGTGTCTCTCAGCATCATACTTCTCCCAAGAAGGTCGGTGATGGAAGCTCAGATAAGCGTGTGTTAGTCACACCTCATGGCAGTTGTGAAATCATGGAAGGAGGCAAGGGAGGGAGGGAGGAAACGGAGGAGAGAACACGGAGAAAGTTGAAAACCAGAGAGCACAGTTTTCTCTCCATCCCGGGGTGTGCAGGGAGGAGAGCAGTGCCTGGTGAGGAAGGACCGAGGCTCGTCGTTCAGTGACAACCCGTGAGGATGGGTTACTAATTACCCATCTTGTCTCCTAACAGCCGTGTCACTATAATCTTGTTATTCACGTATAAAAAAAGAGCCCTTCAGTTATAATAATTTAATGCCGCAATTAAATGTCTGCAATGAAATATGAGTTTCTCCACAAAGAGAAAGAGGAGGAGCAAGGGCCCCCCACCCCGGCCCCGGGCACAGGGCGAGCGCGTTTCTCACCTATCGGGGTCCCTCCTGCAGCTCCAGCCCCCGCTCTCTGCAAGCAGAAGGCCGGCGATTGGCTGCAGGAACGGGCCCCTCCCCCGCACCCCCGTGCCTGGAGCTGAGCCAACCACCGGCTTCAAGCTCCGGCAGAGCCACGCCCACTCCTTCGGCCCTTGGAGCGGCCCCACCCGCTCTGGCCTGGCCCGGCTGGTGCCGCCGAGTTTCTTACAGGGGCCTCCCTGGCCCGGCAATCGTGGATTCAGTCAGTATTGGGGTGCTGGGCACATGCCGGCCACTGGGCTTAGACATTCGAGATGCTCCATAGGAAACAAAGCAGGTAACACAGTCGTACTGGAGCAGCGAGAGGCGAGTGACATTGCACAACTGAGGCTCATCAAGATGATACCCAGTTCTCTGACCCGTAGACGGGGCGAGTTTCCCTGAGGAAGACAGGCTGGCCCTGACATCTAACGAGGAGAGGGCTTTACACGATGAGTGAAGACATGAGGGGAGGGTGTGCCGGGCAGAGAGAACAGCACACGCAAAGAGCGTGGCGAGTTGGAGCCCAGTGAGAGGGGACAGCAGACCTGGCTGGCCGGGGCGGTGATGGGGGCAGGGGCGGTGAGCAGCTCGGAGTGACACCAGGCCCAGGAGGCAAGTGAGGCCAGGTTCACGCCCCGAGGCCCGCTGGGTGCAGAGATGCGCAAGTGTGTGAGCTCTGTGGCTCGGGCCCCGCCGGGCCGGCCGGAAAGAGCAGCCAGTGAAGGGGGCGGGCCGGTGGTGGCAGAGGCCCAGCGCCGTCCCCTTCTGCCCGGGCCCCTGCCGTCCTCCTGCCAGGGGCCCTGCTCCCAGGTCTGGAAGAGGGGAGCTCCCCCCGCCCCGAGCTCGGGCCGGAGGCGCTCAGGGCGCCGGGGCCCGCTCTGCTCCAGGGAGGGATCTCAGGGTGCTCTTGGTCTTTCAGGACCACATTTAAGGAGTTTGCAGAGAAGTACGGCCAGGATCAGAGGTTTCGACTTGTCCCCAAACGGAAGGACCAGGAGCATTTTTTCAACCAATTCATCCTCATCCTCAAGAAGCGGGACAAGGAAAACAGACTCAGGCTACGGAAAATGAGATGAGTGGGTGCAAACGCCATCGGGCTGAGCGTGGCGGAGGCTTGGGGGACGGGCGCCCACGCAGCCAGGTCGGGAGCTGTCGTTCTCAGAGGGTTATTGTTTCATATTGAAGCTCTCTTTGGTGCAACTTTCCGAGTTTGATGCATTTCTAATTGCCATGCTATGTCTCTCCCTTAATTGCTTTAATTATGCAAATTACTTGTAATATAGACAGATTCTAAATCTGCTGCAGGTCTGTACCTCAGCAGAAACAGACACCATCTCTGACCATCTCAAGGTGTCTTCATGAGTCGAGCTGATTATCTGAAACTCTTCTGAAAATCTCCATGAGTTCCTTCCATGCTTCAGGAGTTGTGTGGTGTTGGGACGTCCCGGCTCGGGTCCCCGGGTCTAGTTCTCTGAGTAGTAGTGTAGCCTGTTCATCATCATAGTGACGCCTGTGACGGTCGGACACACGCACCGTGGGCCACCTGCAGGTCAGAGGGCGTCGCCCCGCCCCCTCCGGGGACATCGGGCCTGGAGAAGGGGGCTGTGCTTTCTGTGGGAGGTCCTGCTTAAAAAAGAATTATTTTGTACAGAATCATCCTATTAATATTTAAGTTATTTTTCTTGTATGCCCAGAGTTTGCATGAGATTTTTCTCACCATCTTTGTATAAAAAATTTAAAAAATTTTTGAATTAATAAATATTTTAAACCAGTGTATTTTCGTGGCTTTAGACTTCCAAAACAATCTTAAGCAACAAAACTGTGTTTCAGCTAAAGATACTCTATTTGGAAAGAGTCATAAAAATATTTACGATTGCACGTTAAGGGCTGTGAAAGTACTACTCAGATAGAAATCTTGCTTTTCAAATTACGAGTTCCGGGTGGAACCATACTTGATAGAACTCCAGCTAATTAATTGCATTCTGTAAATTATTGAACATCTGTTCATTGATTTCAGGTTTATGGACTCACTATCGGATACCCTGTCTTTGTTCCTAGCTCACAGGGGCCCCTCCTCCCCACCTACCTTCTTTCTCATCAGTCAGTTCCCAAAAACAAAGAACACCTTTTTGCCACACGTATTAGGAGGAAATTGGTCAAGGAGGGATTCTCTCTTTATTGGGGTGCGCCCTGGTCTTAATGCCCGTATTGTTAACTGGTTACCTCCTACACCAGTGACCTCTGTGGGTTCCGGAGCCGTGGCTCAGATTCAGACCATCACCCAGTGGGGCTGGGCTTCTGCGGCCATCAGCGCTGCAGGAGATGGATTCTGAGATGCATAGGCCACTGCCAGATCAGACAGGGCCCATCGGGAGATAGAAATCCCCTTGCAATGTGAAGAGAGGAGCCGAACAGCAAGGGAACTGGGGTGATGAGGGCTGTGAGTAGAGACGGGTCCGAAGAACCTGGGAGCAGCAGAGGGAAGGAGCGGCCGTCCCCACCCCCTGCCCCAGCTCAGACGAGCTTCCCCAGCAGCGCAGAGATCCAGACACGGCCACGGCTGAGCGAACTGCCAGGAAGCCAAGGGGAGCTGCTGGTCGGCCACCCTCTGGGGGAAGGTCGCCCTGTGGCCGTGTCTCATTAGCTGTGCTCTGCCCGGAACCACCAGGAGAGGCGTCTGGGAGGGGAGGCTCTGGCTCCCCAGCCCTTGAGAGCTGCAGTAAGGGGCTTCCGCGGACACCCCCCCCCCCAGGGCTTTGCACGAAACCAGCGCTCTCTCCTGCCATCTGCAGCATCCATCTGCCAAGCCAGCTGCTGGCTTCTCGCCCGGGGTGTGGGGAGGTGCTGACCACCTGACCACAGAACACCAGCTGTCTGCAGCCCGAGTCGCCCTCCATGAACTGCCGTCTGATCCCCCAGCATAACACCAGGTGTGCATGACGGCGTCGTTTGAAATGAACGACTACAGCCAAGAGCGGGCCTGAGCCGTTCTGGAGGCATAAGACAACCCACGCCCCGCTCCGGATGCCTCTCCAGGTCTGCGGCTTTGCCTCCTGCCTCCTGCACATCACCTAGAAGGTGCAGCCTGGGTTAGCGCTCTAACTCACGTGCCGCTGGCCCCAGCCATTAGCTGCTCTTTGCCCCTCGCAGCCCCGGTCAGGAGAGACCCCAGAAGCACCAGTGTAGGGAGAGTCTCTCTCTATGGGGAGCTTGAGGCCGTTCCGAGTAACCGTTCTGGAAACCGCGTCATCCGCTGCATGAGGGGGAGGTGGCCCGAGGCCGGAATCCACATTGCTCTGGGCTGGGGTTCATGCGGCGCCAGCGGCTGGGGTGATGGGTGATGATGAGGTCACCACAGAGCTGGGGGTACTGATGCCCCACGAGCGTCACAAAGAGCTTTCAACGCCAGGTGGGCCAGGTGGGCAGTCCCGCAGGACGCCAGCCGCGTCCTCCCCTGGATCCTTGCTCCGTGGTCCAACCCGCAGAGAGACTGAGATGCTGGGGGGGGGGGTGAGTTTAGCAACGTAGCTGTCACCGTGGTGTAGCTGTTGCCCCAAGAGGTGGCTCTGAGTCCCCACTGCAGCACCCTTCCAGGCAGATCACGTGGGTCCTCTGGCTGTTAACGGGGGGAGGGGGGGGCAGCAATCTCTCCTCGTGAAGCAATGAATCCCTGAGATGTAGACTCCTTTCCTGCCCGGAGCGCTCCCGCCATCATCGCAGCCCACGCTCGCGCAGGAGGACTTGTCGGCCGTCCTGGCTTCCCACAGGATGTCCTGTCGACCAGGGAACTTGTTTTAAGGAAAACAGTGCAACAATGGGCTCCCGCCCACCAGATTCGCTGGTGCGACCCCGGAAGCAGCCGGCTTGAGGAAGTGCTGGGCGGCCCGCTGACGGTGTGGACACAGTGCCACTGGAGGGGCAGAGACCCCGTGAGCCTGGGTGATTCTCACGGGAGGTCGTGAACCCGCGGCCGGGGTGTGGGGTTGTCTCCCCGTGCTGACCGCAGTGGGGGGGGGGGGGAGGCCCCTCGGTTACCCACGCAGGGAATTCTTACTCCCACTGTCTCTACAGCTTGCTGAGTTTGGAGGGCCTGGTGCCCAAGGGCAGAATCCAGCGCCTTGGTTCTGCTCAGCTAGACGCTTGGCTTCTGGCTTGTCGGCTCCTCTTGGACCTGAAACTGTAGGTAACAGGGAAGAGCAAAGCTGACTCCACGTTGGATCTCTTTCTTTTACTTTAACCTTTGTATTCTACTGCTTTTGCTGCAAGTTAATCACTAAAGGAAAGTTGCCTATAAGCTTAAATTGTACAGTGCTTAGAAAGACACAGGCGCCTGATGGCCTGTAGGAAAATTTCTAGACGTTTTTGCTTTTCACCCAAGTATTTGGAAGCTTATATTTTAGTTCACATAATCGTGATTGTGAACCTAAGAAAATTAAGTGATTTAAAGTTGTAAATGGATAGACAGATCATCTCTATGATTGTCTTTATATCGACATCTAGATTCACACCTATCACTTATCAATCAGTATGTTGTAGGAGGGGAAAGGGCAGCTAGGGTCTAATCAGACAAGCCCTCAAGGAGAAACACAAGCTTCAAAAAAGCTGGTTTCTCTTTGTACATGGACTATATTTGAAATATTTGCTCCTTTCCAGGGCTGCAGAAGTAATCAACATTTTTTAGACTTCCGTATATATTTAAGTCATTGTAAAAATACAACAGACTAAGATTTCTTTTAAATGGTAAGTTCCTCTAATTTTTGCACATTTCGCTTTCGTTTTAAATGCCACTAGCATAGATTAGGTTAACTCAGTAGTGACTTCTCAGCTGTTAAAATTTAGTAGGAAACTAACCACTGATTGGTGGTTGCCAGGGGCAAGGGGTAGAGGTGGGAGAAATGGGTGAAAAGTAGAGAAAAAACATAAACCTCATTTGTGTCTTCTCTTAAAAAAAAAATTTAGCAGGAAACTGTGAGCATGTCAATCAGTTAACACCGAATCCAATCAAAGGACAAAGAAGAGTATTGGAAGGAGAGGTGGGTCTTTCTGTCACTGATCATTGGATTAAACCTCCCTTCATGCCCCAGAGGCCAGAGCTTCAGGGCGACGTGGCTCTGATCCTGGTCCCCTGGTCACCTTGTAACCGGAAGTGGGGCCAGCTGCTGGACGCTCAAAAGCCAATAAAGAGGCAGGTTGGTGGAAAGGAAAGTTTGCTTTGTTTTGGATGCCCGTAACCGGGGGCTGGAGTGAGGTTGCAGAGAGGACTCCTGTCCAAAGGCCGCCCTCCCCCCGGCCCTCCCTCCCCCCGCCTCTGACAATCGGGGGGCAAGAGCTTTTATAGGCAGAGGGGGAGGGCTCCATGCAGAAACAGCCCGGGCAGCTCTGACGTCATCTTGAAATAGGTCATCGGTGGTCTGACCAGCGTCCTCTTGATTGTTCTAGGTACAGTGACTCTTCAGTTCCAGGGTCGTTTGTTCCCGTTTCCTTGAGGCCAGTTCTCAGAACTGTGGCAGCTTAGGTCACGGCTACAGCCTGGTCATTGTGGAGTTGGTGGGTGGAGGGTTTCAGTATCTACAAGACAGCTCACGGGATATGGCTTGGAATATGATCTATAGCCCATGAAAAGGAACTAAAGGTCCTTGACTTTGCTTAATGACTAAACTGTTATTATTTAGTCTTGGTGGACTGTTTTCCTCTGCTTCTGCATTTTCTCACTTCTCTGATTAAACTTATTCTTTGGCTAAAGTTTTCCCACAGACAAGAGGCAGGTGGAGGGTGATTAGAGGGGGAAGGACCCTAGGGTCCCGCTCCGCTTCAACCTGACCCCTTCCCTGTGCTTCTCTACTCGTGTGTCACCCGGACAAGAGCCTGTCCTCCAGACCGTGCTTCGCCTGCTCTCCTGCTACACACCACCCACAGGTGGGGTCCTGTATGTGGCCCCTGGGTCGGCAGTGACCCTCTTCCTCTCTCCACCTGACAGTTTTCAAGTCCTTCTTGGTGATGCCACGTCCCTCACTTCCTCATCGTCTTAGGACCTCTCGCTCAGGGCAGACGTCCCTGGGCGAGCTCAGCCCCTTTGCTCTCCCTCCTCGGGTCCCCAGCCCCGCAGAGAGGGTCCTTGGAAGGCGGGCAGGGGGCCTGGACCTGGGTCTTACTGGCCTGGAGCACTGATACTAGAATGGACCTGTGAACTGTCTGCCGACGTGAGCAAGAATGACAAACACAAGTGGATTCCTTCCCACTTGTTTCCTTATTGACAGCTGTGACCGAGTTCTTGTCCTTGATCTGCTGACTGTTTGTTTTCTTTTTTTTTTTTTTTCCAGTATGCGGGCCTCTCACTGTTGAGGCCTCTCCCGTTGCGGAGCACAGGCTCCGGACACGCAGGCCTAGCGGCCACGGCTCACGGGCCCAGCCGCTCCGCGGCACGTGGGATCTTCCCGGACCAGGGCACGAACCCGTGTCTCCTGCATCGGCAGGCGGATTCTCAACCACTGCGCCACCAGGGAAGCCCTGACTGTTTGTTTTCTTACTAACTGTCTTTACTGTTCATTTTCTGGTTGCTTCATTTGAATGATATGCTTCAAACAATTCATCAACAATAATGAGGGAAAGTTGTTCCTGTGTCTTTTTTCCCCCAAAATACATAAACTTTGCTTTGTTTATATTTTCCCCGTAAAATATTTAAAGTGTCAACTAGGTTAAAGGCTCCTGATGATTCATGAAACAGCTGTCGAGATGACGAAGCTGATGATTTTGCAGGGGTCACTGCTATGGAAGAATGCTTAAAGGAAAGCCTTTAAAAACCACCGTGCTCGCCTTTACAGACAATTACAAGGTCCAAAGGCAGAGCGGGGGTGGGGGGGGGCGAGGAATGATGTGGGGAGAGAAGAGGGCAGGTGGGCCCACGAGAGAGGAGGGAGGGGCTCAGACAGCCTCTCAGGAGAATGGAACGCGGGGCAAACAGAGTTGTTTAAATGGAACGTTAGAGATTTTTGTCATGTGATAAGTCTCCGCCTCCACTTTCTATTGCCCAAGAAACAATCTTTAAAAATTGCATCACACTGCAAACTGTTTTTATGACCATGAAGAGAATACATGCCCTTTGCAGAAGTGGGGGAGCACTGAGCTCTGACGTCTCCTGGGATCTGGGTGTGCTTTCCCCAGGGCTCAGCAGCTCCTCTTGTCGACTGAAAAAAATGCACAGCCTAGAAGATGGGAGTTAAGTTTTATTCGCTGGACGAAACTGAGGACGTAATCCAGGGACACAGCATCTCAGATCGCTCTGAGGGGCTGCTCTGAAGAGGTGAGGGTGAAGCCAGGATACAGAGGAGTTTTTGCAGCAAAGACCAGGTAGTCAGAACGTCAAAAGATTACTGTCAAATAAAGAAAACCAGACATCTCGAGTTAAGGAATGTAGCACTTTTCTGTGTGTGAGAAGATGCAGGAGTCTGGGCTCCCTGAAATGGTTCCTTGGATGTGCCCCGCAGCTCTCTGGGGCCGGTGTCCCGCGCTTTCTCATCCTGAGTCTCCTCGGGGGCACCGTTGGCTGCAGGGGCTGACAGCTAGGTGGGGAGTGAGCGACAAATCCTGCCTCTGTCCCAAGTTCCCTCCGGGCTCACGCTGGGGCGGCTGCCGTGTGATGGCTTGCTGGCTGCAACACCCTTTGTTCACTGATATGGCAGTGACATTTTTAGTTCACACACTTCCCTCTGGTGCAGTTTTGTGGCAAATCGTGTTTCCCCAAAGTGAACGCCCCCTTTGCACCCCTCCTGCTCGTCCTCCTGACACTCCCAACAAGGTGGGAGCTGGGTGGGTGTCTGCACCCGCCTGCACCAGCAGAGAGTGACAGATGCGCTGCTGAGGCTGCCCAGGCCGGGAGGGGAGAGGATGCCGCCTCTCCCAGCTCCTTCAGGCCTGGACGCCATTCCGGGGAGCCGCCGTGCCGTGCGGAAGCCCTGGCCCCTCGGGAAAGCCCGGTGCGGGTGTCCCCCCAGCTGGGGGCCGTGCACGTGGTTCCCGGCTTCAGAGAGGCAGCAGCTGACCCTGGGGGAGGAGACACCAGCCTCACCCAAACTGCAGGCCTGTGAGCAAAACGGGACGTGCCCTTGGTCGGAGCCGCCGCGGTTCAGCGTGATCCGGTAACCGGGACGAGCTCCTGGCTCCAGGTGACCGGCGTACTTGACGTGCAGGTCACGGGGGCACCGATCATGGTGCCTGATGTGACGAACGCAGCTCCGTGCCAGGCGCTGGCCGAGGGCCTCACGGGTCCTCTCAGCAACCTCTGGGCTGGGTTCCGTTACCATCCTCCGTTCACAGGAGAATCTCAGGTCTGGAAGGGTAAGCAATTTGCCCAAAGGCACCTACACTGCGATGCGGGCAGGGCTTGCATAGAAGTCGGTCTGACTCTGGAATCTGTGCTCTAAACCACTACCCTCCCTGACCCCCGACCCCCCCGGTGCACGTAGGACTCAGGCCCCTGTGGTTGGAAGTGGTCATTCCTTGCTTTACTCAGGGACGTTCACGTCTACTGTGTGTCTTTGCACCAGGCCCCGCGGGAAGGAAACCCCAGCAGCGGCTCCCAGGCCAGCAGGAGGGTCAGCCTGTGATGGAGCAGTAGATGCAGAGCTAGGTAGGTGCCGCAGGAGGGGGCACAGGCAAGCGTGAGGTGGGGAAGAGGGGGAGGGGGAGGCAAGAGCTCAGCAAAGGCTCAGAGGAGGCGGGGCGAGATCAGCCCCTGGAACTTCCCGCAAGATGCTGTCCCAGCATCAGTGACCCCGCGAGGGCATGTCTCATGCACCTGAGGCCCAGGGAAGAGCCAGCGCCCGGCCCCTCCTGGGGAAGCGGGCAGCACAAACACACCAAATGGCTGAGTCAGTGACGTGGCCCGGGAGGCTGCTTCAAAGTCTGTCACGTGTGTGTCCGTGGAGAGCAAGGTCATATCGTTGGATGGTCTCATTCATTCATTTGACCCACAGATATTGGTGAGCTTCTAGGAGGTGCCAGGCAGGAAACGAAGAGATGTGACCCCGCCCTCTGGGCATGACCTGGTCCGTATGTGGGGCCGCAAAGGGGTCGTGGCTGGGACAGAGGTCCAGGGGCATGTCCCAGTGTAGATAGTCAGGGGGAACCTCCCAGGGAGCGGAGATGGGGCAGGGCAGGCACGGGAGGGGCAGGGCCCGGGTCAAGGGCTCCGTGGGACCAAAACCCCAGGGCAGGTGAACCTGCTGAGCCGTGGTCCTTGGGAGGATGAGGCAGTTGTGGTGGAGCAGAGAGCACCTCTGCTGTCTCCTCTGCGCTCTCTCCTCGCAGCCACAGGGCTGCGAGGGCTGCACGTTCACCCCTGGGAGGGGACGGCCTTCCCCAGGCGCCCGTGGTCCTCAAGGCCATTGCACCCACCCTCTACCCTGGACAGTACTTGAATCGGCACCATTGGCGTTTGCCCCATTTCCTCCCAGGTCTTCCAAGCCTCACGCCCCCTTGTTCTTCAGCAGCATGGAGTCCTCCATCCCGGCGGAGCCAGACCTCGCCGGTCACCGGCCGAGACCCCGTCTCATCTCTGCCCTTACCCTGATTCCAGTTCGCGTCTGATTTGGGTCCAGTCACGGGACCAGCCCGCCCTCGGTCTCACAGGCTCAGGCCCCGGGGGCTGGGATGTCAGTGCCCTCTAACCCCAGGAGAGGGAAGGGGTGACTTTAAATCCACTGTGTCCCTGGCCTGGGTGACGCCAGCTGGCAGCTGCTCAGCTGTCCTCCATCTCCCTGCTATCGTGTAAGAGAGACGGTAAAGCCAATGAGCTGGGCCGTCTCCCTGTTCCCTCAGCACACGGGCGCCGGGTTTTCAGGTGCAGTTTGTGTCAGGCGGCTGTGAATTTGCAGCGCTGGCCGAGACCGTCCTGAAATGATCGATTACTCCCGGCCCGGCCACCTCGCCCAGAGGCCCTCAACCTGGTGACCTCCTCCTGCAAACCACAGATGAAAACAGCTGCTCCCCTGCTCCGTAACACCTCTCCCCGACACAGAAAGGTTGTAATCGCATGACTTTATCAACTCGTTCTCTTCAAAGCCCAGCACGCGCGTTTTGCTGTGAACACTGGGAGAATAACCTGAAAACAGGGAGTGTGCAGAAGCCGAGCCCTCAGCCGGAACTCAACTCCATCTCCACCCCACCCAGGGCATCAGGACGCACCCTGAACACAGCTGGATGGCGGACCCGCCCAGGAGCTGCTGTGAAACCCGAGTGACACCTTTAGAAATGGCCCCTATCGTCTCGTGGCGGGGGGGGGGGGGGGGGGGGGTGTGTCTGTGACAAGGGTGCTCCCGCATTAGCAGGTTGGGCCTAAACCAGAGGGTCCCTATTTTTCCATTTTGCCCCTGTTCCTAGGGTCCTGGCTTTATGCCCAGGCCGGCATGATCTGGGATGTCCTCGTCACCCCAAGAACAGCCGAGGGTGTCCTACGCAGTACCCAGGAGGCACCGCTCTCCCGGCGACGCCGGCAGCCCCCCGGCCGGGTTCCAGGCACGGCTCGTGGAGGATGTCCTTGGGGGCTGCCGTCCCTCCCCTCTCTGTTCCCAGGGCCCTCCTCCACGTGCTCCAGGAACACTGTCCCCGGCAGGTGAAGCCTCGTGCCGGCGGCGCTGTGCCCTCACGGTCAGTCCTCAGCCGGCTGTCTGCCGACCTTCCACCCAGGCCCGTCCTGCGCCTGCCCCCTTTGGCGGACTCCGTCTGGGGGTGTCGTCAAGCCTCCGGGAGTTCCGGACACTCAGGTCAGGAGACTCCGGCCCACCCGGTGGGGATGACCCAGACGCGGCTCCAGCAGGCCACCCAGCCGGTTCTCTGAGGACGCTGAACCTTGTCACTTTCCAATTTTTGCTGGATCGGGGGTCGGGAGGAAAGGGAAACAAGGACTGAGTAACGTAGCGGCAGGTCCCTTGTTTTCAGAAATGCCACTGAGCTGATGGGAAGAGCCCAGGTGACCCTCCTGCTGCCTGGTGGCCAGCAGCACATGTGCCCCTTCACCTGCTCTCACGGGGACCCTGGGCTCCAGGTGCCCTGGCCTGGGAGTGCCCGTGCCTGGCGGGCCTGCCAGCCTGGGGGACACCCGCCCGTGTCGCATCCTCCACCCCCGCCCGAACCTCTTTCCTCCAGAGCCAAACACCAGCTCCTCCAGGGCCTCCTCAGCCTCCACCTGCCGGGAGGGGACGGGGACCCACAGCCTCTGGCTCAGCTCACGGCGCAGCTCAGCTTCCTCACTTGCAGGGCTTGTCCGCGCAAGAACGTGTCTTTCCTACGAGAACCCAGAGGCGGGATTTTAAAGCAGTATCTCCACGGGTAGGGTCACATCAGTGAAACGGGCACCTACTTGCCACCCACTGCTCACGCGGGCCGGGCTCAGATGGTCCCCAACAACGTCTCTGTTGAAGGGGGGGACTCCTGTCCTCCGGTCTGGATTCTTGTTTCTCTGCTTTTGCTGGGCTATGACCTTGTGAGCTACAGGAGGCGGGCTCACTGGACACCGGTCACGGCGCGAGGACTCTCCCCACCTGCTTCCGTGTCGCCCCTCGGCGCCTGAACCGTCCGCACCGCCTCCACCACCCCTCGCGGGGGGGGACGGTCTAAGAGAAGGCGGAGGGAGTCGAGGCGCCAGCTGCGGCAAGAAGGCGTAGAAACGTTTTCACTTCGGGAGGATTGATTGCATCGTCAGGAGAAATAAGCCTGTGGCTTCGTTGCCCTCGAGGGCGGAGCTGGCATCAAGGCGTCTGTGCGCCCGGTGGCCGGTGGCGGAGGTCCCGGCACGGGAGTGGTGCTGAGCCAGCAGGCCGTGCTTCTCCCTCCTCGGTGAGTGTGTGGCCACGCGTGTGAGGTGCGTGCACGTGTCTCTATGTGTACACGCGTGTGCAGTGTGTGTGTGAACAGCCCCAGGACAGCGCCCGGGGCGCGAGTGTGCACCCGAACGGCGCCCTCTCCCTGCACCTTCCGCCGCCCACCCACCTGTCCTTAGGCAGTCCGTCCGCTCAGAGGCTGTTTTAGAGTGAGCGCCCCAGCGGGGTGTGTCTGTCCTCTGAACTCCCCTCCGCGAGCCATCCTCTGGGGCCTGTCTTGGTCCTGTGCGGACCAGTCTTAGGGAGAGAGGATGTTGCCACCTCGTGGGGATACCAGTCCGGAGCACGACCACAAACAGGGCGACGGTTCCCGGGGAGGACGAACCCCCCTCCCCACAGCTGCAGGCGGGCTGGGTGGTGGCCTTGGTGGGTAACGCTCCTGGATTCGTCCGGATTCATCTCCACGTCGTCCGAGGTGAACCTCTCCGCTCCCGTCCTCCTACTCTGCCAGCGAAGCCTTGGAATGCGGGCGTCCCACGTGCCTCTCACGATAAATCCCCTTCTGGTCGGGCGAGTCGAGGAACTGCACACACTTGCACCCCTTCCAACTTCCGCCACTTTGCCGCCAATACCCACGCTCCATACGCAAGTCAGGGGCCCACGCCAGCACCCCTCATTTTGTAGGTCTGACCGACAGCACTGAGATGCTCTCTGAATCCAGACGTATCTGCAAACATACTGTCTTCACCTTTCTTACCTTTTACACAGCGCACTGCCCTCGGAGATCTGAAAACAGAAATCCTGATCCAACCACGGCTCCTGAAGGCAGGAGTCAGCATCTCAGAGGCCACTTGCCGTGTTTTGAAAGCTGTCCCTCGCAGCCACGCCCCCCTGCTTTCCGCCCCCACCCCCACCCCAGGCGTCTCCCTTCGGGACAAAGGTGATGGAACCTGCTCTGGGCACCAAGTGCTGACAGCTGCCCGGGGACAGGGGAGCCCCACGGTAGCTCACGTTCAAGGCCACTACATTTTGGCTAAATCACAGGACAAGGCCCATAACGGGAAGACATAAAATAGGCCCACAAAATGCTCAGGAGTTTGGGGTTTTATTTAGGATATAAAAGAAATATTTATTACGGTCCTGCACATAATAAATATTTCTTGCCACATGCATTATCACTTGGCAACTGACACCATATTTTAGAAACGGAAACAGCCCATACAGAAGCCGGTGAGTCCGCCGTGAACGCGTCAGCACAGCCCGGGAGGCAAAGGGAGGGGCCGCTTCTCTCCAGGCTGCTCGCAGCCAAGCGTAAAGTGTTCCTGGCGCCAATTCAGGGGACTGTGAACTGCGGGAGGCGGGACGGTTTCCGTGAGGTCAGGTCAGCAAACCCTGGGTTCTCGACTTGCCGAGCCCCTTGCCCAGGGCGTCGTCGGCTGTCCGAATCCCGCCACCGCCCTCAGCTCTAGCTGTGGACGGTGGCACAACTAGATCCCACGTGGCAACCTGGCAAAACAGATGCCGCATCCCTCCCAAGTGCCGGGGCCTGTTACGTTCTGGGGATGGAAGGGGCAGACCCAGCCCCTGCGTCCAGGGCTCACAGTGGAGACAAGGGAGAGGTGAGACGGGGCCCTACTGCCCTAGCACAGCCAGGTCCAGGGTGTTATGGGCCGACGTCAACAATGGCCCTCGATGTCCTCAGTGCAGACCCCCTGCCAGGCATTTCTCTGCTTCACGCTGCGGACTCCTGGGATCCTCGCCTGCCCCCAGGAGCTGGTCAAGATTATCGCCCCCTTTTGCAGATGGAAGACTGAGTCAAAGAGAGGCCGCGTGCACTGGAGCACCGCTGGCCGTCTCGAGGAGCTGGGCGTCCAGCCACGTTCCGCACGGCCCCCTCACAGGACGGGACGGGACCCCCAGGGAGAGAGAACCTCCTGTGATGACAGCTGTGGGCCCAGAGCCCCATCAACCCTCTTAACCCCTCCCCTCCCACACTCAGCCGGCTCTCGGGAGTCCTTTCTTATGCCTTCCGAGGCTCGGGCAGACGGCACTTGCCCAGGGCCCCAGACCTCACCCACACCCGACCTCGCGGTCCCTCCAGGGCTGACTCAGGTTCAGTGTTGTTTGGAGTAGAGCCAGAGGGTCGGCGAGGGCTGGTGGGCGGCCAGCAAGCTAGGGCTGGCCCTGTAAACTCTCAGAAGAGGCAATTCGGTTCTTCTGTTGCCAGATAGCGGTTCCCGTCTCGTGAGGGCTGCGGGGCGAGGGGGTCACACGTGCAGGTGGCTGGCACAAGACCGCCCGGCCGATGCCATGTGCACAACCTCTAGGCCTCCAAGACGTCCTTAGCACAGGGAAGGAACCCTGGGGTCTGGACTGCGCTGGGCGCGGCCAGGACCCTGGGCCTGCGGAGGCGGACAGTGGAAGCCGGGCGGAGGGTCAGGGAGATGTGGCAGGTGTGGAGGCAGAGATTCCCCCCCGGCCCGGCTCAGATGGGGAGGAGAGGAGCCTTGCCGCATTCAATCGCCCCTGCAGAGGTATTATTATAATCCCATTCTCTTATTATTCAGGCAGAGTTAAGATAGAGAGTACGTAACCTGATTATGTACCATATAATATATGAAGCCAGGAAGCTCTTAAAATTAAAACATTTAAAAAGAACTATCTGGGGAGGTAGTTAAAATCCATTTATATCCTTATCAAATAATGAAAATATGTCCAGAAAAACAATCAGCCTCTCACCTATGTGCTCACTTACACCATCATTTGTGGTTTTAGTATTAAGTCCGAAGACAAATTTACGTGACAATATTTAGGATTTAACTGTTCCTTTCGTCCACAGGCTGAGAAAGCAGGCCAGGTGCAGGGCGGCTTTCTAAAGAGCCTCTGACCAGGCGGGGGGTCGTGGCTGGGGGGGAAGCGGCGTCCTTGCCTGTGCTCCGGGCTTGGCCTGCGGGGCGGCAGCCAGCGACGCAAAAGCCGGTCAATCCCTCCTCCCCTGTGGGACTGTGATTCTCCCCCCGCAGGTGAGGGTGTGGCTTCCATCATCTCCAAGCCTCCTTCTGTGGGCTCTGTGCTGCTTCCCAGCCTCGGGCCGCAGCCTCGGGCCGCAGCCTCGGGCTGTGAGTGAGGTCACCGCAGCGGCCTCGCTGAATGCTCCGGTCACCTTTATGCATATTTCATGAATTCGTCCCCTTCTCAGCAGTCCTGGCACCAAACTGAGAGAGGCTGTCTGGGAGCAAAGGCAGGGAGGCAAGGGACGCCGCCAGATCAGATCACACGGGTGACCGAGGGGCCCAGGCCAGGACTGGGCTGCTTTGACAGCAGGCTCTGGCCGCGTCTGGGCCGCTCAGCCCGGGAGTGGATGGACCCAGGAGGAGGCGAGGCTGGGGCCGCATGGCGAGTGACACGTCTCCTCTCGGCGAGCAGTGACGGCCCGAACTGGATGGAGGCGCGGCTGGAGACCAGGACGGGGAAAGCGAGGTCCCGGGAGGGAACGAGGGCTGACGCGGCACCAGAAGAATGAAAGGCGAAGTCCTTACACGTCCCAGCCTCCGCCCTTCCCTGTTTCTGAGCAACACTCAGGCGGACCTAGGTGAGATGCTGACCTGGATGAGTGAAGGCCTTTAAAAAAGGTTAAGATGGAATTTTTCAAGCATGTAGAAGAGTGGAGAGAAAGCAGTGACCCCCAGGACCCCAAATCTCATGTCAGGAGCCCCAGTCCTCGCAGCTGGGCCTTTGGGTGGCCCCTCCTCCTCCGGATCCAGACTTCAGATCCACAGAGTCAGCACCTCGGGTCAGGGGGTGACACAGGAGGGCCCCCGGGCACAGGCCCCGCATCGGCATCCCACTCAGCCCTGCCCGGAGCGGAGACGGCCCTGGCCCGGTGGTTGTGACATGAAGCGAGAGACGGTCCGGCCCGCAGCCCCGGCTCCCGCCCCGTGCTGCCGAGGGCTGACCAGCCCAAGTCCACCTCCCAACGAAGCCCACCTCCTCCCCAGGCCCGCAGAGATCCAGCCGCTCGGCCCGCCGGGTCCTCTGCGCACTGGCTGGTTTGGTGTTTCTGCTCATTTTCGGTTTTGCGCGCACTTGTTGTTTGGGCGGCCTTGTGCCGTGCAGACCAGTCTCCATGGAGGTGACGTCTGGGTGAGGCCAGCCCAGCTCTCCTGGGACGACGAGCTTCAGCAGGTGCAGAAACCGCTCGTCCGCGTGGGCCCAGCCTCTCGGGTCCTGCCGGGTCCTCGGTCCCCGAGGGCCTGGCCCCGCACGGCTCAAGGTCAGCCGACCTTCCTGCTGTGCCTTGAGTTTAGAATCAGCTGCTTGAAATAGAAATTTGTGAAGAAGACCTAATAATGAGGTTAGGACAAAATCCACAGCTTCAGAAGTTTATTGACAGTCTCAGCAGAGTCATTACGCAAACTATGGATTAACTGAAAGACTCTTTTTTCTACGAGACGGGCACTGAGAGGCCTCTTGGTCACGCTCAATACAGAAACGCAGGAGAAGAATGTCTCCCGAAAGCCCTGCACCGAAGAGCTTGTGCTTTGAGTGGCCCGGAGGGTAGTTACTCTGCAGCCAGGGCCGGATGAGCTCCCGCCATCATAACCAGGCCCTTCACTGAGCCCACACGCCCTGCCCGGGTGCAGCCCTGCAGGGAGGGTCGTGCGTGCGGTTGTGAGGCCGGAGGGACAGCGCCGGTGCCGGGGGCGCGTGTGCGCCTCTGGCTTCAGCAGCCTTCGTGGCGGTGACGCGAGGACTCTCCCTGTGACTAGGCTCCTCTGTAAGGGAGCGCTCGGGGCGCTTTGCCGTCGGGAAAGGAGCGGGCTGCAGAGATCTGGAGGAGGGGCCGGGGATCTGCTTGACGAGGGAGTGAGGCCGGGGCAGCGACCTGAAGATGGGGTCACGTGCAGGAAGGAGCGCAGCCCCGAGGCTGCCCCACAGACCCCGCGGGGCCGCCTGGTTCTGGGAGGAAACTTCTGTGTTCCTGGGCTCTCTCCTCCCGTGTTCTAGACAGCCTGGTGCCGGTCCTCAAGGGGCCGCAGCAGCCCCTTTTGCGTGGCAGGGACACATGCCCCACCCTTCTCTCCAGCAGAGTCCCTGGGGGCTGAGACCCCGGCCAGAGCACACGCCCAGCGGGGCTCTAAGGTGGGTCCTCCCCGGAACCTCACACACGGGGCCTCTCCGTCTGGGTCAGGGTCCTTTCTGTCCTTGCTGACTGTGGCTCTCAGGCACTCTTGCCTGTCGCCGTGAGCCCCAACCCAGAAATTTCACCCTGCTTTTCTCAATTACCTGGATGACATTTACTGAGCTCAGCCTGGACAGACAGGCAGCAGTGGAGGCCAGGCCAGGTTGGGTAGAGGTAGCACGAGCTGCGTGGGCCACCGGGACGCAGGGACCGCTGCCCCATTGGGTTGGGATGCTTCGAGCTCTCACACTCCGGAAGCGCGGATGGAGTAGGGACCCGCTGCTCGGTCGGAGCTGTGAGGGTTAAACATGCGACGTGGAGTTGAAAGCACCCGGGGAGCAAGGACTCACGTGTGTATGTGTGTGTGTGTGTGTGTGTGTGTGTGTGTATGTATGTGTGTATGTGTGTGTTTGTGTGTGTGTATGTATATGTGTGTGTCTGTATGTGTGTGTCTGTGTCTGTGTGTATGTGTGTGTGTGTTTGTGTGTATGTGTGTGGGTGGGGGGGAAGGAAAGGAACGAGTGCCACGTGGTGGGTGACCTGTCCACACCCGGACTGCAGGATTGGATGGCAGAAAACAGCAAGACAGGGCCTGTGGTTTCCTGACAACGGGGAGAACAAAGCCCTGGATGTGCGTTCATTCAACACAAGACCCAGTGAGTGCACCCTGTGTCCACACAGCCCCACACGCTGGGAAATGCAAGTGTGAGATAATTTGGGTACAGAAGTTATTAGAGGCAATACTTTCTTTTGAAATATGAATTTTATTTTGCTCTAGAAAGATTTCGTAGTGAGCACACAAACATGGGACATCGTGTAGCTGTTGCATGAATGGAATCGTGAGTGAGTCGATTCGTGCTGCACAATTTTACACGTGTATTTTTAGAGGGATACACCTTAGGGAAGGGGGTATTTTTTTTTTTTTTTTTTTGTGGTACGCGGGCCTCTCACTGTTGTGGCCTCTCCCATTGCGGAGCATAGGCTCCGGACGCGCAGGCTCAGCGGCCATGGCTCACGGGCCCAGCCGCTCCGCGGCACGTGGGATCCTCCCGGACCGGGGCACGAACCGGTGTCCCCTGCATCGGCAGGCGGACTCTCAACCACTGCGCCACCGGGGAAGCCCAGAAGGGGGTATTTTTGAGGAACCTCTGGGCATTGAAAACAAGCCACCCAGCCGGGGATGGGAGGGCAGAGACCAGGACGCTCTGCCCAGGACGGGAGGAGGATGCGGCCGTCGGCCCCACTGTGCCCAGAGCCCCTCCTCCTGCGTGTCCCAAAGGGCCAGAGGCAATTCCGGTCCCTGTCGGGTGGTGGCCTGAGACACTTGCTTTTCTGAGGGATTCCTTCTTTTCCAGCCAGAATCAGCTCTGACTCACCTTTCATATTAGTGATGAAAGAAATTACCTAGCTTTGTGTACATAGAATTATTCTTTGTTTCCTGGCTTCTAGTTTTAAATTTTGAAACCTACAAAAAAAAGTTTAAAAATTGTAAAACAAACAGTCCTGTACTTTTCAAATTCACACGTTTTCGGCAGTTTGTCATATCTGTGCTCTCTCTTTATATATGTATACACGTACGTACACATACACATCTATAAACACGCTTACCTTTTTTCTAAACTATCTGAAAGTGAATTTAAGACACCCTGACATTTTACCCCTAAATGCTTCATCATGGGTCTCCAGAGAATAAGCACTCTTGCCCACGTAGCCAAAAATGCCATTGTCACACCTCAGGCGTTTTGACGTTGACGCAATAATATCAGCTCAAGGTCCACATTCCAGATTTTTCTATTTATGAAAACGTCAGACTTTTTCCTGCCCCAGGAAACAATCAATTTCATGCACCAGGTTTGGTCAGTTGTCTTTGGACATTTAAAAGTCCAGAACTCGGGCTTCCCTGGTGGCGCAGTGGTTGAGAATCCGCCTGCCGATGCAGGGGACGCGGGTTCGTGCCCCGGTCCGGGAAGATCCCACGTGCCGCGGAGCGGCTGGGCCCGTGAGCCGTGGCCGCTGCGCCTGCGCGTCCGGAGCCTGTGCTCCGCAACAGGAGAGGCCACGGCGGTGAGAGGCCCGCGTACCGCAAAAAAAAAAAAAAAAAAAAGTCCAGAACTCGCTCTGCTTCCCAGTGTTTTGTTTATTGCTCAGGACCTTGGTTCTTTGGAAGATCAGCATCAGCGCTTGGGATTGTCAGATTGTCCCATATGGTTAACCACGGAATCGGCATTTTCGCCCAGAACTCGACTGTGTCATCTTCCCCCCGGAGGCGCGTGATGGCGCTTGCTCCGTTATCTGTCCCCAGGTTGGGAGGTGTCCTTGGAAACGCGCTCTGCAGTGCTGTGCACCCAGCGGGTGATGCCGAGCCAGCATAGACGCCTGGTTCCAGCCGCCTCCCTCCCAGGGTCACGACCCTACACTTAGGCGACCACAGGCGGCAAAATAGTGGGACATGTGTGTTGCACTCTGGTAAAGAGAACTATTCCTCTCTGCCTCTTCCTCTCTCATGGTCATCTGTACAAATAGGTTTTTCAATGCGTTTTCACCCTTTATCACCAGTGTTCTTTTTGATGCTCAAATGGTCTCAGATGTGGCCAGTCGGAGGCCCTTGAAATGGGCCTCTGTGTCCTTTGCCGTGGAGTCCTTTGGCTTCGGGCTCTGCTTTATTTCTAGGACAATGAGATGTCCTGGGATCGTGTGCCACTCTGTCTCTGCCAGGCTCCAAGGAACGCTGATTCCTTTTACTGGCCAGATACAGGAGATTATATATGCAAACACGTATAGGCACACACATCACACATATATACACAGAATTGCAGCCGAGGTACATGGAACTTTATTTTTATATTTTTAATTAAAGAATGTATATCTTTAAGATCATAGACTATACCGACACTACTATTTCAAAGCCAGCATCACAGGTTTCTCTTACACCCTCTGTCGTTCTGCATTTCATTTCCCTTCCGCCACAGTGAGAGTTCTCATTCATTTGCTCTCTCCTACAGTACACGCAAAATCATTTCACAATTACTACATCATTGCCACTTTCAACAATAAACCTAACTCAAATTTAAACTTTTTTATTTTCGTTCTCAAAATATATCCCACTAAGGGTAGACAGAGTGCACTATTTAAAAGATCTTTGAATTATTTTCCTGTTTGTTTTTTGTTATAAATTTGATATACACTTGGGTCCATGTAGTTCTGTTTGAATTCAGTTTTATGGCTTGCTTTTATTTCCTCTTTCTTTCTTAACTAATTTCATTTCTTGAATATGGAAAATATTTACATAGCTCAAAATTAAAATCATAAAACAGATTAATCAGAGGAGCCTCACACCCATTCCTGCCCCTTCACCCTGTGTCCTTCCACACCGTACAGTCTAGTCTTCCTGGGTTTCCTTTGGTAAAAAAATAAGTGATTGTGTACTATGTGCATTTTTTGTGTACATTTTCTTTTTGTTTTTACTTACAGACATAGAAAACAAACTTATGGTTACCGAAGGGGAGGAGGGATAAATTAGGAGTTTTGGATTAACAAACTACTGTATATAAAATAGATAAACAACAAGGACCTAGTGTATAGCACAGGGAACTCTGCTCAATATTTTATAATAACCTATAATGGGAAAGAATCTGAAAAAGAATATATATATATAAAACTGATGCTATACACCTGAAACTAACACAACATTGTAAGTTAACTATACTCCAATTTTTTTAAAAAAAGTAAAAGTAATAATAAAACAGGTGCTGCCCTCTCAGCGTAGAGGCCCCTGGTCATTTCTCCAGTTTCCTGACTTCCGGCCAGCAGGAGGTGCTGTGGTCCATATGACTATCCCCAGGGAGGATATCCCACTATTCCCAGAGGGAGAAATGCGGCCCTGGTGAATGTGTGCAAAGGTGGGTTCATCTTTGAGGGGATTCCTAGAAGTGCACCCTGAGGCCAGATTGTGTGATCATGCCACTTGCTTAGACATTTAGTTTAGTTCCCCGCCACAGGGAAGTAGCGTGCTGTCCACCAACCATCCCTGGGGAAGGGGCCCTTCCTCCCCTACCTGCCAAGGGGAGTGTCGTCAAACTTATGAATTCGTGTTAATCTGAGAGGTGAAAAATGGGACCAGCACGTTGTTTTGAGGTGCGACTCTCCTTTATGAGTAAGGCTGTAAATACGTTTTCATGTTTGCTCTTTCCCCGAATTCGTTTATGGGGATTTGTACCACACAATTTTAAAAGTATGCTGTTGTGTTCATCAATCTTTCATTTTATTGTTTCTAAAGTTTGATTTCCAAATTGAAAAGCTTTTCTCATCTCTGGGTTACGAAGAAGTTCACCCCTGCTTTCCCCTAATGTTTGCATGTATCTATTTTTATCTTCAGATCTATCTGAACTGTGTTATGATGAAAGATGAGAGGGATGGCCATATTTTCCATGTGGCTGTCAAGTCCCTAAAATCACTAAACAACATTTATATTCTCCCCAGAGATTTGAGAGATAGTCAAATATACTTTAAAACATACTAAATTTCCACATATAATTGTGTTGATTTATAGATTTCTATTTTCATCTATTGGTCTGTTGATTCATGTCCCAATATTACACTGTTTTAATCATAGATGCTTTATCATATTTTTAATATCTAATGTTTCCCTTCATTGCTCTTCTTTTAATTTTTTTACAAATTTATTTATTTATTTTTGGCTGCGTAGGGTCTTTGTTGCTGTGTGCGGGCTTCCTCTAGTTGTGGCCAGTGCGGGCTACTCTTCCTTGCGGTGCACGGGCTTTTCATTGCAGTGGCTTCTCGTGTTGCGGAGCACGGGCTCCAGGCATGCGGGCTTCAGTAGCTGTGGCACGTGGGCTCAGTAGTTGTGGCTCACGGGCTTTAGAGCGCAGGCTCAGTAGCTGCGGCGCGTGGGCTTAGTTGCTCCGCGGCGTGTGGGATCTTCCCGGACCAGGGCTCGAACCCGTGTCCCTTGCATTGGCAGGTGGATTCTTAACCACTGTGCCACTAGGGAAGTCCTTCTTTTAATTTTTTTAAAAGATCTTTTGCTTTAGCTTCCTATGAAATTTAGAATATACTTGTTTGTTTTCAGAAAAAATAAACTCATTAGTTTTTTATTGGTATCGCAGGAACTTTATACATTAACCTGAGGGACCTGGCATCTTCATAACTTTGAATAGTCTCACCCCAAATGAGAAGACGCTTTCTATTCAGGCAAATCTAGTTTTATTTTTTTTAAGTACTTAAAAGATTTCCTCATATAAGTTCACAGTTTTGTTAAGTTTATTTTTTGTATATTTTTTTCTTTTTATTCTATTTAAATGGTGTTCTCTAATCCACCATCCCCTCTGTGTGGTCATTGTTTGTACACACAGAAGCTATTTATTATTGTGTTAATTTTATATCCTGATACTTCACTGAATTTGCTTTGCTTTTGTACATCTAGGTTTCAGTTTTACTTTAGTAAATTTAGCTTTATCCTTGATCCTCCTGGGTTTTCTAGGGATATGCTTACACAGCTGCAAACAGGAGGTTTTCTTCCTGCCCCTCTATTCTTTCCTCCTGTCTGATTGCACTGGCTGACACCTCCAGTGCAACATCCAACAGGCATGGAGATGGTGCATGCGGCGTCTCACCATGTTTTCTCATTAGGAAAGAGCTCGGCTTTGGGACTGAGGGATAGTTTATCATGCCAAGGTCGCTACCATCAGTTCCTACCTAACTGAGCATCTTTGTTGTTGCTGTTTTAATCAGGACCTGGCCTTGGGATTTGTAGAAGCCACAAATCAAGTCTGCAGTTTCACACAGCGCTGTCTCCACGCACTGTGTCCTTGGAAACTATAGGGTAAAAACAAGCGGGGTCACTGAGTTTGAGCGCCAGCTGAATGCATTGATGGGTCGGGGTTAAGTTCTTTAAAAAGCTATATATAAAATGGATAAACAACAAGGATTTACTGTATAGCACATGGAACTATACTCAATATTTTGTAAGAACCTATATGAGAAAAGAATTTGAAAAAGTATATATGTATAACTGAATCTTTTTGCTGTACACCTGAAACTAACACATTGTAAATCAACTATACTTCAATTAAAAAATACAGAAAAAATAAAATAAATAAATAAGCAACAAGGATCTATTGTATGATGCAGGGAATATAGCTAACATTTTCTAATAACTGTAAATGGGACATAACCGTTAAAAATTGTGAATCACTATGCTGTACACATGAAACTTATAGAATATCGTAAATCAACCATACCTCAAGTAAAGAAAAAGAATGTAAATTCAATGAAAAGAAAAGCGATGTTAATCCCTGGGTTTGGTGCTCTAGGCTAGTTTTTAATCTCATGGCACGCTTCCCCACTCTGGACCCCAGGTGTTCGTGAAGAAGTGCTTGTGTGTGAGTGGGAGGTGACTGAGAGGTGACCCCCATAGCACTCATCCTGTGCCGGGCGCTCTGGGGGCCGAGCTTCCCGGAAGCTTCCCGGAAGCACCACTCTGTGTCGGACCACCGTTCCCATCCAACAAAACTCTGAGAGGAAAGCTCTTCCTCAGAGCAGGTGCTGGCCCTGCTGCTATAACACAGCCCCGAGTGTTTAGGATCCGGCTGGGAATGGGGCAGGATCCACAGTGGCCACCAGTCAGCGGCTCCCCTTGCTGGAGTCCCAAGCATGGCTCTGAGGCTCCGTAGGTCCCGAGCTGGAATTCCAGACCCCGGGGACCACCTGGTCCTTACTGGCCCCACAAAGCCAAGTGTCAACCCAGACACCCATTTCCCGTGTGTCAGCAGCAAACAGATCTTGCCACAATCCAGGACGCCTCATCCGTGGTGAGGATGCCAGGACAGCTGGCCCCGCACCCACAAGTGTTCCTGGCGCGCGTGCGGTGAGGGCAGGGGCGCTGGCGGGGCCGAGAGGTCAACGCAGAGCCGAGCTGTGGTTGGCGCCTGCCTCAGTGACTGCTGTGGAGCAGCGGATGCCCCCCCACTCACTGTTGGAGACGCCAACGAGATGACACAGGTGGGAGAACCACGTCAACAGCAAAGCTCTGAACGTTGCCGGGACGGCTGCTTCTCACTCTTTCCACAACGCTTATCAGGTACGTAGCCTGTGCCAGGAACTGGGCACCACGGGCTGAAGGAAAGCCCCGGTCCTTGCCCCACAGAGTTTAAAATCGAATCTTGTTTTATTTTCAGTTGTTTACACATGAGGGCAGAGAACCACTCTTATTTCTGTGTTTCTCTCAGAATATTGGCATTTCAAACTCTCAAGAAAATTTATTCATTGAATGATCACTGGGCAACCTTGAATTTTCCTTTTGTGAGCTCAGTTAAAGACGTATGCAGAATATAGTCTCTTCTCCTATTTTTTTTAACAACCAGTTTTTCCTATCTTGCTAATAGTCATGGATTTTATCATGTCAGCATTCCTGCTGGAAGACAGCACACAGATGAAGTGTACATTTTACGGCTGACTTTTTCGAAAAGGGTCCCCGGGTTTCCTGATGAAAATCCACACTTCCAGCCTCCTTCGAGGTTATTTCCTCAAATTTCTTCATCAGCTTATAGTCACTCCTGTTATCTTCTGTATCAGAAATGACATCTTCCCAGCCCAGCGTCCTTATCCAGACTCATACGATGCACTGTCTAAAAGAAGAAACCATACGTCTGGGCCTTAGAGGGCATCACTTCAGGATCCATCTCCTAAGTGGTCCAAGGAGCAAAAGAATCTCCCCACCGCCGAGAGCCTGCATCCTGATAGGCCCCGCCCTGTAAACTCTGTTTTCAAACTTGGTTCCGTAGACTCTGGACCATCCTCACGGGGGCAGTAGTGACTTGCTCCCTGTGGCTCTGGAGGGCTCAGGTCCTTGTGGGTGGAGGAAGCCCCAGAGGGGTCAGCTGCCCTGAGTCACCGTGAGAGCCACCAAGGATGGGGCCCTCAGAGGCCAGGGCAGGCGCAGGCGGCAATGCCACGGGCCTCGAGTGGGGTATGATTTAGGAGTTGGACTCGCTGGCCCTCGAGCCTGCTTGCCTCCAGCTTTTCACCCCCTTGTGGTTGCAGGTGGATTGTAAAAATGCAATTCCCGTGAAGGGCAGGGGCAGCGCTCCTTTCTTAGATGCCCATCGGTCCGTTGCTTACACCCGGTTATTCAGAGAAATGTGTTTGAATAATTGGCAGGTGAGAAGAGCTGGGGCCATTTTGGAAAACGTCTTCAGATGCTGTAATCCGGCAGGAACTGGAACAGTGCGATGCTTTTGGAAGAATGGAGAGATCAGAGAAACAGAAAAGACTTTTCACAGATGGACCCAACTGAGTCTGAGGGCTTCATATTTAATCAGAGAATTGCTGTTCCATCAGGGAAAGATGCGTTAGTCAGTGTAATCTACCAAGACATTTCTTTTTTTTTTTTTTTTGCGATACGCGGGCCTCTCACTGTTGTGGCCTCTCCCGTCGCGGAGCACAGGCTCCGGACGCGCAGGCTCAGCGGCCCACGGCTCACGGGCCCAGCCGCTCCGGGGCACGTGGGATCCTCCCGGACCGGGGCACGAACCTGTATCCCCTGCATCGGCAGGCGGACTCTCAACCGCTGCGCCACCAGGGAAGCCCCCAAGACATTTCTTATCTTGAGAAAAATAAGGGGGCCGTGGGGTTCTTACACTACACGATGATAACAAAACAAAAGCTACGTGGAGGTAAAGGCAGAAGCACAGCGCTGAGGGTGGGGAAAAAGAAGGAAATTTAGGAGATTATTACCTGATATCTGGATGAGTGGAAATGTCTTGTTTGCTGTTTCTTTTTGTTTGTTTGTTTGAAGTAGATAAACAATAAAAGAAATCACAAGAAGATGATGTTCTTTTGGACTAAATACATGTTTAAAACATTATTTGAAAAGCACATGAGCTGATTTATAACCTGGGGAGCAGGAGTCAGGGAAGAGAATTTCTACAAACACACCAAACAAAGAGTTAATTTCCTAAGTGACAAAAACTCAAGAGAACTTAATAAAGTCTTTTGTTTTCCTTAATTGAAAAGTGGTTGCAGGAAATGAGTAGATTATTTACAAGGAGATTACTGATAAGCCAACTTAAAAATTATTCAAATTTGCTGGTGATTAGTGAGAGCCAATTTATCACCATAGTGAGATATTTGTTACCTACTAAATTAGAAAAGTTTAAAAATAATGGCAATAGTTATTACCTGGTAGGGAAGAGTGCAGCGAGCCTGCGTCTGCTACTTAAGGATTAACTGGCACATTCCTTCTTGACTCACAAAATTTGCCCCAGTGATTCCTTTTCTTAGTATCCGTTTTACTTTTCTGAGTATCAGGAAACAGTCACATTGACCACCAAAGACTTCTTTGTAAAGGCACTCATCTTACTATTATCCATAACAGTGAAAAAATGCGAAAGTCTTATGTCCGACCATAGGGAATAATCAAATTGTGCTAGGTCACTGAACAGATCATTACACCACCCAGAAAATACTTCTCGAAAATTGTCAACGACATGTAAAAAATTTTACCACACAATATTAACTGAAAAAAAATCGGGATACAAAATTGCACATTCGGTATAATTCCAATTATGTAAATCTCTGTGCATAAGCCCAGCAGAAAATGCAGATGAATTGAACAGTGCTTACCCCTGGGTTATGGCATTATAGGTCTTTAGAATCCATTTCTTCTTTAAAATATGTCTCTTCTTTATACTTCCTAATAAGTATGTATCACTTCCTAAAAATAATAGTAATGACAAAACCAGAGTCCTTTACATAAAGAGCTGAATTGGGCTCTAGCAGCTGAGCGAGGGTGCTTGAGTTTCAAAACCCCAAAGTTACCGTGTAAATCAACTCCTCCTCTCAGCTGGACCTCCATCTGCAGCCTTCGTCAGCCTCCTGCAAAAATCACATCATTCTATTCTGCT
Organism: Kogia breviceps; assembly: GCF_026419965.1. Classification (NCBI taxonomy): domain Eukaryota; kingdom Metazoa; phylum Chordata; class Mammalia; order Artiodactyla; family Physeteridae; genus Kogia; species Kogia breviceps. The sequence goes on from NC_081311.1 coordinate 1,912,100, forward strand.
CTCTATCGACTAAAGCAGCTCCTCGTCGTACATCATTACACATTTATAGATCTTAATTTTCCAGTCTGTTTTGTCCCCTCCTGTCTGGGTGCCTCGGGACCCACCCATGGCCTTCTGTCCCGCTTCAGCTGACCATCAGAGGAGGGGCTGAGCCCAGCCACAGAGGCCAGGACTTCCACACCTGTGATTCCCACCCTGACCCCGGGAAGCAGGGGTGGTGGCCCTCTTTGAACCAATGATTGGGCTCAAGGCTGTGCATTTCCCCATGTCTGCCCGCAGCTGCCAAGGCATAAATCACTGTCCCCAGTCCAGGTGTCACTGTCTTGGCTGGCCACAGCTGCTCTGTGTTTGCTCACTGAAATCTGCACAGTGGCCTCCAGCTAAACTCCCTGCATTCGGAGAACACCACAAGACCCTACTGTAGAGGGCTCAGGCCCCAGCTGCTGGATGCCCTCACCTGGAGGCTCTCACCTGGATGCCCTCACCTGGAGGCCCTCACCTGGAGGCCCTCTGGACCCAGAGTAAGAGTCAGTTGCTCAGGGGTATTTGTCTTCAAGGGTGCTCTTTGATGTAGACAGTGTGTGAGCCGAATGACCCGGAAGTGGTGAGGAACTGGGGAAACTAGGAAATGCTTTGTCAGTGAGGTGATGCTTGAGCTGGGTTTTGAGGTGCACGTAGGAGTGTTTCAGGTGGACAGGAGGCAGGCCAGGGAGTTCCAGGCAGAGGAAAAGCAGAGATGGGCTGTTTCGGGCTATTCCATGAGTGGGGACACGGGGCTCGGAAAGAGGCCACTGTGGTGTGTGTGAGAGGACGTCCCGAGGGCCCTGGGGCCGGGGCTGTGCGGCCGGACGCTAAGCACCAGGCTCCTCTCTCTTCTCCTCGGGAGGACTTGCACTTCCTGCCACCACCTGCCTTCGTCCGAAACCCCGCTCTGCCTGCTCACGTCTTCCACGATGCTGACTCTCACCAAATCCCGCCTGAGACGACACCCCAAAGGCCTCTGTGTCTCCCGAGAAGGGGCCCTAGATGTGGGCCTGTCCAGACCGGCAGAGCCTCTTGGGGTATGGGCTGTCTGTGTGGGGGTGAGAGCCGGCGTCCCTATGGGCTTCCAGGGAGAGCATCCCTACGAAGAATAGCGGGTGTCCACCCTGGTCCCTAGGAGAGCATGAGCTCACGGTCACTAGCCGGCGGCACACATGGTGTTGCTGACACATAGGAGTTGGCGCTTTCTCTTCCTATGCCGAGCCCATCGCATGTTTTGAGACCCAGCCACTCGGGAAATGCTGCTGTGGCCTCTTCCGAACCGGAACCCGACACCCTGCTTCAGCTCACCCCCGAGCACTCAATCCCAAGACAGCCGCGCCAGGAGAGGCCCAGAGGGCCGAGAAGTGATACTGCTTGACCAGCGAGAGGAAGCTTCAAACGTACGCAGGAACACGCGGCCTCCAAGCACCAGCACGGGGACGTCTTGGTAATAACTCGTACCTGCCCCGCGTGTCACGGTGGAGGAAACCAAGGCCCGTGCTTGAAACTCAAGGGAGGGAGATTATCACCCAGAGTGAAAGATTTCCAGTTTTGATATTCCAAAGCGGGTCATTTTTAGACCGGGACTGACGTCACTGTCCCGGAGACCTGAGCACCCTCTCTCTGAAAGGCAACAGGGACGCAGAGCAGCGAGGGCTGAGTGACACTTGTAATCAAGGCCACCAGGGCCTCGGAGCGTGAGCTGGCTCTGAACCCAGTGCATCGCGCCTCTGTTTTCTGAGGACAGCAGCTTCTTTCTCCTCATCCTTTCTAAGTAGATCATATTTAGATGCTCTAACCCAGCGGCCCCCAACCTTTTTGGCACCAGGGACCAGTTTCATGGAAGACAGTTTTTCCATGGACTTGGGGTGGGGGGGGGATGGTTCAGGCTGTAAAGCGAGTGACGTGGGGAGCAAGCGGCAGATGAAGCTTTGCTCGCCCCCCGCTCACCTCCTGCTGTGCGGCCCGGTTCCAAACAGGCCGAGGCCCAGGGCGCGGGGACCCTTGGTCCAAACTACACCCTGCAAGCGATTCCTACTGGGAAATTCTACAAGCTATTAAAGTCTAGAAGTTCAGTGGTTCTTCACTATATATATATATATGTATGTATGTATATATTATCATAGATCTCTGTGATTCTGAGAAAAGCTATATTCTATTGACACACATGCTCATAGAAATCTGCATACAGCTGTGGTATATCGCACCAGAGACAACTATCTTTAATAAAAACAAATGACCACATTTTGTAGGAAATATCTTTTAGCCTTCATTCTTTCTCATGCAAAAATTGATTTCCAGTTCATGTAAGAGGCCTTACACAAATGTTAGTTAGACCAGTAAGACAAAAAAGTGCGCTTAAATGATGCATAACAGAAAAAGTCAATGAGAAGATTTCCACAGACGGACTTAAGAGAGCTGAAAGTGAAGCCGGCACTTGGCCATGGCAACCTGTCACCTTCGACCTCCGGGGTAGCTCACCAGTCCGCGCTCCCTGCAAAAGGGCACAGTCTTCCTGTGTCTGTAACATACACAGCATCTGGGGGTGGGGTGGACTTAGTGGGAGGCACAGGGAAAAGTTCATCTACTCCATCTTGCTGGAAGAAGCCCCAGATTCCTTTTTAAAGAGAAACGGAGAGATACTTTCTTCTGGGCTTTTGTCTGCAGAAATACGGGAGAGGCAGCCCTGACTTTCCAAAGCAGGACGAGGCTCTCTCTTCCGCGGAAAGCTTTGCAGTCAGTCGCACTCAACGTGGTGACGGTGGGACTTTTAATCACACTGCTTACCTTGCCCATATGTCAGCAGAATTCACCAAGCGAGCCGAGCTGCGAATTACGTCTCCCCTGTCAAACCGTCCCCAGAGCCAGCTCCTCCTCTCCCGCAAAGCAAAGTGTATGTATGAGGTTCAAGTGGGCACTTAAGAGCAGATCGAAAAAAGCAAAAGGATTTCTGCGGAGAAACCCTTACATCCTACTTCCATTTCTTGACGAAAATCTCTTGAAAGGCAGTAATTCAAGACTGTCTCTTATGAATTTGATAAATCCATGGTCATAGACATTTTCCAGATAATTGATGGTGTTGGAGTGTAATCTGATCTTGGATGCGAAGAGACAGGATGGCTCATGGCGCTTATTCCTACACCAAAAGCAGCACAGCCAGATGGGTTGTCAGACACAGAAGGCATTCTATCTGTGTATTGAATACTAAGATTTTTATTACAGTCAAACTTACTCTTGGAATGAAAACTTTCCACAATTTCAAACATATGTACATCCTTTGAAGTTTAGAAAAGAAGCAGGAGATGGAAGACAAGGACAGATCATGATGGCAGAGCGTGAAACCAAGCAGGGCCCTGTGGCGCCCTCCCGGGTACAAATCCCTTCCCTGTCCCCCACTTCCTGTTCGTAGGAAATAGGTATCATTCAGCCTCCTAGAGCTTCCCTGAGTTCCAAGGGACAGAGTCAAAGAGTTGTTAATCAGAGAAGGGAGGGAATGCAGAAACAAGGGAGGAATAGTCAAGAAATGGTTGTCCAACAATTAAAGCGGGGTCCTGGTTCCTCCTCAAGGGATATACATGACAATATCTTTGAGTTCTTCTGCAGGAACTGAGACCTGCACCCGGGCTGAGGATGGTAGCTTCAGGCTGAGCACAAGATCGATGGAGCGCCACCCTGTTACTTCACCACTAAAAAATCAGAAGAAGGTCACACCCCCTGCAGCCCTCTCCTGAGATTTTGCCTAGAAACACTTTTCCCCCAAAGCCATCAGGGAGTGAGGGTTTTTAGACCATGGACAACTCGTTCTCATTGCTTGGCCCTTTGCAATAAAACTTTCTCTGCTCCACACTCTGATGTTTCCGTTTGTTTGGCCTCGCCCTATGTCGGGCACGTGAACTCGCGTTTGGTAACAAGTGGACACGGTGGAAAGCAGGTACCAGTGGAGTCATCTGGGTGCCTGAGGAGGGGACAGCTGCTCAGGTGTGTCTCATGAAATGGCAGCAGTTCCGGAAAGGCTGCATCATTAAACAGAGGCAGTGCTTCCCTTCCCTTCCTCCACTCTAAGCTACAAATCCAGTTTCCTCCAGGACCCAGGGATTTTTCATGGCCCCCCCCCACCCACTTTTATGTGGCTTCTTCTGCTTGGCAGGAAATGAGCAGCCTTTCAGGGTGTTTCAAGGCAAGGTTTTTGCCTTGGGGTCGGTTTGAGTTTTGCTTAAATTACAGTCTTTTCAAAAAGAGCAATTCTCCTCTGAAATGATCCGTATTCTCCAATGTCCTTATTCGGACAGAGGCACAGAAGGAAATCACTTCTCAGTGTGTCAGTTGCCAACATCCTTAACAAGAAGCTCTGTGCCCTTTGACTCCCACTCCATATTCAGGGACAAAAGTAAATTCCACGGACACTTTCTCTCTGCTGTGCTTTCCTTTCTTTGCTTACCTCAATTATGTTAAAAGAAATGTTAAAAAAAAAAAACACCATCAATAATGACAAAGCAGTTTTTAAAACTTCTGGCTGCTGGACGTAAAGATTATTAGAGGCTATCACATGCTGGCAATGATTGGTATTTTGCGCGATTCTGTTAGGGAATTGTTGAAAGAAGCCACCGCCTTGGCCAGGCGCAGTGATATAACCACTTTCATGACTTGCTCCGCAGCAGGAGGAACCGATAAGGAACATGGTGCTGCTGCCACCAAAACCTAACCGGGAGGATTCGGGAGGGGCCCCAAGAGGGCGGAGACGCCAGCCCATAATATGTCCTACCAACCTCCCCCAAACCCTCGTGCTGGAGTCCCCCTTGGATGAGAGATATTCGTGCCCCCAGGACGGACCCTGAGTCAGACCAAATACGGGCCAAGCAAGACGATTGGCCAGAGGCAACCCGGAAACTAACGCCATCATCATAAACGCTGAGACTGCGAGCCACGTGGCGGGGCAGCTCTCCCGGGTCCCCTCACCCCCGCCGCTCTCCGCCCGGGCGCCCCTTCCCCGAAGTCTCTTGCTTTATCAGCACGTGTGTCTCCTCGGACAATTCACTTCCGAGTGTTAGACTAGAGCCCACTCTTGGGCCCTGGAAGGGGTCCCCCGTCCTGCAATAATTCTGCCCAGTCACATCCCATGCTTAGAAATGAAACCATATAACCAATGAGATCATTTGATATTGCAGTTTGTAAAAATTCCAAGTAAGGTGTATGTACCCCAGTACATACCCCGGTAGACCTTAGGTAAAGAACTCCTGTTTTCTTCCTTTGAAGGATATTCATGTACCGAGAAAATCTTCCTTTAAAATGGAACTCAAGTTCACCAGAACCTCAGGAAAGTGACTTACTTATTTTCTCTCGAAAGCAAAAGTTCCAAATCGAGAAGAGCTGTGTCAAAAATGCTAGTGTTGGGCTTCCCTGGTGGCGCAGTGGTTGAGAATCCGCCTGCCGATGCAGGAGACACGGGTTCGTGCCCTGGTCCGGGAAGATCCCACATGCCGCGGAGCAACTAAGCCCGTGAGCCATGGCCACTAGGCCTGTGCGTCCGGAGCCTGTGCTCCGCAACGGGAGAGGCCACAACAGTGAGAGGCCCGCGTACCGAAAAAAAAAAAAAAAAAAAAAAAAATGCTAGTGTTTTATACTGGAAGCGGTTTGATAGAGGCCTTAGGACAAAAATAAAGGAGGTTCTGGAGGCACTCAGAAAGACAATTTCACAGGTTAATTAAATCATCAAGGGTCATAAGGTTTGAAATTTCCTCCCTTGCCAGGAACCCTCTAAGTTATGGAGGGTTTGTTGTTGCTTTTTAAAAATTCAACTTTCCATCCTAACAGAAAAATAAGACTCTAAACTGCAGTAATTCTGGGGGAAAACTGAAGATTTGCTCTACAAATTCCTTCCTACTTTGCATTTCTTGTGATATGGTCACAGTAAAATGAAAACAGTAACAGGGACCACAGGGCCCATCGTCTTATCCATTAATTTATGGGAATGCAATTTTATTTACCTGTAATGCTGTGCTCACTCACTAGATACCAATTTAGACAATTTGAAGAAAATTATTATCCTTCGGCTCAAAAATGTCTATCCATTACCAGAATTTTATATATCATAATACTTGTATTTTTGTGTTTTAAACATCTGTGTATGTGAATTCCAGCTCTTTCATCATTTCCGTCTGCATAACGTGGCACAACATGCTATCCTTCTATTACCTTATGGGAGCTGTGGTCTCCCAGGGACTTTGGGGATATACTGTGAGTGCACGTAAAATGTGTGCCCGTGTAAAACACGGCGGTGACGGTCTTTCTGCACATCTCGTGCCCTTCCTCGGGGAGAACAGACGGTTCCTTTACTCAGGCCGGGAGCCCGGAGCGTCTCACCAGCGGGCACAGTGGCTGAGGGTGCGGGGGGCGGGGAGGTTCCTGAGATGCCCCGGAGCCAATTCTGTGGCAGTGGGACCCACCTTCCCTCCCGCATGTAGCCGTCAGGAAGGGGGAGAGGCGGTGCCCCAGGTGACGGGATTTAGGTAGCATGCTTGCTCCGCAGCAGTCTTTGCTTCCGAATTTAGATCCTGCTCTCCTGGGCAGGCTGTGGGCAGGGGACCCCCTGGAAGCCTCCTCCCCCATCAGAGGCAAGAGCACGGCCCCCTCCACACCAGCCTCCCACGCAGGCACTGCTCCGCTCCCGTCGCACTGCCTGCAGCGCCCACCCACTTCTAGCATCCTCACCCCTTACCAGGATGACCGTCAAAGCCACCAGCCCTTGTCTGTGGTCCTGGCCTCTACGCTCCTTCATCTCTCCTGCCTGGTTAGTCTTACTAAAGCATCACTCAGATTATTATTCAGAACGCCTCAGCATCTCCCTGTGGACTAGATTAGCCGAGGCAAATCGAGTCCAAGTCGCCTGCCCACCCCGAATGACCCGTGATGGCTTCCCGGAGCGCTGCTTTGGGAAGGATTGAGAGGCCCACCAGAGCTCCAGTGGTCAGGAAGTGCACTCTGGTCCACGAGGGCTGCTTTCCTGGGGAAGGAGGAGCACAGCCACCATGCAGGTGCCTTCGTGGTCTCCTTATCTAAACTCCCTTTACACTCCCTTATCTAAACCCTCATCTAAACTCCTTTGCTGGGCCCCCATCAGGACGCATGAGGAGCCGCTATTGTTACTTAGACTGTAAGTTTCCCTCCACTTGCTCCCTGCTGCCCACTCCACCTCTGACCACCTGGGGCCAGCACATCCTCCAAGCCTCCTCGCGGGTGGAGGTGGAGGCATATTTACGGGATGGACACCACCCAGCACGACTGAATGAAAGCACCGTGGGGCCGATGAATGGATGTATGATGGGGAGAGAAGGGAGGAAGTTTCCCCTCCATCATCTCTTTCCTGATTTGAAAGAGGCTTTCAGGGCCCTGAACGGGACGATGGCACGGAGTTTCAGTGTTCTCCTGTGAGATTCCACAGCTCAGAATGAAGCCAGTCTCCAGCCAAGACCCACCCTTGCTTAGCTGCCCCCAGCCCCACCCTCTTCCCTCACCCGCATCCTCAGGGCCACCCCCACAGCACAACAATGGACCGTGCGTTCCCATCTCCAGTGCTACTTCTAGGGGACCAGACCTGGGCCAGTAGCTATGCAGATTTTATAAAGTCTGGGTGTCTGGGGGGTTTCTTAGACTGCATCTTAAGCATTTGAGATCCTCACATCTCAGCGCTCATACCAAGTTCTCCTGATGCCAGAATGGTGAACAGCTGAGCTATTAACTCCTCTCCCACCGCTCTCATGATGGCCGTAGACACTCCCAACTTCTTGTCTCCCACAGACACACTACTGGGTCTAAAGTTAGGGCCACAGAGTCTGATGATGAACCTTTGACACCATTAGCAATAATACTCAAAATGTATTTCCATCCAGTCTGCAAAGTAATCTAAATTGCCCTGTGAAAGCAGGGCCTGTGTTTTTGGAAGATGGCCATGCTGAGCAGATGTCCCCAGGGCACACGCCCCAAGGCAGCCTTGCTATTTGCATAAATATTGGCATATGTCCCCCATTTTCCTGTTAGCCACAATTAACCACGCTGTGAACTCTGGAGCTGCAGCCTGGTTTACAGACAGCGCTCATGGTGGATGCTTTCAAAATCCATTATAAATGTGCTTATAAAAGATGTAGGTGGAGATTCCTGCAGTAGTGTCTCTGGGAAGCCTACCCTGTTTGATGGGTTTTGTAGCTGGCGGGACACCCACATGATCCAGGGTTGGCCACAGTCCTGGTCCCAAGAAGGGTGGGTGAGGAACTTTACTACAAAGCCCAGCTGGACACAGTTGAATTCAGCTGTGCCCAGAAGGAGTGCTGCCTGGTGACGGCCCTGGCTGTCTGGTTTGTCACTGTTGCCCAGGTGGGGACTCTGTGCCCCTCTGTGGCAGCACAGCTCCCACTGTGTCATCTCCATCCCGTGTTGGGTGGGATCAGGTTCGTGATCGATTGTTACAAACTCAGAAGCCCCTTTCTTCATTGGTTCACCAGCGATCAGGCAAAAACAGACCTCCTGTGCGCTTCTACAGCTCAGGCTGGGACTGACTGCCCCCTCAGCTTTGTTGGGACAGGCATGAAAGAAGTTTCCTCCATTCTCTGTTGGGCTTATGAATATGGACTTTTGGACTAAAAGGTGATGACTAATCCATCTATATCAAGCACCTCATTGACCAGTATGGGGCATCTGTTAGGATGCACTAAACTACAAGTTAAAGAAAACCCAAACAATGTCTCAAATTATAAAGAATTTACTGAACAAGAAGTCTGAAGGGATTAGACCCCAAGTTTGGTTTGGTGACTTTTTCAGTTCTTTTACTCTACTGTTCTTGTCACGTTATTTCTCATCCTAAATCATTTCACTTCATGATACCCAAATAGCTGCCACAGCTCCTGCCATCACATCTTCATAATAATATCCAAAACTGGCAAAGAAAGGGAAGTGGTGAAGGGCCATCTAGTGGTAGTTCTATAATATATCAGTGAGGTAAATCTTTCTGAAAAGCAGCTAGTGCCTCATATCTTACACAAAAATAAACTCATAATGGATCATAGATCTGAATGTAAAATAGAAAACTGTACAAATTTTAGAAGAAAATGTAAGAGAAAATTTTCTTGACCTGTTCTGAGGCAAGGGCTTACTAGGTATGTTTCCAAAGGCAAAATCCATTTAAAAAATTGATAAACTGAACTTCATCAAAATTAAAAATGTTTGCCCTATGAAAGCTCATGATAAAAGAATGGAAAAATAAGCCACAGACTGAGAGAAAATATTTTCAAACCACATATCTGAAAAGATTTGTATCTGAAATGTATTAAGAATACTCTGAACTCAGTGAGGAGAAGTCAGACCATCTAATTAGAAAGCTGGCAAAATATTTGAGCAGACACTTGACCAAAGATTCATAGCCGTCCCTTCTTTAGAGAATTAGAGCACAAATAAGCACATGAAAATATGTTTACCATTATCAATCATGAATAATACAGAAATTAGCTCTAGGATGAAAAAATTATGCACACCTATTAGGATGGATAAAATAAAAATACTGATAATAGCAAGTGCTGACAAGAATACAGAACAACTGGAATCCTCACATATTGCTGGTGGGAATGCAAAATGGCACATCCATTCTGAAAAGTGGCAGTTACCTATGACGTTTAACAGACATTACTTTATGACCCAGCAATCACACTCCTGGGTGTTTATCCTGGAGAAATGAAAATTTATGTTCATACAAAAACTTGTTCACAAATATTCATAGTCGTTTAATTTGTAATCTCCCCAAACTGGAAACAACCCAAGTGTTCTGCAAGAACTGAATGAATAAATCAACTGTGATAGGTCCATAGGACGGAATACCAGTCAGCAGTAAAAAGGCACACAATAACTGAATGGACCTCAAGGGTATCACGCTGAGAGACAAAAGCCAGGCTCAGGGCTTCCCTGGTGGCGCAGTGGCTGAGAATCCGCCTGCCGATGCAGGGGATGCGGGTTCGTGCCCCGGTCCGGGAAGATCCCACGTGCCGTGGAGCGGCTGGGCCCGTGAGCCGTGGCCGCTAAGCCTGCGCGTCCGGAGCCTGCGCTCCGCAATGGGAGAGGCCACAACAGTGAGAGGCCCGCGTACCTCAAAAAAAAAAAAAAAAAAAAAAAGCCAGGCTCAAATGGTTCCATGCCGTCCAACTCCATTGTTATGGTATATCCTAGAAGTGGCAAAGCTATAGTGATGGAGAACAGACATGGTGGCCAGGGCTTAGCATGAGGGAGGACATGAGGCATGACTGTTCAGGTGGTGCTGGACCAGTCCTTGTGATCCGTAAGGGAGAGGGAGCTTCCCTGGGCTCCCCAGAAGAGCTCTGAAAGGCCGGCTTGGATCTGTCTCCTCTTCTTAGACAAACTGGAGTCATGCTGAGCCGTGGGGCCCATCCGAAGAACATCCTTGTACGTAACTCAACGGTTGTAGAACAGTGCCTCCCGTGGCTGGCATGTTCTAGGCACTGGTGACAGTGTGGGCACAAAACAGACAAGAGGCAGCGTGTCTGCCTTCACAAAGGTTACCCTCTAATGGGGAGATGGGCCATAGCAAGAAACATAATCATCGTGATGCTTTGACAGGAATGACGGCTGTCAAGGGAGGAGGGTATCGAGTTTGATGGGGGTTGAAGTGGTAGGAAGGGGAAATGGGGGGCATTGCTGGGCAGGGGGCACTTGGGAAAGACATCATGGAATGAGGAGAGGGGGTCCCCGTTGGAAGGAAAGCAGGTCAGACCAGAACAGCCATGACCACCAAAGCCTCGAATCTGCTCGATGCTGACGTATAAGGGGGGAGTGTCCACCAGTGCAGGAGAGGTGACCCCAGGAATGTCTGGAGCCAGGACCTTGGCTACATCTGACTTTGCCTTTGAAGACAAGGCCACCTTTGCCCCCAAAGCTATGCCAGCTGTCCCTCGTCATTCCCGTCTTCCTGAGTTCATGTGTGATAAGAAACAAGACTTCCCAATGGGAAATGACACTGGTGCATTTTGAGGGGAAGAAGTTTAGAGAAAATTCGGTGTGCTGGGCAAGTCCTTGTGCTGGAGGCCCCAGCCCCCCCAAAAGCATCCTCGTCTGTCACACACAGACCCCGGGACAAGCATGGTGTGACACCCACGGCTCCACGCACACACACTGCCTAGCTGCTGCACCGGAGCTTGTCTGTGATAAGAGGCACCAGCCTCTCAGTGCAGGATCGGTGTGGCTTCAGAAGGGCAGGGGTCAACAGCAGAAAAGGTCCCTGCTGCAGAGCTACGGTACAACACTGAGGACGGGGCCCTTCTGCTGGGGGCTCCCTCCAGCCCCCTCGTCGCCCGGGGGCTTCCTCTGAAAGCGGGGCCTGCGAAGAACTGATGGAGAAGTCGTCACAGGGAATCCTATATCCTGCCAGATCCCTGGGTCCCCAGCAAAAGAAAGGTCGAGGCCATTGCATTAGCGAGCTGGAAAGCTAAACACTCGATACCCAGGAAACGCGCTGAAGAAATGAGCCACTTTGGCAGATGCCACAGTGCTTTGTCGATCTCAGGAATGAGAACAGAGGTCAGGGAAACTTTACCTGTAGACTTAAGACTCCCTCGATGAGGTCACAGGGAGGCATCCTTCTCACCCCGCCTGTCACCCTGGCTGACTCCTTGAGGATCAGAGCTGACTTCTGACCACGAAGGGAACACTGCTTACGATTCCATGCATTCCACAGCCTCCAGTGCAGATCAATGACATATACAGTACAGAGAAGGTCAATGACACCGTGGTCCATCACAACTGCAGGTGAGACAGGATGGGCTGTGACCTTGGGATATCAACTCTCCCCTTTGGGGTCACTGGTCCCCAAAAGCTGAGAACTCCTGCTTGTTTATTTATTCACTTAAATTGATGGAAACTTCTTACAAATTAACCCTAATTCATAACCCAGGGATCAAAAAACAATTTAAAAAAAGAAGTGAAACAGGTCCTTCTCTAAACCAGGAGTAGGATTCTGAGCTTTGACCTTCATGACCTTCACACAGCCTGAAGTTGTGCCTGGCTCAGGGCTCAGACAAACGGACCTTGTCTGTCTCACCTCATTCAAGGCTGCTTCCTGCTGAGGGGGTGCAGGGGGAAGCAGACCAAGGAGCAGTGACAACAACATACCTACTATTTTGTTTGTGAAAATGGTCAGTTTATCAACTGTGAAAAAGATCTGCAGAACTTAAAAAACATGAGTGATGCCAGATAAATATTTCATTTGGAGGGTTTGGGGTTTTTTTTTTCCCTTCCATTACGTCTGTAATTGTTTCTCCCACAGAGATTTGATCTTCAACTGGGTCTGACAAATAGGCAACAGGCCAAAAAACGCCAAGAGGAGATTACAGACTGTGCTGTCTATTCCTAAATGTGAAATGTGCTCAGTAAGACTGCAAAACCTCAACTTCCAGCTGCTTTCAGAGAAGACGGGGGGCACACAGGTGGGGGCACAGAGTTTGGGGGGCCACAGGCTGGCGACGCGGTCTGGTCCTCACCTCCACCTGGTTAGGAAGCCCCGAGCATCCAAGAGTGGTTGATGTGAGGGGTGCTGGAACTCCTACAGGTCTACGATTGTTTGTTTTCCACACGAAACACAGGGAGTTATGACTAACCAGCTGTGTGTTATCTGTTGCTCTGCAACTACATTTCCAGAGCCTTAGTGCTGCGAACTGCACACACAATCACCTTTCATTTCCAGGGGGGTCGGGGTCCCAGCACAGCTCAGTTGGGTCTTCTGAGGGGCTAGATCAGGTGTTGCCAGGGCTGGGGTCTCATCTGAGGCTTGACTGGGGGAGGATGCATCTCTGAGCTCCTTCAGGTCCTGTGGCTGCAGGACTGTGGCCTCGGTTTTTGCCGGCTCATGGCCTGAGGCTGCCCTCTGCTCTGTGCCCTGTGACCCTCTCCCCACAGCAGCTCACAAAACAGCAGCTTCTTTCTCCAAAGCCAGCAAGGGAGAGTCTTGTATAAAGCAGTCACTGCAGTCATGCATTGGTCACATCCTGTCACGTGCTATACTCCAGTGGGAAGGAGCAGGTCAGAGTTCGGCCCGATGCCCTGCAGGCGGGGATCACACAGCGTGGACGCCAGGAGGCGGGAGCACAGGAGCGCCCTAGAGACTGCCTGCAACACCATCTTTTATTTATTTATTTATTTATTTTTTGCGGTACGCGGGCCTCTCACTGCTGCGGCCCCTCCCGTTGCGGAGCACAGGCTCCGGACGCGCAGGCGCAGCGGCCACGGCTCACGGGCCCAGCCGCTCCGCGGCACGTGGGATCCTCCCGGACCGGGGCGCGAACCCACGTCCCCCGCATCGGCAGGCGGACTCTCAACCGCTGCGCCACCAGGGAAGCCCCAGCAACACCATCTTTTAGAGAAAGGACACTGGCTTGAAACTGAGTCCCATATCTGGTTTGTTTATTAACGCCGGCAAACCTTCAAACCTTTTAGATTCGAGTGGGTATTTCAGCTGCCATCAGCTTTGAGAAGACTCTCTGCAGTGCTCCAGCTGCACAGCGCGCCTGGATATCTGTTCCTCTCTGGTGGTCCACAAGGGTGGGCCCTTCCTCACTGCGCCCTCGCAATCTGCTGCAGCCCCTCCCAGGGTGAGCAATCGTGGAGAAAGTGATGCCTCTGCGCGGAGCTTCCTGCCACCAGGAAAGCTGACGGCTGAAAGGGCTGTAGCAGTGGCTCCCTCCCCCAAGAGGGCACTTACCGCAGCCAGACGGACCCCACGCACCCAAGCCTCTGAGAGTGGACGCGAGAGGGAGCTAGCAGATGGTCATCAGGTCGCGGGGCACTCATCCACCCCTTGCTGCTGGGAGAGCAGGGCGGCGCCCCTCACCCAGCCTGCAGGCGCCTTCGGGGCCGCCTGGGATCCCAAGCCTGGCTCCCCAGTCGTGGGCAGGCGCTGTGGCTCCTCCCTTTCCTACTCAATTTCCTTTTGCGCCAAGTAGTCCGAGCTCAGCTCTGTACCGGAAGTAAGACTCTGCTTTGCTGAGAACGCCTGGCTGTGTTAATGCGGACACTGCTGACCCCGGACGGGCTATGACACTTGCAGCCAAGCGGAGCCTCGTAAGGTTAGAGATTCAGCATCAAAGGAAACAACAGTATTGGTTCCATGGTCGGAAGGAGCAGAATTAAAATGAAAGAAGAGCTTATTTACTTATTTATCAGCAATGGAAGCTATGCTTACGGTCAGTCTGAGTGGGAACTTCAATAAGAGGGATTCATTTTATGAATATTCACAGCTTCCAAGTTCTAACCCCTGGCTGAATTTAGACAGTGCCTATTACCTCTTATTTGTTCAATGTCTTTCTCTTTGCCGAAGACACACAGCTGTGTACATACCTGCTGTGGTACGCACACTTAGATGAGTTATTACTAAGTTAGCTATTCCTGGGCACCACTTTATATTAAGACAGAGGGTAAAGCATATTTAATAACTGTAGCTGATTTTACTGAGGTAGATTCATTGCAGTTTTTGGTGCCTTGCTTTTTCCCTTCTAGACTTCCCTGGGCTGCACTTTTTTCGTGATGTATTTTAGTTGGTCTTTTCTGTCAGTGCTGTTTCTCTCCTCGGTCACCCTAACCCAACAGCAATGGCCACCAATAGTGCAGCCACCAAAAGCTCGACTTTGCTCCCTGGTTTAAAATCAGACCATGGTAGAAAACTCCTCAAAAAAATAATAATCCTGTGTTGTAAAAAGAGCAAAATGTGCATCGTGTTTTTGTCGTTCATGAGAAAAGTGGGCTGGACCAGTAATGGGAAACTGGGTACCATTTTTCTGATTAAAAAACAAATGAAAAGCCAAGATGCTCACCATTTTTTGTCAGGGTGAGCAGTTATTCACTTTACAAACAAGAAGACTTTTGAGAATAAAAGTATCATGTAAAATTGATTTTTAACTGAAGAGAGCAAATACACCTACAACCCCACACACGCACAGAATTGGAGTGCGTTATAAAATGCAAGAGCTCACATTGCATTCCTTGGCGAGGGAAAGAAGAAGTACGATCCGAAGGCTGGCACTTACCCAGCAATGGTTTGTTTTAACACCTTGCTCGACAAAGGCACGAGTAAAACCCTTCCAGGGGATGCACGGACGGGGACCAGGGCAGGCTGGGCATATCCCTCCTTTCTGCAGCGAGGCCCTCCGTGTCCACCAGGTATCTGGACGCCGGGACACGGTACCTGCAGAGGCAAAGGGACGGCAGCCCCGCCTTGATCCCCATTCCAGCTCCCCTTCCTCCCGTTTCTAGGCTCTGAATCTCTGAAAACAAAAGCTTTTTCTGGAGATTCCTCCGCTTGGCAAGTTCCTGTTCTCATTGGGACCTGTCCATCAGAGCAGTGAGGGCTCTGGAGGTAAATGTTTGTGTTCGGTCTCTGCAAACTGTCTTATCTCCCATGGACCCCAAACTATAACCAGGGCTTCAGCCAGACCTGCTTCCTTCCCGTCCTCTAGTCACACACACCAGAGCCTCCGCTCATGCTGTGCCCACATCACACTTTCCCTTCTCCCTTGTGTGTGGCCAAGTCCTCACACAAGTCCTTCAAGTCCTAGGAGTTCTCCGCCTGGGCTCCGGCCACATGTGAAAGAGACCTCCCTGCTTCCTGATGACTTTCACAGTGTTTCCCTTTTCCCCTGCATTTGGGACCATCTCCTACACACCTGGATTGGAATTGACTCAGTAGTTGGAGTACATGTGTCGGTTGTATGTACCTGTCTCAGGTGCCAAAAGGTAGTCAGCCCAGAAGTCAGAGAGGCTGAAAGATAGATGGTTGACAGGCAGATAGGTAGATCAATAACTAGACATAGAAATAGATATAAATATATAAAACATCCCCCTCAGTCCAATGCATGTGGGAGGCACCAAGAAAATTCCTACCGATGGAATAAGATGAATATTCAAACGCAAGAAGAACTCTTCTCCAAGAATCCTTTTAGGTACATTTCCACAAAATTTATCTCCCAGCTTGTAAACATCGTGATGAATTCTTTTGTAATTTTTTCTTCTACTCTTACAAAATGCCATACTGTCCCGGTAATAATTGAGAGATGAGTATGAGAATCCAATCTCAGAAAATTATCAAATGACTAATAAAAATGCACCATCCCAAATGATTTTCATAATTATGCTTAGCCTGTGTTTTATAATACAAATATTTTAAACATAATATCCTATGATTATGTTCTAAGGAGAATCTCCTGTTATTGATCATTTATCTGAAATTGACAATGTGCCTGTGTCTGAATGCTGTGAATTGGGCCCCTTTTTCCTCATCACTAAACATCTGCCATCTGTGGGCATGCGTGGGCTTTATCTGACCGGGACCCCTGCCCTTCCCCCTTTGGCCGTAGCTTCTCCTTTTCCTCTGGGAGCTGAGCCACACATTCCCTGAGGTCTTGCTGAGTCTGTTGACTGGGGGCCGTGACCCCTTAGAGCCAGGGGTCGCCTCGGTCAGGCCAACAGAACTCGCGGTCCTGGAAGGGATGGCAGGAAATCTCAGCTGGCTCTCCTTCCTTCCAGGGACCAATGGGTCCAACCATCTCCAGCGCGATGAGCCACCAGAATCATTCCATGTGTTTCCTTTTTTCTTAAATGATCATAGAGAGTTTCCACTGCTTTCAATCAAAGAAGCCTCACCCACCCTCAGGCTTTCTTTGCCATCTGTGTTATCTTGAACCAAAGCCAAACAGGTCCTTTTTAAATACTCATTTGTTAAATTTTAGACAGTAAAAACCTTTAAAATTAAAAAAAAAAAAAATGTTCATAGGCCATGTCACTTAACATTTGTAAAATAAGAACTTTAAAGAACTTCGTTTGGGGGCTTCCCTGGTGGCGCAGTGGTTGAGAGTCCGCCTGCCGATGCAGGGGACGCGGGTTCGTGCCCCGGTCCGGGAGGATCCCACGTGCCGCAGAGCGGCTGGGCCCGTGAGCCGTGGCCGCTGAGCCTGCGCGTCCGGAGTCTGTGCTCCGCGGCGGGAGAGGCCGCGACAGTGAGAGGTCCGTGTACCAAAAAAAAAAAAAAAAATTAGGATCTTACCAAAAAAAAAAAAAGGAAAGAAAGAAAGAAAAGAAACCACCTCTAATCCTCTAACCTATGGTGGATCCATCCCCTCCCTTGCCTCCTTCCATCCAAAGTACATACCTTCAATCCCAAACTCAACATTCTTTTATTTTCCAATTTGCATATTTTTCTTTAAATTACGTGTTTTATTTTATTATTCATTATTCTTAATTTTCATTATTCTTAATTTTATAAAAATGCTATTTTCTTGCCTGTAACCTTCAGGGATTCAATTGTTCACTTAATATTATATGGCTAAGATTAAGCCATATCAGGTTGTATTATTGTTTTTATTCACTTTGATTTCTAGAAAATGCTTTGCTGAGTGCACTACAGTTTTTAGCCACCCATTTACCCTGATGGGCATTTGACTTATTTCCAGGGCTTTGCTATATCAACAGTGCTGCTAAGAACATAGTAACGTGTGTCTCCAGGTGTCCACGGGCAGGAATTCCCCTTGGGTATTTATCTAGGAGTGAAATGTCTGTGGAAGAAGGCATATGAATATTTGACTTTAGGAGAGAATGTCAAACAGTTTCCCGAAGTAATTTTACTAATTAACACCACCCCCGCCCCCGGCCCCCCAAGCAAACCGACAGGAAACCTTGTGGCGCTCCCTGCTCTCCACACCTGCATCGATTCCCGGGTGATGAGCATCATTTCAAGTGTTTATCAGCCAGGGAGCCCTTTCCATCCAGGAAGGCAGGCAGGGGTCCTTTTCCTAAAGGGACCGTACTCTCTGCCTCTCTCTGGAGACAAAACAGCTCGATGACATACGATGCAATAAAAGACATCACAAGCGATGCAAACAAAAGACTTTTAACTGGTCTGAGCTATGCACAAAATGGATTTGTGTGAAATTGTGCGCTAATCCCTGTGTTTGGGTCTAGCCTTCAAAAATGAACAAAATACTCTCGGGGAATCACGATGCAGTTCAAATTCTCGCCGTGCGTTTAAGCACTGAAGTCATTCCCAGGACTTAATAAAAAAAACCCACAGGCGTGGTCTGCATGACCCGGGCTAATGTATCAATAGTTTGGGTGCAGCTTCTGGCTCCATCACTCTGAGCTCTTAAGCAGATCCCTGAGTGCATCCCAGACTCAGTTTCCCCTCTTGAGCATCCACCCCTCTGTGCCCGCCCCCTGCAAACATGCCCGTCTGCTCTCCCTGCCACTGAGAGAACCAGGTGGGGCCGTGGAGAACAAGGGGCTTTTCCAGCTGCAAAAGCCCCACCTCCAGCACTGTACTTCTTTGCTGTCAACTGGAGCAGAATGGTTTGCAGGGTGCAGTTAACCGGCAAGGCTTATGCAGCTCCTTGTAAACACAGGCATGGATTGATGGAGGCGGGAACAGTCCAGGGGACGTTGCTGCTGCCCCCTTGCCCTGACCCCCCGGGCCCCGTGTGCTGGGGGCGGGGAAGCTGCTCGGGAGTCAGGGCTCCCAGGAAAGATGCAGCGTTTCAAGCACCTGTCCAGCTCCTGCTTCAGGAGAGCAGGATGCAGCGTCTTCAAGGCTCTGCCCCCGAGGGGGCTCAGCTCCTTAGCTCTGGAGCGTAAACCTGATTTCTCTCCTCACGGCTAGCAGCCTGAAGCAGATTCAAAATGGTCATAAATATCAGATTAATTTTGCTCTCTTCATTTATCACAAAACTTACGACTTAGACGTGTTACTTGTGTTTCATTCCCAGCTTTTAAAAACCGTCTATATTTTAGCACCTCAAGGTCAATGTGCAGGTAATTTAACCTCCTAAGTAAATAACATATTGATGAATGCAAAGGAAACAATCTTTCACAGAACAGGTCCTCAATTCATCGGTGTGGATGACCCAGCCCGTTAGACTGGCAGAGAATGGATCCGGCAGGAGGAGTTGGGGGAAAAGAATATTAACGTCAGATCTTTTACCACAAATTCTGCAGCCCAGAGGACTGATGAGCACACAGAATCCCTTTAGCAAAGCCTTGGGGCGAATCCAGGGGCTCCGTCAGAATAGAAGGCTATTGTCTTTCTCTTGTCCTCAAAACCAGAGCCCAATTGTGACATGAGAAGATGGAGAACCATTCTAAGAACCAAGATGGTAGCTCTGAGAAAACGATATTAAGCCACTGTGGGGTGACATGAACTGAAATCCACACCCTCGTCATTTCTGAGACCAGACAAGCAGGAAAGAGAGAAGGGTCATTATTGGCATGCTGACACTTTGCTTCTCCCCATCACCACCCACGGATCACTCTCCACCCCTAGCAGGTCCTTAACCAGCAGCAAATTTGGCCAGGAGAGATCCCGCCATGCTAGGAGGAGAGGCTGTGCCCTTCCTGCAGCTGGTGCCCGCAGCGCTGCTGGGCCGTGACATGGCTGAGACAGGTGCAGCCCGGAGAGTTGAAAAGATTTGCAATTCCATAGGCTGCCTTCGAACTTGACTGTGAAAGCAGATTATATTTTTGTGCAAAGCCAGGACGCAAACGGCTGTGGCATGGCCGGGCCGTCCCCCGGAGCTGTCAGAGGCTTTCAAGAGGAGTGAGAGAAGTCATGGCCGTACATCTCTCGGCCTCAAACAGCTCAACAGGTGGAATCGTATTTCCACCAAGTGCTTCACCAGAATTCCATCCCTGCCTATGCCTGTCTTGTATCTAATAAGTGAAAACAAGAATACTTGTCTTCCTTTTTTCTTTTGCTTACAGAGCCAGTAAGGGAAGAACTCGTATCCTGAATACTGAGCATCGGCCTCGTGCAGGCGTGGAGATCCCCCCAGGACCACACAGACCAGAGCCCTCCGAGGATTACGGGGCCTCTTCCCACAGCCCCGAGCCCCCCGATCCCACCAGGGGGGTTCTGTGTGCAGGAGGTTCCTGGCCGCACGGTGCACAGAGCCTACAGCTGAGGAAGGAAGAGAAAGCCCCCCTCTTCCCCCCTCTCTCCGTCCACACAGACACATCTCCAGGCAGCTCTGAGTCGCTGGGGCCAGGAACCCAGGAGTGACTGAGATTCAAGCAGGGGGACCACAGCAGGCGGCCAGAAATCCGAGGCTTCAAAGGCTTCATCAGTTCAGCAAAGCCCGTTCTGTCTCAGTCACTTCTGGCAGAGGAAGCCAATCTTGTGCAGGGAAGCTCGCTTTTCTGTGGTTCTTTAGGCAACGTGAGTTTCTAAGAGAGGGAACGCTTTGTCCCTGGGTATGAAACTGGGCTGGATCCCTGGCGAAGCCAAGACTAGGAAAACATTCTGGGCATCAAAGACCTATGAAAAGATGTGCTACCGTTTAAGGGGCTGCAAAGTCACGTGACACACGGCTTCTCCCACAGGGCAAGGACCCTGATGGGCGGGGCTGGGGACACAGCATCACGGAGTAAATGGATAATTGACGACCCACACGTACTCCACCCAGGCAGGGTGGCCTCCTGTTCTGCCTGCACCTGCCTTTTGTGGGGGGACCAGGGAAGCCCTGCCTGTGTGTCCAGCCGTGGCTCTGAAGGGGAGAGGAAGCCCACCAGGCCGGCACCTCTGAAGCTCGGGAGCCGGGCTGCCGAGGGCCTCTCCGCCCCCAGGCGCCCCAGGCAGGAAATGAAAACACAAGGTCAAGTCTCGGACCCGGTGGGGATTGCGTCTGAACCAGGGGTAGAGCAGGGGCTCTGGAGACCCAGAGGCTGAGAGGTATCAGAGCCACAGAGGAGGTGAGGTGAGGTGAGGCCAGCGCCCAAGACGGAGGCCCCGGGGATCCCGGCTGTGACTTGCCCTGGTCCTCTGTGGCTGTGAGTGGTCCTGGGGTGAGTGGGGAAGGAGAAAGGGGGAACTCAGTCCTGGCCCCTCTTCCAAGGGAAGACCTCACCCGACCACAGACCACAAGAGAATTCTGAGCGCAGAGAACCCGTCACAGAAACTCCTGACCCCCGCTGACATGGGTCAATTCTGGGCCCCTGGCAGCCCCGCCAGTGCCCCCTGAAGGCACGTCAGCCGGGCACCAGCTCTCAGGCTGTACCGAAGCTTTCTGAGGCCCGTCGTCTTCTCAAGCTTCTGTTTCTCGCTCTGCGTCCCAGGCGGGTTGGAGCTCAGCCTCCCGCCCCCGGGACAGGGACAGGGACCCCCCTCCGCCCCGTTCCCACACCCGCTCCCTCTTCACAATATCTTTCATGGTCTCCTTGAAAACACAGCTGTCCTCCTCTAGGACTTCTTCCCTCGGGAAGAGGGAAAAGAGAGGAAATGTTTATTTTTGTCCCTGTAACGATGACAACGTTTCTTAAATAATATGCGAAAAGGCTTGAAACGTTGGTTTTGGAAAGGCGGGGAAAGAAGCCTGTCTGATTGAGAAACAGGTGCTTTGAGCAGCGTGGGAGAAAAGCTTAGGCTTTACAAATACCAGTGGAGATGCTCGTAAGGTGCTGTGGTGCTGACAGCCCGACAGTCAGAAGTGAGAAACCCGAACCTGGCAGCCCGAGGGGTTTCATCTCAGGAAAGACATGGGCCGGTGCTGCTGCGGTGAGGGCGGATGGCTCCCACGCGGACAGCCGGACAAAGCGAGCCATCGCAGCCTGTGAGCGGGTCGAGGTGGCGGATCCCTTTGAGGACAAGCCCCAGAGGCTGGGCAGCCCCCTTGGCCTCCCGGTGGCTGTTAGAGGGCAGGTGACTTCCGGCTGGGGCAGGGCAGAGAGCCAAGATGAACAGGACAGTCAGAGCCCCTGGCGTCTGGCTATTCCTCACGCCTGGAGCCCAGGGTCTGGGGGCTGGTGGGCAGCCGTGGCCGGACGGAGCGGGGCCTGAGCTCTCCTGGGACCCTCACTCTGCGCAGCCGTCCAGACAGGCGTCCACTGCCAGTGTGCGCCTCGGACAAGCCCCTGTGGACATGACACACGCTATTCACGCGTGGAACGTAGGAAAAGCCTGGTCTTGTGAGGGTCTGGTTGTTTCCGTCTCCCCTTTGCATCTGGGGACCTTGAGCTTGGATCTCCAGAGGGCACGTCATTGTGTCCCTAACCCCTCCGATCCTGGACAGCAGGGGCCGGGCAGCACGGCCTCAGTGGATATGCCATCCTGGAGGACTCCCTGCTCACACAGAGCTGCACCTTTGCCAAGAGAAGACGTTCAGTACTGGCTCGTGTGCGGTGTTCTAAATGGGAAATTCCGTGCTGTCCCTTGTGCGGGCTCTGCAGTGAACGTGACTCTGGTGTTTCTGTGCCCACAGCAGAGTTGGGACGGGGAAGCTCGGGGCCTCACTCAGGACCTTTCCCGGGTCCTGTCTCAACCTCTGTTCCTCGTCCCCAAAAGAGAAGGATGGCATGTCAATCTTTCATTCTGCAGGGATGCTTTTCTTTTTTCTTGTAACCTGGCAGGATGACCTCTGTGCCTTGCTTTCGGATGAGAAGGTGAGAACAGCAGGGGTCTGTCTGCCTGTGTTGTCTCAGTAACAAGGGAAGCGGGAAGGTGTCCTCGCCTTCCGACGGCCTGGTCACTCGTGCTGATGATCGCTCACGAAGTGGGGTTAATTCTCCCCTGCCAACATCTCTACCGGCACCCCTAGCTCCATCTGTCACTTCCGTGGAAATGGAGCAACGCCAATCATTCCACTCAAGGTCCCTCCATCCAAACCTGAATCCCGCTCCCAAAGCCCTTTACAGAGCCTGTCGCAACATTTATGCCTTCTCCTCCTGTATCACTAAATACTCTCTTTTCATTTCATCCTCCTCAGCCTATAAAGTAGTATTTTCCCCAAATTTGGAAGGACAAACACAGAAAGTATCAAAAAGCTAGGGAAAAAGAACAAACAAACTCTCTCCACCATCCACTCCTCAACGCTTCCTGCAGGCTTTTCTCACTGTCGTCAGGGTGAAATCCCACCTCTGCATCCAGGAGTGGGCCTGCTCAGATTCACATCTGGCCCAGCTCTAACACCAGAGAGTGGCCCCTCCTGCCCACCTGGTGTCCCATGAACAGCCTGTGTCCAGAGCTCTCTGCTCTCACGGGGAGGCGCCCACGGGCACTCACACTGTGGGGTCTCCCCGTGATTCAGGAAGGAAGGGTCTGGAACCCCACGGGCAGTCAACTAGCTCATTAGGTACCAGACATCAAGGAGCACAAGTACCAAAATAATTGATGGAATGGGGTCTCTGACACAGTTTGATTTGAAACCCGAGGGAACCGTACCCAAACCTTAGCAACAATCTTTTGTGGGTACAATAATTATACTCTGATTTTAGCACCTCATAATTTAATCACAGAATGATTTTTTTAAGCTGATTAGTAGAGGTAAATGATTAAGGCTATTGTCACCATCTTGTTGAGTTTCTAGCTGCTGCCTAACAGCTAGAAACTGTTGCCTAAACCTAAAATATGGTCTCTTAAACATTCTTCCTTAAGAATCCAAAATCACTGTTATTTAACCAGATCGTTAGCAAAAATCTATTAGAGGCTAATGACCTTAGCTTAGCAAACTAACTTACTCACAGATAATAATCATGAATGTTAGACTAAAAATATTTTTAAAGAATATAACTTCTGGCAGGCACTGAGGAAGACTGGAAACTGGAGGGAGTTTCTGTTGAACACTGAACCACAGTGGGTGAGGTTTGCCAGTTTGTAGGTTTTGACTGGGGTGGGAGAAGACCACTCAATGCCAGTGAGACTTGACTGCAAACAGAATGCTCAGGGCAGCCACAAAATCAGTGAGGAAAGCCAAGCAGGGAGGGAGCCTCCCAAACTGTGTGTAAGACCTGACAAATCCCTGGCTTACCACTATACTAAACCTGCGTGTGAGGGACGGGGGCTGGTAGAAGAGAAGGACTGAAAATTGAAATAACTGAGTTGAGATTAGCTATTTTCCACCACAGAGGAAACAGAGAAGATGGTTTGATTCCAAGTAAGTTAATTGCCTTCGAAGACAAAAAATCACTCTTCAGATAACGTAAGAACAGCCAGGGTCTCCACAACATATCACTCGTAACACCCACTATCTAATTGTAATAATAATAATGATAGAAAGTAAAATGTAACCCAAACTAAGAATGAAAAGAAGTTAAATAGAAATTGACATCGAGATGACCCAGATGTTGCAATTAGCAGATGATGCCTCTGAGCAGCTCTTCTCAACATGTTCAAGGACTTGAAGAAAAATAAACACACAGTGTAAAAACAGAGATTCTCAGCATTTATGTAGACAGTTAGAAGAAGAACCAAGTGGAAAATTGACAGCTCAAGAAGTATAAAAATTAAATGAAAAAATTTACTAGGAAGGCATAACAGAAGGTTTGAGAAGAAGAAAAAGAAGCAGACTTGAAGATAGATCAACAGAAATGATCCTATCTGAAGAATAAAATGAACGAAAAGAGATTAAAAATATAAAACAGAATCTCAAAGTCATGCATGGAAATATCAAGCATACTAGCATTTATATATATATATAATATATATAATATATATATAATATATATATAATATTATATATATATTATATATATACAATTGAAGTTCTAAAAGGAGACAAAAGAGAGGGCAGAAAAAAATACTTGAAGAAATAGGTAAAAATGTCCCCAAAGTTGATGAAGAACATTGATTTATAGATCCATGAAGATCAAGAAATGCTAAGTAGTGTAAATAAATAAATAAACAAATAATAACTATATCTGGACACATCATGATCAAATTGCTTCAACCCAAATATAAAGAGAAAATCTTAAAAGCATCTGAAGAAATACATTGGATATAAGAGAAAAAAATTATACAAATGTAGTTGGACTTTCCATGAGAAACAATAAAGGTTAGAAGGCAATGGAATACTGAAGTCACAAAAAGTCAAACCAGAATTCCATATCCAGTGAAATGACCCTTCAAAAACAGAGGAAATAAAGACATTTTAGGTAAATAGGAATGGAGGGAATTTGTCAGCAGCAGAGGCTGCTAAAGGAAAACTTCACGATGGAGGAAAATGAGAGCAGAGCATCACAGAGAGCACCAGATGTGGTGATTTGTGTGCATAAACTGACGCATGAAAAGCAAACAAAAAATGAACTCATTATTGTGCTTTAACGGATGTAAAAGAGCAGAGAGGAATGTGAGCAGGTGAGTGGAACCGTGGTGTGGCAAGTTTCTTGTATTTTACACAAAGCAATGCATTTCAATTATTGTGATAAATTAATGACATGTCATAATCTGAAGAGCAACCACTGAACAATAGTGAACAACAGTGAACAATAGCACTCTGCCTCCCAAGTCAACAGAGGAATCTAAATGGAATCCTTAAAGATATTTAATTAACTCAAAAGCAGGCAGGGAAAGAGAAGTAGAGGAACGAAAATAGATGAGATGACTAGAAAACAAGGAGCAAGTTGCATGCCTGATCTAACATCAGTCATTACATCAAATGTAAATAAACTAAACACTCCACCTAAAAGGCAGAGATTGCCAGACTGTTTTAAAACAGTAAGACCCAACCAGATGCTCTGGCAAAAACAAATGCGCTTTTTTTTTTTTTTTTTTGGCGGTACGCATGCCTCTCACCGATGTGGCCTCTCCCGTTGCAGAGCACGGGCTCTGGACGCACAGGCTCAGCGGCCATGGCTCACGGGCCCAGCCGCTCCGCGGCACATGGGATCTTCCCGGACCGGGGCACGAACCCGGGTCCCCTGCATCAGCAGGTGGACTCCCAACCACTGCAGCACCAGGGAAGCCCACAAATGCATTTTAAAAACAAAGAGAACACTAGGATAAAATCAAATGAAGGAAAAACATATACTATGCATTCCTTTCTGTGACTGAATAATGTTCCATTGTATGACTAGACCACATCTTGTTTATCCATCACCTGTTGATGGATACCTGGTTGTTTTCAGCTTTTTGCTATTGTGAATAAGGCTGTTGTGAACATGTGTGTACAAGTATCTGTTCCAGTCCCTGTTTTCAGTTCTTTGGGGTAGATACATAGCATTCCACTTATATGAACTATCTAGAATAGGCAAATTCATGCAGTCAGAAAGTAGATTAGAGGCTACCAGGGGCCAGGAGGAGGGGAGTTATTGCTTAATGGGTACAGAGAATCTGTTGGGGATGATGAAAAATTTTGGAATTACCGGTGATGGCTGTAAGACATTGTAAATATGATTAATACTGTAGAATTGTATACTTAAAAATGGTTAAAATGTAAATTTTTATGTTATAGATATTTTACCACAATAAAAAGGTATATATATCTTTATATATATGTGTGTCTATAAATTTTATATGTATTCATTATAAATTATATATATGTCTATGCAAACAGTAATTATAAGGAAACAGGGGAGGCTATATTGTTAATATCATGCAAAATGGAACAAGAAGTACAACTAAAGGTCAAATAACATTTCATGATGAAAAGAGCCGTACATTTGCTGAGACATAACAATCATAAATCTGCGTGTCTAACAACAGAGCTTCAAAACACATGAAGCAAAAAGTGAGAGAGGTAAAGAGAGAAATAGACAAATCACAACATGCTGTCACCTAACAAACAAATGTGAGAGCAGTTTTAAGGACTGGAGCACACAGGAGAGCATCTCCTACAGTGAGAGACACAGGTTCTCCACCGACACCGACTCTGTCTCTTCTCTTACTGCTCATTGGAAGCATATTTTCATCGAACACTTTAAATCTCTCGGGAGCTTCTGAATGCGGTGCCTCCTGGGTCTCATGGGGCCCTGGCCGCGGGGTCCAGAGGCGGGGCTGGTGCAGCTCTGGCAACGGGGAGTAGAGGCAGAGAGGTCCGCGGCTCACACGGTCGGTTTGCTCGGCTGTGGAAGAGTCACAGCTAGAAACTGTGGCAGCCGCCCAGCGCCTCGGACTCTGCACTCAACTTTTAATATTCTAGGCTTACGCTCTTTCCTAGAGGCTTGGTTCTGAGCCCTGCAACCTGAACGGCATAATCTGATTTTTCAATATAATAACATGTTCTACACGGTGATATGAGGTGAAACAGAGGAATGTGAATTTGTGATTAGAATAGGGAAATTGTCTCATTTCTGGTGTTTTGTTCTCATTTTAAAAATTTAAGAAATGGAGCATTGAATGTATTAATACTGAAGGCCTAGGAGTATAAATTATTGACCTGACTCCTTTATTTATTCACTCATTCCTCGGAACACCGCTGTGGGCGTTACGAAGCCGGGCAGGGTGCCGAGGGGCTCAACTTCAGGGAGAGGGGGGTCCTCCGCACGCAGCGCGCACACGTGGCCCGTCCTGAGGGCCAGGCCTCCCGGGGCTCTCAGAGGAGCCCTGCCTCCCCGTGGCCCCGCCGCAACCCGCACCTCACCCTGCTGGCCGTGGGGCTCGTTGCAGCCTCAGCAGGGTTAAAGAGCTCCCGTCTCTAAATAGGCCTATGGTCTCTCCCCAGTTCTCCTTTCTGCCTTCTCCCCCTGTAGGCTGAGGACCCCCAAGCTGTCTTCTTCCGTATGCCCCCAGCCATCCTTAGAAAGCAGAGTGCGTGGGTACCAGAGTGGATTGAACAGTGCACCCTCAAAACACGCATCTTCATCCTAACCCCCCGACCCGAGAGCATGGTCTGATTTGGAATTAGGGTCCATGCAGGTGTAATCAAGTTAAGGCTCTTGGATTCAGGGTGGACCCCAAGTCAAAGCCAGGGTCCTTACAAGAGAAAAGAGAGGGGGATCTGAAATGGGGGTCCCTCATGGGAGGGAGAGGCCATGTGAAGACTGAGGTAATGATTGGAGGATGTGTCTACACCCCAGGGGGTACCAGGGAGGGAGGGGCCCCTGGAAGGGAGGGGAGGGGCCTGACAGATCCCCCTGGGAGCCTCCAGAAGAACCAGCCCTGCCAGCACCTTGTTTTCTATTCTGGTCTCCAGAACATCGAGAGGATGGGTTTCGGGTGTTTTAAGCCCCTGCAGTGTGTCGTGTTTCATCACGGAGCCCCAGGTGAGTAACACAGGGGCACCAGTGTCCTGCAGACAGAGGCTCCGACGCTGGTCCCCTCGCAGGCAGCTCCTTGGAAGTCACCCCGCAGCCCCCCGCTGTGGGCAGCGCTGGCTCTCTCTCCTGGGCTCACTCCCACCCCCAAAACTCTGCTTGCTGGTAAACACCCACTGCCTCAATCACACTGGAAACAAAGGGTCAGGCCTGCCCGAAGTGTCCCCCTGACCTTGCCCCCAGGGCTGGGGTTCAGCCTGGCTGCCCCGCTGGGGGAGCAGGATGCAGGGCCCCGTGTGGCCTGGGACAGGCCGGTCTCGAGACCAGGCTTCTGCAAACGCCTTTGCCAGAGATCATCCCAGGGTGAGTCCGGGGTGCAAGGCGCTTTCTGCAACTTGGTGATGGCTGGCCTGGGCTTGCTGGCCCTGGGTTCCAGTCCTGCTTCTGAGACCGTTCAGGACCTTCATTTCCTAGAGTTCAGATGAAGAGCTGGGGCTCCCCCAACTCTGAAATACTATGCTTCTCCTCCAGCCCTTCCTCCATGACCCAGGTAGCTCCCTCGGAATAAATGTTGTGGAAAGCGCTTCCAGAATCAATCAAACGACCAGAAAGTGGTGGGACAGCATAAGCTGTCTTTCCGGTACAGTGCTCCTCCTCAAGAAAAGAAAATGGCTGTGCCCCGGGGCGGGGGCGGGGGGGGCAGAGAGCAGCTGGGAGAAGGGCGGTGCGTGTGCTGGGTGACCCTGGGAATGAGAAGAGTCCCCCCGGGGACACGGGCAGCAGGTGGGCACCGGCGCCACCCTGTGGGTTCACCTCCATCATCGCACTGACTGAGGCTTCGTTCCTAAGACCAGGCCCAGCTCCGGGAGGGGCTCCGAGACCAGAGACACAGCCCACCCCCAGGCCCTTCTCCTACAGGGGAGGAAATACGGGCCCCACATTGTCTAACTAAGGGGTTCAGGGCTGGTAGAGCGTGCCAGGTGGGGGGCTTGGGGGACGCAGACAGCTGTATGCAGGGCATTTCAGGGGCTCCCAGGAGGAGAGGATGCCTATGTTGGAGGGCTGTGACCTGCTGTGCCCCCAGTTCCATTTCCAGCAGAGATAGGGGGTGTCAGGGTGGTGGCTATACTTCTAGAATGAAGTCAGACACACCGTTTTAGTTTCTAGGTGCAGGAGGCCTCCGCCTTGTTGAGGTAAGAGTGAGAGCCTCTGACGCGTCTGCAGGCGTCTTTATTTCAACCCCCAGCATCACCAGCTTTCTGGAGGTGCTTTTAATGGGTTCCATATTTACCTGCAGAGCAAATATCTACAACTCAGTTCCTTCCGGACCCAAGGGAGAATCAGAGCCTCTGCCCTTGATGACATAAAGCATGACCTGGAGCTTGCTTTGACTAATGAGGTATGAGGAGAAGTGACACACGTCACCTCTGGGCGGAAGGGTGAAGAGCCCGAGGCCAACTTGTTGTGTCCCCTCTTCCCTCCTGAACAATCCAGAAACAGGAAGTTATCTCCTCCTGCAGCCTGGGTCTCTAAGCAAAGACGACAGAGCAGAAGCCCCGTCTGGCCATCACAGACAGGTGGTGAGGGGGAGAGGCGGATGCTGTTTCCTGCACTGAGATCTTTGGGTGGCCGGCGGTGGCAGGGTCCCCCACCTGCGTGGCCGATGCGGCAGCAAGCGCCCATCTTGGAAGCGCTGCCCGCGGGGCTGCGAAGCCAGTACACGCTGCCGAGACTGGCCGAGCTGCTGTGGAATAGCAGATTCGTTTCTGATGAGCTGGGAACCGTTTTTACGTTTAAGCGACAGCCTTGATTAATTTGCATTTAGTAGGAATAAAATGAAATTTCCAATACTTACTGGAACTGGAGCAAGAAACACCTTCTGGAGTTTTGTAAAGCACGCACAGCTCCCTTCCGAGCCTTGTGCAGATGTGTGGCCGACTCAGTCATAGTTAACAGGAAAGAACAGCCCTGACCGTGGAGAATAATTTGGTGAGAAGTTGAACTCGAATGTCCCCTTTTTACAAGGCCTGTAAATCCAGGAAGGGAGTGGACCAGATGATGAAGCTGTTGACTTGGATCATTTGAACAAACATGAGTCTTTCAGGCGATCGGCTGGACTGTCGCAGGATCGCATCACTTTCCAAGAATCCATCAGCGGGCTTGTCCTGCCCTTGCCAGCCACTCAGCAAGCTCCCGGGTCTCTGGACAGCCCTTCCCTTATCCTGCTGGAGCACACTCGTCAGACACACCATCAGGGAAGCATCCAGAAACCTCATTCTTCTATGAGGCTTGGTGTGTGTCCCTCTCCTCTCACGTTCAGCAACATCCTATACTCCTTTGGTTCCTGGAACGATCTGGGAAACGGTCAGCGTTCAGCATAGACAGCAAGTCACTGTTCTTTTTCCACGGCAGACCTTCAGGAACGGACGTGAATGGACGGACGGTGGCCACGCAGAGGGACGCAGAGACAGGGCGACAGGAAGCATCTCTGCACCACACTGGCCTCACCATCTCAGATCCTCTCGAGCCAAGGGTTTACTGACGGCTTCTTTTCTGATTTCAAAAATAATTTATGCGTCTGACATAAACTTCAGCCATTAGAGAAATATATGGAAAAGACTACAGACGGTGAAAAGCCCTCCCCCAAAGTGTCAGTATGTTGGTGCACAAGCTCCCTCGTTCTCTCTGCAGGCACACACACACACACACACACACGTGCACACACACACGTACACACACACACACGTGCACACACGTCTCCCGTCTCTTCTAGTACCCTGGTGTTTGCTTTGCACGTCATCGTGAAAGACCGCATGTAATATGCTGTTCTGGGAGACTTTGCAGCTCCCCGTGGGTGGGGTGACGGCCCTGCCATCCACGTAGGCGAACGGGCCGTGGCGTTTTGCGGGCCTGGGTCTGGTGTGTGTCCTGCTTTGAGAGGTCACAGGCCACAGAAGCAGATGGATCTGGTTATTCAATGTCACGGTCGGAGTTCAAGGAAAGGGGGTCCCCTGGAGCCTGAAAGGGCAGCCCCTCCCCGGGCAGAAGAGTGAAGGGGACCAGAGGGCGGCAGGGCCCTGCCAGTGTCGGGACCTGGGGTCCAGGGAGGTGGCCCGCACCCTGTCTGTGCCCCAGCAGGTAAGGAGCCCCAGGCGGTGTCTGGCTGGCCCTGCCCAGGCTCGGGAGCCCTGAGAGTCCTTGACACCATAACACCTGGGTTCCTGCAGGGAGGGGCTTGAAGAACCCAGACGCTGGGCTCAGAAAGGAGCCAGAGGCCCTGGGGAGGCAGGGCTGTTCAAGTCTCAGAGAAGCACGTTGTCTCTGCCCCCCAAGGAGCCTGTTTTGGAGACAAAACACCAACCTGACAAACCCTGGAGTGGGGCAAGCACCGCGGGTTGTCCTGGCTCCATGCCCCTGGGGCCCTGGAAGGTAAGCCTGCCCCAGACCAGCCCTAAGAAGCCATCCTGGGGTCACTCAGCTAGTCCCGGGGCCTCAGGACGGGGATGCGAGCGGCCGCGGGCCTGGGTCCCCCAAGAGCACCGAGAGTGGGGGAGCAGAGAAGCATCCTGGAGGGCAGGGGCCACGGAAGGAGAGAGTGCAAGGCCATGGATGTGTGTCTGATGGGGTCTCAGCCAAGAGGCACCGAGAGGGCAGAGAAACACGAGGAGATGCACATCAAAATGGGCGTTTCTCTGCAGCTGCATCACTGTGTGGCTGGGTTCTCAATTTCCCAGCTCACAGATGAGTTAGGGGAAAGCGTGGTGCCTACACCTGGGCTCGAGGCGGGGGGCGGTCAGGGTCTGAGCCACACAGAAGAGGGGAGGTGGCGTCTGTAATATTTTGCAGCGCGTGTGCTGGGCTATATGCCGTCAGACCGTGATGGAGATCGATGCTCCTCGTGGGTAACCTTAAGGGAGCCCAGAGGTTCCCACTGTTTCCATAGCAACTGGAGGACTTCAGAGTGGAAACAAGAAAAGCCGGAAAGATGAACAAGAGCACATCGGAGCCTCAGCCGCTCTCGCTCGGCTGGAATATGCCCCGCCATGTGTTAGGCACTTGGTCTCTCAGTGGCTGCGGCTCCAGGTCCAGCTCCGGCTCCGGGAAGCGATCCAGGTGGCCAGGAACGTGCTGTTGACCCGTCCTCTGATTACCTACCTGCATCTCAGAAGAGCCCGGAGTGAGGCACTGAGGACCCCTGGATTGTGCAGCTGTTTTTACAAGGAAGACTCATCAATGCTCCCACACTGAAAATTAGTCCAGAGAGCGGGAGAGCGGGGCAGGAAATGAGGAGGGGGGTGAGGCGTGTGTGGTGTGTGGTGGGGCTCATTTCCAGGTGAACTGGAGTAGATGGGGGCAAGGAAGACCAGAGAGAAACAGTCCAGAGGGAGCGGGGCCGGCGTTCGGGGCACCTTTGCACTTGGTGCTGACCCTACAAAGTGCCCTTGGGTGTGGCACTTTCCACTCTCTCCGCTAATGTCCTCTGCAGGTGTTCTCATACCGACCACCTGGCCCTCCTCAGCTGACCTGGGGTTGGGAGCTCTCGTTCATTTGCAAGAAGATGGAAATAGCTAAGTCACCAAGTGGCCTTCTTGACATCTAAAGGGCACAAAGGAAGCAATGAGTCTATGCCAAAGAGCAGACCCTTAGGGATAGAAGATGGGGCGCCGATGAACAATGAGAAAGGCTCTCTTCAGGATCGGGGGGCAGTCCTGGAATCCCTCCGGACCTTAAAGCTTGGGTGGTCGGTACCCTGGGAAGGTTTTCTTGTCCTGGACTCAGAGGTTGGTCCACCTTGTCCTTGGGGGAGGGGAGGTGTTCTACCTTCATGAGGGCTTGAGGGGACCCTGCGAATTCCAGGAAAAGGTGGATCTGACCTTGCTGGAGAGGCGGGTGCTGGTATTGGCTCCCATGGTCCATGTAGGAACCACCTGAGGGCTGACCCTCGGTCCAGATGCAAAGGATCTGACTCGCCACCGTGTCCTCCTGGTGGCACAGAACCGGGCCGGGGCGTCCCGGCTCCTGAAATGGCCTGACTGGTCAGACATCACCCCCACCCCCGGGGCAAACGTGCTTTGCTATAAACATAGAAAAGCCGGCTTGTGCACAGGAAGGCCAACCCGATGAGAGGTTCACTTTGCACCCCGTCCCTCACCATCTTGCCCACGCCCTTCTGCTAACCGTCCGCCAGAGGAGGGAGACGAGAGAACCCACTTGGCAAAAAGCATGCTGCGAGATTTTTTATGGAGTGCCCTTCTGCTTCTTGTAATATCCCAGGCCCGGAGACAGCTGAAAAGTGATGTTAAGCAATGGCTGAAATAATAAATGTTTCCTTTATCTCACTTGATTCCATACCACTGTGAATCATATTTCCTCCAGGTATCCTGTAAATGACGAAATATGATCACCCTTTTCCCCCTCACACAGCACATCTGTCACTGGTTGAAGGAGGAACAGCGTTAGAAACACGGCTCCCTGCGCCCCCTGCCCCACGCTGCTGGCCCATGGCGCCCAAACAGCTGGAAGACCCTCTCCAGAATGCGATCGTTCATCCAAGAATGCTAACAGCACGTCCATCATGTCACGAGAGACACAAAATGGGACAGGCGATTGCTATTTTCACTTTTGATCTAGACACCTTGGGGTGGTGTAGACCGACATACAGGAGACAAAGCAGACCTGGATTTCTGGGAGCTCTAAAGGAAAATGCAAGTTTGGGCTGGTTCTCTGCTCAGCATAATTGCAAAGGGCCTGTATGGTGGTCGTCCTGATGGGTGTCTTGGTGAGAGGCTGGCAGGAGGACGCTCCACGGTGCCCCCTGAACCTGTCTAGTCCAGAGGAAGGATGAGAGCTCCAAGGTGCCTGGAGAAATGCTGGAAGAATACTCCAACGGCCCACATGCTCCAGCAGTTTTATTCACGCTAGCTTCTCTAAGACTCTTCAGGACGTATTTATCAAACGCCAGGCCCAGCCTCTTGATGTGTATTTAAGAGCTTCAGAAGTAATGGGTATGAAATGAGATGAGTACTGAGTTCCTGTCCAGGAGTGGGCGGGCGACTGGCCTTCCCCTAGTGAGGCCGAGGCAGGGGCATCCTCGCTGGGATGGGCGGCAAGTCCCTCTGTGAGTTGTCCCCGGGGCAGGGAAGGAGTAAGGGAGAGAACACCTTGGGTGCCAGCGCAGGACCACTAGGGGGGCTCAACTCCTGTCCAGGGCCCCCGGGGGTGTCCCCGTGCACAGGCTGAGCACCCAGTCCCTCTCCTTCATCCCACAGCCCCCGAAATTTGACGCTGGGCCTCTAAGAAGGCAGCAAGAGAGCTGCCGTCTGCTCCCAAGTAATGCAAGCTTTATAGGCAGATGTCCTGAGTGCCTGCTATTTGCCAAGCACTGTGCGGGATGCAGGGGTCCCGCTGTAAATAAATAAAACCAGGAGTGTCTGCCCTCCTTGTAGTGTGGTCTGGCAGCAGGATAGTGATCTGAGGGCAGAGATGCAGCCCTGAGAGCTCTGGGGCAGCTCAAGAGGGGAGTGGTCCGGGGTCAGGATATGGGGGGCAACAAAGGCACCTTGGCCAGGGCTGGGGCGGGGAGGGCAAGTGACAGCGCCTTCTTCTCGGCGCTCCAAGGAGCCTGTGCTGTCACACCCTCCTTGTTGGGGGCACACGGAAATCCATCCGCCGGAGCAGAAACAGGGAGGCTGGGGCGCCGTGTGCTGCAGGACACCAGGCGACTCTCTGGGGAACATGCACAGGTATTCAGAGGCATAAAGCCTCAGGAGAGCCCGGAGAACCCAAATGCAACGTCAGGGTCTTTACTCGTCTCGGCAAAAATGACAGAAAATGTGCCCGTGGCTCTGGTAGGGTTTGTGCTGTCAGGTGGCCTCCCCCAGACACCTCCACCTGTCCGCTCCCCCAGAATGCCCCCTTATTCACTTTTGCTTGATTCTCCACTGGCATTCATTGTCTCCACAGCACAGGAAGAAAAGATCAGTTAGCTTGAAGACAGAGGGACAGCACTGATCTAAAACAAAGCAGACAGCGGAGAAAATGCACAAAGTGGAAAGGGCATCAGTAGCTGTGGGACTAGTTTAACGTACATGCAATTGGTTGCCCTGAAGGTTGGAGATGATGGGACGGGGCAGAGATAGCATTTAAAGAAATGACGGTCAAAAATTTTGCAAATTCAAGGCAAACTATAAACCCACGGAACCCAGTAGTGGAACAAACTCCAAGCACAATAAATACGAAGAGACCTACACCCAAACACAGCATAATCAAACTGCTCAAGATCAATCATAAAGAGAAGATTCTAAAAACACAGAGAGAAAAAAGACACATTGCATACAAAAGATAACAATAGGGCTTCCCTGGTGGTGCAGCGGTTGAGAGTCCGCCTGCCGATGCAGGGGACGCGGGTTCGCGCCCCGGTCCGGGAGGATCCCACGTGCCTCGGAGAGGCTGGGCCCGTGAGCCGTGGCCGCTGAGCCTGCGCGTCTGGAGCCTGTGCTCCGCAACGGGAGAGGCCACAGCAGTGAGAGGCCCGCGTACCGCAAAAACCACCACCACCACCACCAAAAAAGATAACAATAATGGAAACTTTCTTGCTGGAAGCAACATGAGCTGGAAGAGAGTGGGGTTCACAGCTTTAAAGGACAGCGAAGGGATGGGGTGAGGGAAACCTGTCAACCTAGGATCCTGTACCCAGATGCCAAAGGTTCTTACAAAGACACAGCAAACATATTGAGTTTACTTATTTACCTATCTATCTATCTATCTATCTATCTATCTAATCTGTCTATCTATCTATCTATCTATCTATCTATCTATCATCTATCTAATCTTCTGTCTATCTATCTATCTTACTGTTATGTTTTTAGTGCCACAGGAACCTACTAAAGTCTTTAAAACAGGGGAGTGATATAGGATTTATGTTTTTCGTTCATGTCTGTCTGAATTATTTCAACTTTTGTATGTCTGAAAGTATGTTTATTTCATCTTCATTTTGAAATATACTTTTTCTAGTTACTCTGCATAAAAAGGAGTCACACAGCCAAAGAAATTAGGGGGAAATACTTTCTATACACTTTTCTTCAATCCTCATGTGCTGAACAGCTCTATGCAATCCTACAGTGTAGGAAAGTTAGCATCTTAAAGTATTACTTTATTTAGTATTTGCCACCCATTTTAATTAAGAGTTAAGATCTGTAGTGTAAACCATGACTGTTTGTTTTGTAATGCAAGCGCCTGGCTTAAGCTTGGGTATTGGAAGAAGCACCCTCTTCAAAGGTGGCCTTCTGGAACAGACACCTTGCAGCCACAAGACTAGCTAAAGAGACAGGCTGCCTCCTCTGACCAAGGCTCTTTTGGTTAGAGACCTTGATGGATTTTGATAACTGACCGATTTAGCCACTTGTTTTTTCCCTTCCAGTGCTTTAAACTCCTGCTCTTGTGTTTTAAATTCACCACAAAGAGTGAGACCACATAACCCTGGGCCCCGGCTCTTGACCCCAGTAAAAGAAGCACCCCGGGGGTCCGCTCTCACTCTCTCTACGCATGACCTCTGTGTGGTCCCAGGTGTGCTGTGTAATTTGCAAGCCCTGCATGTAACAAACCTTTATTTTTCAGTTTCTGAATGGTTGTTGCTGAAGGGTATCTTGCAGTCATAATAAGAACCACAAGGGCTGGTCCAGCCACAGGGCTGTTTACTGACAGGCTGAGACCCACACACAGTGGACACCTAAGGAAGAAAACATTTCCTGGCCCCCAGGCCCATCTTATTCAGAAAACAAGCCACACTGTTGTACACTATTTGGATTCAGTTGCCTCCTGTAGCTAATTGAAGTCCACCCAGGGTAGGCACTGTGTCTCATTTACCCTCCCAGCTCTAGACTGGGAAATGGAGCATAGTTCACACTTCAAGAATATTTTTGGATCCAGGAGAAATTTATTTGCACCTGTACTTGCAACACCATGTTACTTGTTAGTAGTTATCCTTATAAAATCTTTAGACTCATTAAAAAATATATTTATTACCTAAATATATTTTGCTCTCTATTGGGATGACCTTATGTTTACTATTGATGTAACAATGTGATGCAGTAAAGGAGAATATTGACTAATTCTAGTTTTCTTAGGAGAAGCTCAATATTGTAAATATATAATGTCATGCAATCTTTCAAATTTTATTAAGTGCTTTGATGTGGCAGGACTTTTGCATTATCTAGAAATACAGTAGCAAATGGGCAAAGTCCCTAATTAACTTACATTCTAATCAGGAAGGCAGATAATAAACAATCAAACAGATAAAGCTTTAGGAGAGTGATGCATTATAGAAAACAAATGTGATAGGAGAGGGGATGGAGACTGAGAGAGCATTGGTGACTGCACGAGTCAGATGTAAAATCACCAAAGAAATGAAATCTTCAGTCCAAAGCCCGACCAAGGTCTCTTCTGTTCCCCACTCTCACTTTGCCACCAAAGAAAACGTGGCCAGGTCCATGTAGTGTTACACAACAGTTCAACCCGACATTCAGAAATGAAATAACCCTTATCTTATACAAATAGCCTCATAGTCTACGCAATAAATAAATAAAACAGGGGAACATGCCTAATCCATTTTTTACACCAGCAGAGCCAAGGTATCAAATTGGAGGAAGATAAAAGGAAAAAGAGAACATGCAGTCCGGTCTCATTTGTGACAATAGAGCCAAAATTTCTAAAAAATGTCAATATATTACAAATCTCATCCACCAATGTACATGGCCAAAAAGTTACATCCTGTTGAAGCAGAGTTTATCCAACATATCCAAAGACGTGGTACCACCAACTTTTAAAAAATGGAATTCCTTACAGTGACACTAAATTAAGGGAAATGTTTTTCAATAACTGTGAAAAAAACATTTTTAGTAAAAATTTATATTCATTAAAAAACCCAGGAAATTAGAAGAGGACACACCCTAGTTACGGTGGACAGAGAGGGGTCCTTGTCCTTCTCCTACAAGGAAAGAGCTTCTGTCCAGCTACATGGAGTAGAGCCAGCTGTGAGTCTTCGGCCATCTGCCCCTTCGGGTGTAGCCTCAACAGTAGAGGTGCCTCTCCCCAAAGTTATGCCACTCTGGGGTAAATCTCATCTGGTGGATGAGCTGGGAGGGGAACTAAAGTTATGGCCATTTTGGCCCAACATGGAACAGCTCTGGTCGGCAACTCTCACCCTAAAGTTTCCCCAGCAGGCTGCCCAAGCTTGACCTGGTCACAGTTAAACTTCATCTGCCCAGTCAACCTCCTCCCCCCTTTACCGGTTATGATCCAACATAAACATCCTTTGCCCCAAGTTCTATCTTAGCATCTACCTCCAGAGAGTCCAACCTGTGACATTATGCATGATACATAGCATTGACCATCATATTAAAATATGATATTTACAGATTAAAAGTATTCTTTTCTGTAGTCAGGAATAAGGTTAGAGTGATTGTCATCCCTCAGTGTTATTCAACATTATATTAGAGTTTCTAGAGAGGAAAGTGAAATAAGACAAACAACTTGTAAGGCATGAAAAGGATGAAATACACTTGTCAACATAGTTGACAGAGATCAAATGTTCTCCTAGACACAGCAACATTCATTAGAAAGCATAGTTTTAAAGAAAATCCTGCTGTGATTTATGTCACAGAGTGTTCTGCCTATGTTTTCCTCTAAGAGTTTGATAGTTTCTGGCCTTACATTTAGGTCTTTAATCCATTTTGAGCTTATTTTTATGTATGGTGTTAGAGAGTGTTCTAATCTCATACTTTAACATGTACCTGTCCAGTTTTCCCAGCACCACTTATTGAAGAGGCTGTCTTTTCTCCACTGTATATTCTTGCCTCCCTTATCAAAGATAAGGTGGCCATATGTGCGTGGGTTTATCTCTGGGCTTTCTATCCTGTTCCATTGATCTATATTTCTGTTTTTGTGCCGGTACCATACTGTCTTGATTACTGTAGCTTTGTAGTATAGTCTGAAGTCAGGCAGCCCTATTCCTCAAGCTCCATTTTTCGTTCTCAACATTGCTTTGGCTATTCGAGGTCTCTTGTGTTTCCATACAAATTGTGAAATTTTTTGTTCTAGTTCTGAGAAAAATGCCAGTGGTAGTTTGATAAGGATTGCATTGAATCTGTAGATTGCTTTGGGTAGTAGAGTCATTTTCACAATGTTGATTCTTCCAATCCAAGAGCATGGTATATTTCTCCATCTATTTGTATCATCTCTAATTTCTTTCATAAGTGTCTTATAATTTTCTGCATACAGGTATTTTGTCTCCTTAGGTAGGTTTATTCCTAGATATTTTATTCTTTTTGTTGCATGGTAAATGGGAGTGTTTTCTTAATTTCACTTCAGCACTCTATGACATAAATCACAGAAGATCCTTTTTGACCCACCTCCTAGAGAAATGGAAATAAAAACAAAAATAAACAAAAGAGGCCTAATGAAACTTAAAAGCTTTTGCACAGCAAAGGATACCATAAACAAGACCAAAAGACAACCCTCAGAATAGGAGAAAATATTTGCAAATGAAGAAACTGACAAAGGATTAATCTCCAAAATTTACAAACAGCTCATGCAGCTCAATAACAAAAAACCAAACAACCCAATCCAAAAATGAGCAGAAGACCTAAATAGACATTTCTCCAAAGAAAATATACAGACTGTAAACAAACACATGAAAGAATGCTCAACATCATTAATCATTAGAGAAATGCAAATCAAAACTACAATGAGGTATCATCTCACACTGGTCAGAATGGCCATCATCAAAAAATCTAGAAACAATAAATGCTGGAGAGGGTGTGGAGAAAAGGGAACACCTTGCACTGCTGGTGGGAATGTAAATTGATACAGCCACCATGGAGAACAGTATGGAGGTTCCTTAAAAAACTACAAATAGAACTACCATACAACCCAGCAATCCCACTACTAGGCATATACCCTGAGAAAACCATAATTCAAAAAGAGTCATGTACCAAAATGTTCATTGCAGCTCAATTTATAATAGCCAGGAGATGGAAGCAACCTAAGTGTCCATCAACAGAAGAATGGATAAAGAAGATGTGGCACATATATACAATGGAATATTACTCAGCCATAAAAAGAAATGAAATTGAGTTATTTATAGTGAGGTGGCTGGACCTAGAGTCTGTCATAGAGAGTGAAGTAAGTCAGAAAGAGAAAAACAAATACCGTATGCTAACACATATATATGGAATCTAAGAAGAAAAAAAAAAAGGGTCATGAAGAACTTAGGGGTAAGATGGGACTAAAGACACAGACCTACTAGAGAATGGACTTGAAGATATGGGGAGGGGGAAGGGTAAGCTGTTACAAAGTGAGAGAGTGGCATGGACATATATACACTACCAAACATAAAATTGATAGCTGGTGGGAAGCAGCCGCATAACACAGGGAGATCAGCTCAGTGCTTTGTGACCACCTAGAGGGGTGGGAAAGGGAGGGTGGGAGGGAGAGAGAGTCACAAGAGGGTAGAGATATGGGAACATATGTATATGTATAACTGATTCACTTTGTTATGAAGCAGAAAGTAACACACCACTGGCAATTATACTCCAATAAAGATGTTAAAAAAAAAGGAAAAGAAAATCCTACCATAAAGCAACTAATAATAAACTTAACAAAAAAAAACTTTATGTAGAAAAATTTAAAGCTCTTTTTAAATAATATAAAAGTCAGCTTAAATAATCAGAGATACAGATTTAGACAAACTAATGCTAAAAATTCATATGCAAGTACAAAGTGGTAAATTGCCAAAAACAAATTAAAATAATAAAGGGAGAGTTAGAATATCACTCCAGCAGATATCAAGGCTTATTATAAAGTTATGGTACTTAAAATCATGTGATATTGGTACAGGTGATATAAATAGACCATAGAGACACCTGTGAGGTCCAGACACAGATTCATTCATCTCTGACCAAGAAGGCTTTGCAAATTAGTGGAGAAAGAATGTACTGTTCAATACCCACTACTATATATAAAATAGATAAACAACAAGGACCTGCTGTATAACACAGGGAACTGTATTAAGTATCTTGTAATAACCTATAATGGAAAAGAATCTGAAAAAGAATAGTTATATATGTAGAACTGAATCTCTTTGATGTATACCTGAAGCATTGTAAGTCAACTGTACTTCAATTAAAAAAAAATTTTTTTAAGAGTTAACTGTTCAGTTAATGGTACAGAGATAATTGGTAGAATAAATTCTAGGTAAATTCAAGACTAAATGTAAAAAGCAAAACTTCAAAGCTTTTGCTAAAAAAATGTAGAATTCCATTATGATTTGGGAAAGGGAGAATTAAAATCTTGCTTTGGAAGAAATGATATATGAAACAGAGAGACATGTCACAGACTAAGAAAAGATATTTATAACATAGGATAACATATGAATCCAGAATAAGTAACTTCTACAAATTAATATTTTTAAAAAAGAAAACCAACCCAACAGAAAAATGGACAAATAATTTGTACAGAAAATTAATGTGGTAGGAAATCCAAGGACCCAGGAACATGAAATGATTCACAATCTCATTAGCAATTAGAGAAAAATAAAATAAAACAAAAATGAAGGCTGGCCTCAGACTGACAAATTCTAAGGTATGGCTGTAGCAGGGGTTAATAAAATTGTAAAGTAATAATGGTGGTTGTAGCTTAAGTTGGTATAACCAGTTGGACAATATCTAATAAAGGTAAAGATGAAAATTTCCTACACCCTGCAATTTCATCCTTTGGTCTAAATTTTATAAACACACAGACATATGCCTGACATTCATATATGAGAACTCTTACACCATTGTCGTACAAAGAAAAAGGGAGAGAATTTACCTACCTTATCGATAAGATAAAAAATATATGTTCATATGTTGTAAAACTATATGGTATTTAAATGAATGAGCTGCATGTGTCAACATGGATAAACACAAAATAAAATGATGATTGGAGTTTGACTTTCAGAATTGCCAAATGACATGCAATATTTCCTCTTCTTCATGAAACAACCATTTAACTGCTGACCATTATTTAAAAACAAAAACAACAAACCAAAACAACAACAATAAAACACCATCTCTGGAAGTTGTCCTAAGAGCAAGTGGCAAATGCAGAAGCATCTCTTCAATAAAATCTAGTAAGTCTCACTAAGAACATTGAGAGTTTATGGCATTTGAGTGATACTAACACCAACCTCTTCCCTCTTCCCGTGTCCACAACCTGAGCTCAGTGTGACTGAAATTCTACTTTGTGTGTGTTCAGCCAAGAAGACCAGAATGAAAGAAAGAATGTTATTACCTGACATTACAATAATAAAAGAGATTACAAGATAAGACTATGAAAAATTGTATGCCAATGAATTAGATAAATTAGATGAAACATATTCCTAGAAGAGACCTATAACAATAGTGATTGAATTAGTAACT
The DNA here is from genome assembly GCF_026419965.1 of Kogia breviceps. Lineage (NCBI taxonomy): Eukaryota > Metazoa > Chordata > Mammalia > Artiodactyla > Physeteridae > Kogia > Kogia breviceps. The sequence goes on from NC_081311.1 coordinate 1,954,561, forward strand.
GAAACCTTTCCACAAGGAAAAGCCTTTGTCTACATGGTCTCACTGTTGAATTTTATGAAGGAATTAAAGAAGAGTTATTATCAGTCCTTCATAAACGCTTCCAAAAAATAGGGGAAAAGAAATCCTTCCCCAAGTCATTCAATAAGGCCAGCATTACACTGAGACCAAAAACAAAAAAAACATTTGACAAGAAATAAAAAATACTTAATACAGCATTTGAATAATGATGCAAATGTCCTCAAAAAGACCCAGAAAACAAAATCCATCAACACATAAAAAAGATTATGCACCATGAGTCAGCAGGATGTATCCCTGGAATTCAAGATTAGTTTAACAACTGAGATCAATCACTATAATACAACATATCAAAAGAATAAAGGACACAATTCACATGATCATCTCAATATAACATAAAAAGCTTTTGACAAAATCCAGCTCCCTTTTACAATAAAAAACACTCACCAGAATAGGAATCAAAAGGAATTTCCTCATACTGATAAAAGGCATTTATAAAACCCCACGCTAACATCATATTTCAAGATGAAAGATTGCACACTTCTCCCCTAAGGTCAGGAACAAAACAAGGAAGTCTGTTCTTGCCTATTATCCTATTCTATTCTATTCTATTCTATTCTATTCTATTCTATTCTATTCTATTCTATTCTATTCTATTCTATTCTATTCTATTCTACTGGAGGTTCTATCCAGGGCAATCACGCATGAAAATGAAATAAAAGTCATCAATGTCAGAAATGAAGTGGTAAAACTAACTCTATTTGCAGATAGGATAATGTGTGTTAAAAATTCCAAGGAATCTATAAATAAAACCTATTAGAACTAAGAAACAAGTTCAGCAACATTGAAGGACACAAGATCAATAAACTAAACTCATTTGTATTTCTAGTCACTAGCAATAAGCAATTTAAAATGAATTTAATAAAACAATTCCATTTATAATAACACAAAAAGCATAAAATACTAATAGAAATAAATTTAATAACATATGTGCAAGGTGTACTCTGAAAACTATAAAATATTGTTGAGATAAATTTTAAAAGATCTAAGTAAGTGGAGAGACAACCCATGTTTATGGACCAGAACACCTAAATACTGTTAAGCTGTCAATACCCTCCAAATTAATCTATAAATTCAACCACATAGCTATCAAAATACTAGCTGGCATTTTTTTTAATGCAGAAACTGAATAAGCAATCATTGATTTTGCTCTCTGCCATATCCCCGGTACCTAGAAGCATATCTGGTACATGGTAGGTACCCAATAAGTATATGTAAAATAATAAATAAATTTGAAAATGTAAAAAGAAGTTAGATAATATTCTATCCTATTCCTTCTCTGGAGGACTTAAAGTGGCACAGAAGTAATTGATTCCTGGGACCTTTGGGCAGAATCCCCAGTAAGAATGTCTGTGTCAAGAATTTAAGGTGTTATCATTCTTCAGTACCATTCTGAATCCCTTGAATTGAGTGAAGAAACTTGAAATTAATGCTTTTTAAACATTTGAACAATCAAGGGCTAAAAAATGTATCTCATTCAGGATGAAAACTAATTATTCTTTTGGCTTCTTGTTCAACACAGCTCAGTGTGCAGTTTCGCGAGAACAAGCCATACTTGGCTTATTTCCTTATTGAAAACCACTCCAGGTTGTTAAGACGTCAACTTTGATCAATTTTATTTTATCTAGAAATAAATATATAAATGTAATATTGCCACTTTATCTTTGGCTAAACCTTTTTTCGAGATTCTATCTGCCCAGCTATTTGAGTCCCAGAAGCTTGACAGATACGGGTGGACGTGTGTGGCCGGCGTTCTCTTGTTGGTGTGCTGTGGACCGTCCATAAGGCAGGATCCCCTCTCCTCACATTGGACGTGAACCTGTCACCTTCTGTGATCAGCACTGTGCCCATCTGCTCCTGTGTCTCCGATATGGGAAGCACATCTCTCCCACGCACGAACTACCAATGTGCCTCACGTCTCGTTTTAGAAAAAGATAAAATCCAGAACCCAGGTCTTCCAAAAACACATGCCCAGAGGCTAGGTGACTGGAGAATGGATGCTTTGTCATGTAAAGAACAAATTTTATGGGTAAATTTTGTCTCTATTTCATCAGTTTTGTGGACAACAGCATTTGGGAGAGAAGTATACAAGTGGACATCATGGTTTAATATCTCTGAGCAGCTGTATACATATGGCTCCGTAAATTATTTTTATAGGGTGACTTTTTTATTCCACCCCTGTTTGTCATTTGCACTTGTCCCAGCTGCAGACTGCGTATCCACGGAGTATGCCTCTAGGTGACCATCTCCCTCCCCCGACTGTACTGCTTTAAGGAACTTGACTGGACCTTGATTAATATGCCTTCTCTGCAAAGCGTCACCAGTCAAATGGGTCCTGAGCTTCCTCGGTGACAATCTGAAAATGCACAAGGGCACTTCAGGAGGCCTGGACGCTCCCAGAGACGGGTCCTTGCCAACTCCGTCGTGGTGAGGAAGGCCCCAAGACGCACCCTGAAGCCTCAGACACTGGAACGGAGGGGCAGACAGCCCAGCTAGCACACCGCAGGGCAGTGCTGCGCGGGCTCCAGTCTGCGTCTGCTGTCGGGACTTGGTGAGATGCTTTCTCGGACCCCAGGCACAGTCAGGGGCCCACGGCCACTCGCTCAGCTGTGCTGCAGCCCCAGGCACTCCAAGCAGAGAGGAGAGGGTCATCCTGCTCTGCTCAAGCCCCCAGGGCAGCCCAGCCTGCCAGAATGCCCATTTAGCGGGTGCATAGAAGCTTTTACCCCCCATCTCCTCAGAAAGACCCAAGAGGAGGGTGCTTGTATAATTTACCACTCACCAGGTACATTTGGCAGGGGAGAGGGAGCTACCAAAAGTTATGCTAAGGAAACAAGTGTCACCTGGGGCTGTCCTGGGTCCCCCGGGCTGATGTGACTTCCTGCTCCCTGCGAGGGGCCCGGCCCGGCCCCCTCTGCCCTCAGAGGCACCAGTTGTGACCCACCAAAGTCTGTGCAGGAGGAGGCCCCACGGGGTGAGGGGACTTCACAGCCAACCTGTTCCAATTGATTACCGCTCTGTCACCAGCCACCTGGGAAAGAGCCAAGCCTTTTACTACAGGTCACAACCCTTGAGGTCAGGAACCAGGTGGGGCTCAGCTTTGCACGGGGCTGTTTGTTGCTGTGACAAGCGGTGGTACTCGCTGACCCGCGTGACAGGCGCTCCAGCAGCAAGCGTGGCTGAATCAGCCCTGAGTGCCGAGGGCTCAAGGCCTCAGGGCAGGAGACTTCAGGGGACACCTCGGGGCTCCCAGAGAGAATGTTCCCAAGACTCAGGCAGACGCTGCAGGTCTCTTGAGGCCTGGTCCCGGAAAACAGCAACGCCTCCCTTCCTGCACATTCTGTTGGCCAAGGAAGTGGCAGCCCAGGTCCAGACTCCAGGGAGCCCATGGCCTGAGCTGCTGGGAAAAGCAGGCTCGGAGGGGGACCAGCACATCCTACCTACTCATCCCATCGGCCCCTCTCATCAGGCAGGAGCGCGTCTCCCCATCTCTCCTTTGCGTGTCGCCACATCTCCCTCTTGCGAGGAGTTGGTAATAGTCAATAGAAGCTATGAGTTGGAAGAAGTCACTCCTCTGAAGTCACCTTCTAGACTGTCCTGTGACTCTGAGTGTCCCAGTGCCTGAGTTCTATCAGTGACTCCTTTTCACAGGTGAGAAAACTGAGGCCCAACAAGAGAGACAACTTCCCAGGGTTTGAGTCCCAGGGTTGCAAAAGGCATATGAGAGGGGCCTGTGTGCTGAGCCGACTGGGAGACCAAGGCTACCGTCCCAGGGTGCCATGCTGTGTCCCCACCTCTGGGAGCCTCTCTGCCCCTGCTCCAGGGTGGGGACTGGCTCTGTCTCTCAGGCTCATGGTCATCAGGCTGAGAAGGTCCTTGATGTACTTAAACAATCTGTGGATGATCCGTTGTTAAAGTCAGGTTTACTGAGAGCTGGTTTATACCCAGCGCAATCCATCTTTTCCAATGTCCAGTTCCATGAGTTCGGACAAGTGTATACAACACCTCATATATATGTATGTATACGTAATGGTTCTCCTATAATAAAATTCACCGAGCGTAGGGGTATAATTCAACTATAACTTACTTAAATTTTCAGAGTTGTGCAGCTATCACCACAGTCAAATTTAGAACATTCCTAACCCTACAGGTCCCCTTGTCTGCAGGGTAATCTCCATCCCCACTCCAGCCCCAAGCAAACACTTGTCTCCTTTCTGTGTCTATAAATTTGCCCTTTCTGGACATTTCTTATAAATAGAATCACACAGTGTCTGGTCTTTTGCATGCAGCTTCTTTCACTCAGCATGTTTCTGAGGTTCATTCACGAGCCAGAACTTTCTGGGCAGGGTTCCATGGTGTGAATGTACCACAATTTGATTATCCATCACCCAGGTGATGGACATTGGAGTGTTTCTGGTTCTGGGCTCTTTACATGGACATGTGTTTTTATTTTTCTTGGGTAGATTCTAAGGAGTGGATGGCTGGGTTGTGTGGTAAGCTTGTGTTGAACTGTATGATTTCTTTTGTTTAAGAACACCTTTGGTGCGTCCATAATCTACTGGGTCAGGTGGAAGCAGTAAGTGTCCTAAATCTCTGATGACTTGTCCCTGTGGAAAGTGCATTTAGCGGCTCCGGAGACCATTCCTGGCCCTGCCCATGCCCACTGAGACCAGTCATTACAGACTTTCTAGACGAGAACTGCTTGGCCCGGAGGTTGGCTGAGAGGAGGCCAGCAGTACCCGATGTGCCTCTAGAGGGCTTTCATAGGCGTTTCTGGGCCAGCCCACCCCGGGACTCTGGCCCCAGCAGGCTCCTAAGCAGAGGGGCTTGCAAGGCCCAGTCAACCCCTCTCTACCCTCCGCCTTGCTTTCCCTCAGCACATCTGGACCCTACGTCCACACAGCCTGCAGATAAAGAAAACTTATGGGAAGCCCTCCTGCTCAAGTGCATCTCCACCCCACCAGATAAGACCTGATTTCAGCAAATAAGCTCCTTTTAAAAGGACGAATGTCCATTGAAATGGTTGGCTTCATAGTGTCTTGGCTGTAACTTTACCAAATACCCACGTCTCTGACATAAGTGGCACTTGAATCTCTGATCCTTTGATTCAGCACAAGCAAGGGATGCACTACAAGAGAAGGGTCAGTGTTAGGACTGGTGTGAGGTCTTTGAAGAACCAACTGCGGGGAGGTGTTCACATCCTTAGAGAAAAGAGTCCTGAGTAACCCTGTGTGCACGTCATGTGAGTGAGGATTAAACCTTTTCGTTTCAGCCGCTAAGAGGTTTGGGGGGTTGTTGTTACTGTACTTAACATCTCCTGCCCTGACTAATATTAATATGATAATAGCACTAAAAATATAAAATACTTAGAACGAAGTTAACCAAAGAAATGAATCAGCTTTTCAGAGAAAATTATTATACTTTAGTGGACAACATTAGAGGAGACATAAATAAGTGGAGAGAGACACCAGGCTCATGGATGATAGAACACAATATTGCAAAATCAGAGAAATCTCCCCAAACTGATCTAATTTTTCAATGTGACTCTAGTCAAAATCTCAACAGGGTTTTTCAAGGAACTTCCTAAACTGAATCTAAAATGCATGTGGAAAAGCAAAGTAGCTAAGACACTCATGGAGAAGACCCATGCACATAGACGTACCCAGCGACATAGCTGGGATTTTATGCTCTAAAGCTGTAATAACTGGATGATGAGGAGTTGGGGCAAAGGAAGGACAACAGGTGGACGAGAGGAAATAGCCGAGTAGCAGACCCAGGCATTCATGGAAACTTCATGTAGCAGACAGGCGGCACTGAGGTCACAGGAGAGGAGAAAGACCGTTTCATTCAATGATCCTGAGGCAACTGGTCCCACATATTTGAAAATAATTAAAATCGGCTCTCAGCCATTATAGAGAACTTATGTATTTGAGACTAGCTATTTTTCTACTCAACTTTATAATTTAAAATGAGGAACTTATCAATAATATTTTATCTATGGAAATGTGTATAGTAAAGTCACCGGCAAAATAATAAATACAAAATCCAGGGAGGCAGGAGGGCAGGGAAGATGTGACAGGATGGATACCCAGGAACTGCACCTGAATTTCTACTCTGGAAGCAAGGTGATGGGCACCTTGCTGTTCATTATATCGTGCTTTATGTCTTAGATATTTTAGGCATATTTTCTTCAATGCACAAAATAATTCAAAACAGAAATTTTAAAGGAAAACAGCCAACCCACTCTCCGACTTTAAGATGTGTTTTGGGTCTACTTCCATTTTCTACAGTAGAAAAAGAGAGAGTAAGAAAACAAAAAGCTTGGAAAAAGCCTCTGGTGGTTTGAAGGTTTCTGTACCTTCCAACCCTTCAGAGAGAAATTTTTGCATAAATGGGGAAGAATGAAGTATTTAGAATAATCATCTATATAGCCGTGGTCTTATTTCTGAAATAAGCTCATTCAAAAATGATTTGAATAAACCAAGCCAGCCTCTCTCATCAGCCATACGTCTCGCCAGGGCTTTGCAGACATGGGTTCTGCCAGCTCCGTTTTTCTAGAAGTTGAACTTTTCCATCTGGGAAATGTAAGAGTAGGCAGAGCCTCTCGCAGGTGGTGTGCCCGAGTTTCGCTGGTGAGTGGTGCTGGAGATGGGGCCGGGGGGGACATAAAGCTCCTTTGGGGACCTCACAGTTCTGGTTAGTCATTTAATGACTGTCACTTCATTATCACAGGCAGCAAGTAGGAAATGAGCTAATTTACTGATGTACAAAGACATACAAAGATGAGGGCGAACGGGTGTGACTTTGATGGTTCAGAAGGATGCCTTGGTTTTTTGTTTGTTTTCTGTTTTAATTAATTTATTTTTTTAAATGGAAGTATAGTTGATTTACAATGTTGTGTTAGTTTCAAGTGTACAGCAAAGTGATTCAGTTATGTATATATATTCTTTTTCAGAAGGATGCCTTTTGATAGACAAGAGCCCTTTGAAAGTCCAAACCAACAACAACAACATTTGAACACCAAGCCCTGCAACCTTGGTTTGAAGGCAGATGAGAGGCAGCGCTCAATGACACAGATACTTTGAGTCACTTTTTTGAGGTAAAAATTGGTTTTAACTCAAGGATGAGGGCAAGATGTTAGTTGAGAAGTGTAATGTTATATAGAAGACATTTCAATGCAATAAATACAGATACTAACCTCCCAGTTTGAGAGGATTCAATTAAACTCTACCACTCGACTCTGTCTGAAGGCAGGCAGGGTGAATACTTCCAGCTAACCTTTACCAGTGAAGTCACTGAGCAGGGACTTGACAAGGCAGCAGGGTCCCTGGCTTCCTCAGTCAGCTTCTTTCTGCCAGTGTGTCAGGTGCGTCCCACCAGGACGTCAGGTCCCTCTCCAAGGAAGAATTGAATCAAGTATATTAGTGGGGGTGGATGAAGAAAAGACCAGGGGCTCAGAAGTTTGGTTTATAGGGATGAAATATGGAGGCCAGCGTGCCAGGCTGTCTGAATTGAGACAGGCAGCTGAATGCAGCCACTTGCCTGATGGTGGGGCCACCAGTGGGCAGTGAGACTAGAGGTGGCTGTGACCTTTCTCCATAGCAGCCTCACAGGCACCTTCCTGCTCCCCGCCGGAGACCTTGAGAGCTGCATTTTGCTTTGCTGCTGGCTGACAAACGAGGTGAATCATTTTCTCCCAGCCGCAGTATGGGAAACATTGTTTGACGTTGTAGAAAACGCACAGTCTCTGCTGATTTATTTCTGTCTCCTTGTGGCCGGGCCAGCGTGGGGGGATCAGGCATGTACCACTCAAATGACAAACATTTCACTAAGACGAGGTAACGCATTGGCATTTCAGCCTCCCAGCGCATCAGGCTGCATTTCTGAAATAAATTCTGCCTTGACATCGTGCTAACTCTTTGTATTTATGTAGCACTTTTACTCCCCAAATGCATGTGAATATGGCATCTCCTTTCATCCTTGCAGGCTAATGCTTACTGAGGTTTCCCTGGAGCGTGCAGCAGCCAGAGAAGGACAGATGGATGGTGATTAAGCTGATGTGTAGCTGTCTACCCACTCCATCCTTCTTTCCCTCCCACCCCTAAGTTCCCTGCTCCTGGCCATAAATCAGTGGGAGGAAACTCGGAAACATCAGTCCTTAGGAGTAAGACTTTGTTGCTCCCCCACTCCAGGTGTCCCCTCACCGTCTCTCCTGCAACTGGCAACCCTGCTCCCTGCCCCATCTCCTGCTCGTGTCCCTGACCTCTGCAATGAGGAGATTTGAGGACCATTTGAGGTGGCCTCCTGCATGTGTCAAACATACTCACCACCGAGGGCCAACCACCCAGGCTCTTTTGGTCCTAGAAGAACTCCCAAGGCCCCCAATCAGTGACATCCAAACTCACTTTTCTGTTACAAATCTGCACGCCTCCAACATGGTAACGCTAACTGTTTTCACAGTACTAGAAAAGAAGTGGTGCCAACACTCCACCCCGAGAGTTTCTCTCTTGGATGCAGTAGGCCCGCTCCACACCAACATCCTCCCCAGCTTCCCTGCCTCATCAAACACGTTATGGGGAGCAGCTCCTTCTTGGTGGGTTGTGACACTGCACTTCACAGAGTCCCCACCCTGTGCTGTTCTAATTCCTCTGTTGGCTCAGCCCCGTGACATCACACGGTCACTTTCCCCATCATTCACTCATTGGTCTCACCTTCACCATAGTCTGCGTGACCCCTGCCCTACACTCCAAAGCTTCATCTTCAGGCACATTCATTGCCTTGCTTTTTAACATGCATTTCTTGCTGACTGGGGACATTTTCTCTTCTAATCTTGATCTGTCCAGACTTGAAATGGATCATATCTTTCACAGCTTCCCAGCTCAGCCTGATCATGGCTGCCACTCTGCCAGATCAGGAGAATGGAGACAGGGGCCACTCTGGTTTTTGCCTTGTCTTTACCCGTGAGCAGACATTGCTGGTATCCTTCCCAGATCCCCAGGGGCCCTTTTCCCAGCTGCTGCAGAGGCTGCTGCTAATAGCTCACACCTGCAACTTCCTCAAAGGACTGCTCTGGGTGCCTGCAGCTGCCTTGCTCATTGGTTCCAGTCTAAGGAAGGGGCAAAACAGATAAATGGGTTGAGGTCAAAAGGGTAGAAACATTCTCAGATCTCTGCTCCTGTTTGTTCACGTGGAACTGAGTGGCTTCAGAAAAAGAAAACAGGGTAGAGATGGGGACCTGGCCTGGTTACTTAACATCAACCGCCTCTGTGGAGAAAAGTAGAACAAATCAAAGCTGAACTGACATCACAGCTGCTGATTGATGTGGAGAAGAGCTATAAGGCTCATGATAAAACCAAGTGCCAGTACCAACAGCTGCCCAGGCCTACTGGAAAGTTTGAAATGCATCCCAACTTCATGAATATTAAAAAACTGATCATTAACTTCATCGTGCATTTCCTACAAATGGCAGTCTGCAGGAGGCATCAGGTTCTTCTCTTTATAAGTTTTGGTGACCAGACTGGGCTTCCTGTGAACTTCTCAGAGAGACAAGGGCCCAAGTAGGGTCTCATTCTGGAGCAGAGGAGGTGGTTACAGGTGAAGGTTAGATCTTGCAGAAGCTTAGAATCAGACTGATCTGCCCCCGAAGTCAAATGTGAGCATCGCAAAGTAAGTTAAGATGAGCAAGTTTTCCTACAAGCCTCACAGAGATGGTGAATCCCCCCTGCCCTACCCCCACCCCCATATAAAGCCTTAGATCTTGTGGCAGAACCTAAGCAAAAAGCCACAAGAAGAGACCTTCAAAGAGAATCCAGTGAAAGAGACCATGACCAGATTTATATTTTAGCATGACCACTCTGACCGCAGTGTGAATAGTGAGAGACATCTGCAATGACCTAGAGACAGGACCACGTCCTGACTCAGGCAGTGAAGGGAATGAAGGGATGTTTCAGAGTGAAAGTTGGCAGAACTTGGCAACTGATTAATCTGGGGGGAATGAGGGAGAGGGAGGAGCCAAAGTTCACAGCAAAATCTGAGTCTTGAATAACTTAGCAGATGGGCTGTGAGTGTCTAGATTAGGAGCCATGTGAGAGATGGGAGGCGGCGGGCAGCCAAGGGGCAAGCAGGGCCAAAGGACGAGGGTGCACACTGGTCCACTGGTTCCTTCAGTGTTGATCTTTTTGGTTTAAGGTGCTTCCGGGACTGTCCATGAGGGTCACGAGCTCCACCTGGGAGCGAGGTATGACCTAGACACATCGGTCATGGACACTCCCAGGAGCAAACGCTCTGCCCCGACAGCAGTGAAGAGGCCGGCTGGTGTGTCTGCACACCCACTGGCTCATGCTGATGGATTCAAATGGAGTCAGCATTTGCTGTGAGGCTTCCCTCTCCAATGCTGCGCTGAGCTGAATGGACAGCACATCTACCACCAAATCTCAGGAAAGCAGGGGAAGTGGGAAGCATGAGAGCGCGCGCGCGCGTGTGTGTGTATTATACACACACACACACACACACGTACATGTATATGCATACATTATATATCAAATAATATTCAATAACTGTTAGGGTAATTGCATGTCTCCCTCTCTATTGAGTCAGATATTAGCTAAATCACCGTCCTTTGTTCTTGTCTCCCAGCGTGACTGATTCAAGCAGCACTGCTCACTGTAAACCCCCCAGTAACTGTAAGGGCATCTACTACATCCATCTTTCAAAAGAAAATTACTAAGCACTTATTTATTGTGAGCCTGGACAGGCCCACAAGATATCATCACCAGAATGTACCCCAGAAAAGGAGATGAGCACTTGACAGGGCTGTTATCGATCATCCCAGGCTCTTGGCTTCCAGATCTATCTGGTGAGCAGGCAGGACGGGGCTGATGAGCGGCTTTGGGTCCCTTGTTAGTGACCTAGTTAGCAGCTTAATGGAGAAATGGGAGGCTTGAACGAGAGGGGAGCCTTCCCATGTTATGTCTGGCTGTCCCTGGAACTATGGGCCTGGAGTTGCTGACCTTCTGTAAAATAGTCATCGCTCTTATTACAGAAAACTGTCTGTTTTCAAAAGCTGCAGGAGACTCTTTGAATGCAAAACAGCTTTTACAATTCTTTGGACTGATTTATTTATAAGGGAGTATTTTTTTCCTTTCTTTGTTTTTGATGGGAGCTGCAGAAATTAGGGAGGAATGTTTGCAGAGCAGCAGTAGAGCTCCATGAAACTGAACTTCTGACACATGCAGAGTCTCAGCCTGTATGTAGCATGGAGAGTGAAATGCTAAGATGTTGTTTCTGGGGCAAGGAGCTGCCCTGAGAACGGTGGTGGGCAATCAGGGTTACAGCCACCTAACTGCCTGGGCCAGTGTCTCTGAGGTCTTTCCATTACCTGGCTGGTCCCTAAATGGCTTTCCACTTCCACATACTTGGGGAGGGTCTATAAATCAAATTTCTTTTAATTACCTTCCTTTCTTTCTTTATATTCTGATGCCAAATATGGGTGTTGATGCCAGGCCCCCGGGTTAATGTCCCTCTCGGTTGTCTGCTCAGTGGCTGATGCTGTCAACTGCTTCCTCACCTGTGGATTCACTCCACAAATATCTGCTGAACAACTTCTATGTCCATAACACCTGTTCTAGTGCTGAGATGTACACGCTGGTACCAGGAGTTCAAGTCCAGTTAGGGAACAATAGTGGGTTCATTCAAGATCAGTATGTTTAAAACTATAAAAGAAATCCACACGGAGTGAGGGGCTCAGAGAGTGGAGGGGCAGAGATAGATCCACAGTTTCTCTGTGTTAGCCAAGTCAGATAAACCTGAGTCCTTATCTAAATGACTGAGCAACCCTCAGTGAGAGGGACACTCTAAGGACTGTGAGCCCCACTGTGTCCTTTCTAGAGCCCTCACTAGCAGGATTTGCGACTTACTGATGAACGCCTGCCTTGTTCTCAGCCTTACAAGGGGCAGGGGGTTGGAAGGGGTGGAACCCACCTTATACTTTGTACCACAGACCAGGGCGCTATGGTTTCTAAGCATGTCTCAATCATCAATGTGTTCCAAAGTGAGTGCGAAAGAATTTATGAGGTTAAGGATGCTCCATTCATGGCAAAAAACCAACTTGATGCTGCATTTTTGACATTAGTTACCAGACACGCCTGAGAAATTAGATATTTGAGTCCACTTCTGGCTGCACTGTCCAAAATAGATCCCCAAACTGGCAACGTTATTTTAAACAATCCATGAAATTGTACTGTGTGATGTTATATTTTATGGTGCATATATAGTGCATTTAAATTTTTCTTTAATAACATGTCATTTTGTAATGTCATTACTTAATGAAGCTGAACATAAACATTGGAAATATGTGGGTCCTCACTGTTTCTCTTTAACTGAATTGTGCCTCAAAATCCCAAAGCTCAGGACCACTGTGGAGTGGAGAAGGGAGTGAGTCCTCCTGGGAGCCTTCTCCTCCCTTCCACATTTAGTGTTCTCCTCAATCCCTGGAGCTGTCCGTCCCTTAATGCTGAAAGTGGGACCCTTCCCCTTCTCCCTTCTTTGTCTAGTGCTCCCCTCAGTTCCTGGAGCTGTCCGTCCCTTGGTGCTGAAAGTGGTCCTGGAAGAGCTGCTGCTTGTCTACTTCCTGTCAACCATATTGTATTGCACCCAGGCCAACTCATGCTGGCTGAATCTCTGAGCCAGAGGTTATATCAATAGAATTCTCAAAAACCAAATAGCAAGGAGAATAAAGGATGAAAAGAAAACAAACAGAACATAATATCCAAGGACTGCAGTACAACTACAAACTGTTTAACATATGTATGCATAATGGGAATATTGGAAGGAGATTAAAGAGAGAAAGGAACAGAAGAAATATCTGATGCAATAATACGTGAGAATTTCCCCCAAACTAATGTCAGACACCAAACTACAAAACCAAGAAACTCAGACAACTCCAAGAAGGATAAATGCTCATAAAACTACACCTTGTCACTGTCAAATTACAGAAAATCAATGATAATGAAAAAATTCTGAAGGAAGCCAGAGAATAAAAGCATCTTAAAATAGAAGAACATAGAAGAACAAAGATAAGAATCACATCCAACTTTATCTCAGAAGCCATGCAAGAAAGAAGTGAGTAGAGGGACTTCACTGGTGGCGCAGTGGTTAAGAACTCTCCTGCCAATGAAGGGGACACGGGTTCGACCCCTGGTCCCGGAAGATCCCACGTGCCACGGAGCAACTAAGCCCATGTGCCACAACTACTGAAGCCCACGTGCCTAGAGCCCGTGCTCCGCAACAAGAGAAGCCACCGCAATGAGAAGCCTGCGCACCGCAACAAAGAGTAGTCCCCACTTGCCACGACTAGATAAAGCCCATGTGCAGCAACGAAGACCCAATACAGCTGAAAATAAATAAATTTATTTTTTTAAAAAAAGAAATGAGCATAGTGAAATATTTCGTTTTGAGAGAAAAAGCCAACAACCTAGATTTCTATACCCTGAAAAAATGATCCTTTAAAAGTGAAGGAGAAATAAAGACTTTCTCAGACAGACAAAAATTGAGGGATTTGTTGCCAGTAGACCTGTCTTATAAGAAATGTTAAAAGATACTCTTCAGGGAAAAAGAAAATAATACAGGTAAAAAAACTTGGATCTACATAAAGAAAGGAAAAACATCAAAGAAGGAAGAAGTGAATGTAAAATAAAACCTTCATTTTTATTATTCTTAATTGATCTAACAGATAACAATTTGTTCAAAATAACAATAGTAACAATGTATTTGATTATGTTTATGTATATAGTATATATATATATATATATGTTTACTTTTTCTTTTTTTTTTTTTTTTTTAATTTTTTTTGTGATACGCAGGTCTCCCACTGCTGTGGCCTCTCCCATGGCAGAGCACAGGCTCCAGATGTGCAGGCTCAGCGGCCATGGCTCATGGGCCCAGCCGCTCCGCGGCATGTGGGATCCTCCCGGACCGGGGCACGAACCCATGTCCCCTGCATCGGCAGGCGGACTCTCAACCACTGCGCCACCAGGGAAGCCCTATATATTTACACGTCTATGTATGAGTAGAATAAATGGCAGCAATGATACAAGGACAGGAAGAAGGGATTGGGATTTGTTTGTTATTAAATGTACTCACACTACCCTTGAAGTGTATAATGTTATTTGAAAGTGGACTTAGATTAGCTATAAATGTATATTGCAAACTCTAGGGCAACAAATAAAAAGGGTGAAAAAAGAAGTATAACTGGTATGCTAATAAAGGAGAGAGAATTCGATCATATAAAACGCCTAATTAAAAAGCGGTGGAAGACAAAAATAAGAATCAAGAACAAGGACAGCAAAGAGAGGATAGTTACAAATATGGTAGGTATTAATCCAACTATATCAATGATCAATTTGAATATTAATGGTCTAAATGCACCAAATAAAGAGATTGTCAAAGTGGACCAAAAAACATGACCCAACTATATGTTGCCTATAAAATATGCATTTTAAAGACACATATAGATTAAAAGTAAATGGATGGAGAAAAGTACACCAGGTTAATACTAATGAAAAGAATGCAGGAGTAGCTGTGTTAATTTCAGACAGAGCAGACTTCAAAGTAGGGGGAGTTATCAGGGATAAATAAATGCTCTCCATAATGATAATAAAGGTGTCAGTTCTCCAAGAAGGCATAATATGTATGCATGCCTTAATATGTATATGCACCTAACAACTGAGTGTCAAACTACTTTAGGATAAAACTGCAAGGAGAAATGGATGAATCCACTGTTACAGTTGAAGACTTCAGCACCCATCTCTCAGAAATGGACAGATCCAGCAGGCAAAGGATCAGTAAGGATATAGTTGAATGCAACAACACCGTCAGTCAACTGGATATAGTTGACATAGGTTATTACAAGATATTCAACATGGTTCCCTGTGCTATACAGTAAATCCGTGTTGTTTATTTTATATAGTGTATACCTATTAATCCCATGCTCCTAATTTATCCCTCCCCCACACTTTCCCCTTTGGTAGCCGTAAGTTTGTTTTCTATGTCTGTGAGTCTGTTTCTATTTTGTAAATAAGTTCATAAGTATTATTCTTTCAGATTCCACATATCAGTGATATCATATATTTGTCTTTCTCTGTCTGACTTACTTCACTTAGTATGGTAATCTCTAGGTCCTTCCATGTTGCTGCAGATGGCAAAATTTCATTCTTTTTTATGGCCGAGTAATATTCCATTGTATCTATGTACCACATCTTCTTCTTTTTTTTTTTTTTTTTTTTGCGGTATGCGGGCCTCTCACTGTTGTGGCCTCTCCCGTTGCGGAGCACAGGCTCCGGGTGCACAGGCTCAGCGGCCATGGCTCACGGGCTTAGTTGCTCCGCGGCATGTGGGATCTTCCCGGACCAGCGCACGAACCCGTGTCTCCTGCATCGGCAGGCAGATTCTCAACCACTGCGCCACCAGGGAAGCCCCCACATCTTCTTTATCCATTCATCTCTCAATGGACATTTAGGTTCTTCCATGTCTTGGCTATTGTAAATAGTGCTGCAGTGAACACGGCAGTGCATGTATCTTTTCAAATCAGAGTTTTGTCCAGATATATACCCAGGAGTGAGATTGCTAGATCACATGGCAACTCTATTTGTAGTTTTTTAAGGCACCTGCATGCTGTTTTCCACAGCGGCTCCACCAACTTACATTCCCACCAACAGAGTAGAAGCGTTCCTTTTTCTACACACCTTCTCCAGCATTTATTATTTGCAGACGTTTTGATGATGTCCATTCTGACTGGTGTGAGGTGGTACCTCATTGTAGTTTTGATTTACATTTTTCTAATAGAGATGCTGAGCAGCTTTTCATGTGCCTGCTGCCCCTCTGTGTGTCTTCTTTGGAGAAACGTCTGTTTAGATCTTATGCCCATTTTTTGATTGGGTTGTTTGTTTTTTTGATATTGAGTTATACAAGCAGCACTCTTTTTAAGTTATCTTGGACACCTCTGCGTCTGCCTTGGCAGCCTACACTGAGGTTATTTTGTGACCTTTAAGTGGTACCAAAAGGCCACGTGTCTCGCGCAGCCCCTGGAGGTTAGCAGTCTGGTGGCGGGAGAGGGGCACCCTCCAGTTGTTTCTGGTGGCTAACGGGTAGGAGGAGACCAGGCGAGGGCTGTAGCTCGTGGCTCACGTGCTTGTGTTCCCTCCCTCTCCTCTCCAACCCCACCATCAGGGCTGGCTTTAAGCCCAAAGTAGGGGCTTTCTCACCATGCTGCCATAGCGAAGGCGGCTGATACGTTTGCTGGTTCTGATCTTATTCTCTCTCCGTTTTGCTGAAAAGTTCTCAATATTATTTCATCAAGGCTCCCCGGTTTCTCAAATACTTGGTGAAGATCGCAAAGATGGCCAGGCAGGATAAGGCTGGAAAAGATGTAGTCTTCCTCTGTCTAACGGTATCCAGCCTGTCTCACCCTCGCAAGAACCGTTTCACTGGCTTCCCAGCAACTACTCATATCAGCACCAATGAGGTGTTAAATATGCTGTAAATTGCATGTTGGCCGAAGCCGTCTAAGATGTAATTTCCTTATCATGGGCTCAAGCTGACCGTCCAGCCGCTCGTGACCCAGAGTGATTCCTTGTACAGGGCGTGACGGGCTTAGGAAAAGGCTGCCGGCTGTGAAGCCATGGGAGGGGCTGCCCATTGGTCCGGCACGCTTCGGGGTGTAGCCATCGTTAGTACATTTTCTTCAGCCTCTGACCCAGCCCTCCCACTCTGTGGCATCGACTTCCGTACAAGATGCTAAAGTGGCTCACGGAGGGAAGAGCAGCGACTCTGCTCCTGATGGCAGAGCGGAGCCATCCTTTCAACCTCCGTGTCGCCGTAGGGACGTCACAGACGCACGGGGAGGGAGGACGGCTCAAGGGGGACCTGCTCCAGCCCAGGGTGGGTCCCGTGCGGCTGCCGGTGCGCTCAGGGAGTGTGATGAGACCCTGCCTTGGTGTGGAGGACCCCTGCCCCTACTCAGTGGACCTTGTGGGCGCAGTACTGGAGGTCTCACCCAGGGGCTTTGAGAAATGCAGATTCTCAGGTCCCGGACTTATTGACCCAGAAGGTACACGTTAACCAGATCCCCAGGGAACTTGCATATGCCCATTTCTTGCAAGAAACCCGAGTTTATGTCCCCGGTTGTGGTAAACTCTCGCTGTGCAACAGATTCATTTAGGAAATCATTTCTAACCCCCCAGGCTCAGTGCCCATCACAAGGTTTGCTTCCTGTTGCTCAGAGATGGAGAGCTAGCCAGCAGAGTTTTGAAGGTCCTATACGCAGCCAGGGGTGCGAGCCCTAGGGCTAGAATAGCTTACCTGTACCCCTCTAATTCTGATTTAGGTCAAAAAATAATACCCAGATCAAGAAAAGTTTAGACTGTTAACTGATGATTCAAAATGCTGTGGGAAAATATTTTAGTTCAACGCACTAGTAGGCCCCAGTGAGAAGACAGAATTAAATGTGTGTTCTGGCACACTTAGAAATTGGGGGCTGTCTCATGTCTTAGTGCACTGGTGATAAAACAAAACCAACACGTGACTCATCCCCTCCCTGGAATTCCATCTGTACTGTGGATAAATGGAACGGCACAGCACTTTCCAGCCTTGAGAGGGTTTATAACTATGATAAAATGTTGACATGAGACAAATTTTGATCCAGGTTTGGTTTCATTTGGAGGTTATAACTGGCAGAGCTTTAGGGTACCTGGAACAAAGTAGCCATAGATTCTGTGGGCCCGTTGGTTTTTAGCGAGGAACATCCTTGCCCAAGAAGGTGATATGATGCCCCCAGGCTTCGAGCTGGAACACCACTGGCTCCCTTTGTGTGGTCTCATCCTGAAGCAGCTGCCCTGCTGCCCAAAGCACCGTTCTGTGGCTTGAGAGTCGCTCCCAGAAGATGCCATATACTGTTTCACACAAATTGGTTTTGTGCCCTCACAATTGCCACCAGCACAAATGTTTCAGAGGCCCGGACTTAATGCCTGGCCCTGTGGGAAATTCGTTCTGGGCCGGATCACTGTCCTCAAAAAGTTAACGGGCTGTTTGTTGATTGAAGCAGCGCCATTAAGGATAATGGCCAATGTCAGTGTCACCGCAGAATATGCTGTGGGTTCAAGCAACTCAGAGTCTAGTAATCAGTGACCACTTATTTCCCCCCCCAAAAAAAAAGATGTTATTTCTTTCTTTTAAAAATATATTTGATTTTTTGATTAGGTAATAACCTCATATGGTCCAAAAACCAAACCTCAGAGGGATATGTAGGAGAAATCTCCCTCTCCACCCCTGGTTCTGATTACAGGGTCTCCCACTCAGCCCTTCTCCCCAAACTCCCGCTGCAGTTGGCCTTCCGGGATATTTCCAGAAATATTATGCGTATATAATAAAATATTAAAATATCATAATTTTTATGCAACTGGTAGCTTATCATATCCATTTCTTCTACGTGCTTTGCCTTTCAATTTATTTATTATTCATCTGTTCATTTATTGAACACCTACTGTGTTCTAGATCCTGCCCTTAGTCCTGGAGAGACCACAACTGACAGAGCAACAGAGATCCTGCCCTTGGGAAGCTTACACACGGCTGAAAGGAAAGAGTGGACAACTGAGTGAAATATTACGGATGGCAGGTGTGAAATGCTGTTAAATACACAGTGAAGGGGGAGGGGTAAATGGATGGGTGAACATGGAAAAATGGAGTTTGTCAATGTACAAAAGAAAGGACCAGGATTTAAGGCATCATAGGATTTGGCAATTCTGCAAACAGGCAAAATCCAGCCAAAGTGACCTGAGAATGGCCTGGAGAGTCAAGAACAGAGGGACTGACTCCCTCCTAAGTCCAAAGAAGACTTTACCCAGGGAAGGAGGGACCCAACTCCACTGTCACCTGCGTGGGAATCTAATCGTCCTGCACGTGTGCAATGACAAGGCCTTGCCTTTCCCAGGGATGTCCAAGGTCATCTTCAGCTAGCTGCGGCCATGCCCTGAGCAGCCAGGGGGAAATATTATCCAGCCTGAGGCAGGGGGGAGGCCAGGCATGGTGGATCTCGAAGGTTCTGGGAGCAGCTGGACAGAACTAAGTGGACAGTCAGGTCTGAGAGCACGGCATGGGGTTGAGGGAACAAGTCCAGGGAGGCCTCCCAGCCCACAACAGGAAGGAAGGGGTCCGAACCCCAGCAGGCCCGGAGACAAGAGGTCGCCGTCGTGGCAGTTCCAGGGGCTCTGCCCTCTTTGGACGACTGTTCTAAGCTCGTCTTGCAGTCAGTCTGAGAGCCAGCTGCTGCCGGGAGAAGGTCAGTGGGTTCAAAAGCAGGACATTGGCCGCTTCCATGAATAACAGCGGGGGCCCCGCCCACCTTCCAGGTGCCCTGTGCATTTCCGGTGGCTTTTCTGTGATCCCGAGAGCTGATGTCACCTCCACTCCTTCAGTCCATTTTTAACCAACAGGTGCTGACTTCTAAACCCTCAGTGCCCTTTGTGTCTGTGCCAAATAAACATGAGAACTAAGAATTTCCATTTGCCAAATGCGCCGCCGTTCTTTGAGTCCACGAGAAGGAGTGTCTCGTTGTCAGCCTCCTGGTCACTGAGACACAGCAGCAGGCCTGGATTAGGACATTCGCCGCGAGTTACCCTGGGCAGCGGTCAGGGTCAGGCTGTCGCTGAGCCCCTGGGCCGTCGGCCCCATCAAGCTCTCACCCCTTAGAGCCCCCCTGACACTCTCTCTGGTGGGAAGGATCTTCAATCTCTTCCTCCTCAAAACCCAAGATAATTCTCATCATTTCGTCACATTTGGTAATTCTTTGGATGCTGGCTTATGAAATTCTGTACTTAAAAAAAACTACTTTCTATTGGTCTGAAATCTCATTTCGGAAGGATCTTTCAAGGTTATTTAACTCAACGTTCCATTGGGTTCCCTTGAAAGCATCCCTGATAGGCAATGATATTGAATCCTTTGCTTGACCTTCTGATCCTTGATGGTAGGGAACTCTTTGTTAGCAAGAAACAACTTCTATTTGCTAGAAAACTGTTTTTTAAATTAGGTGGAGATTTGTTTCCCTGTAATTTCCACCCATCGGTCAAAGAGCTCTGAAGAACAAATCGATGGCAGCCCTTTATGTTTTTGAGATCAGGTCTCTGAGAGTCTTCAGTTGTCTCTTTCCTAAGCTACGCGTCCTGGGTCCTTTCCTCTGTTCTTCAGAGGGAAACGCTCTGGCCATTCCCAGGACTGATGTCCAAGGAGGTGGATTCCCATGTCCCAGCTGGGGATCCAGGCTTTCGGTGGCTGTTTCCTCAAAGAAAATACTTACATCTGCCTTGACCTGTAGTTAGTGAGCTCATTCAGTCCCATTTTATAAAGCGTTAAAATTCGTACTTCTAGAGAATTCACTGTACAGCTCTGCCCAGAATCCCTACTGGCCTCCCTCAACCATTGTGTCCAGCAGGGCCAATCATCTCTTTCTGAAGATTACAACAGGGACTGTTGTGAGTGTGCTAGCACCTTCTGTGTCAGGCGCACATCCTCAAACATTCCTCTCTCTGCAGGTGTGATTCTGCCGGGCCAAGGAATGAGCTCGCTGGGAGGGGCTCAAACATCCCCCAAAACACCCCAGCTGTTCATCTGTGGCTCCAGTCCCTCCTGAGTATGTCATTTCCCACCTTCTCATCCAAGCAGCGGGTAGAGTGGAAGGATGTGGATTTTCACATCAGGGAGACCAGGTTCCACATCTCAGCTCTAACGACTGGAGTCTGGTGACTCCTCTGAACCTCTCCAAGCCTCACTCTCTCTCCCCGTGTGAAGCGGACACAGCGAGGTCTGCCCTCAGTGCGTGGTGGGCTTCCTTGGGGCAACCCTGCAGTGTGTGTCAGCATCAGCTTCATGTCCATTTTCAGGCCATGTCTCCCTTTCCTGGGGATGAACAGTCAGGAGATAAAACAGCACAACAGAGGACTTACACCTGGGGTGGCTATTGTCCTCCATCCATCACCCTTAGCAAAGCAGATGCTTCAATCTTGGTGGAAAGAGAAGACTAGAAGATGTGTCTCCCTCTTAAGGCCAAGAGACTCTATCTGATTCACATTAGGGTGTGCAGCCCTGAGTACAATGCCCAGCACATAGTAGGTGCTTGTGAACACAGTGTGTGCTGAGTGAGGGTCCTTATGCATGGGTGGCCAGTGGGTAAGAGCTATCTTAGAAAGGTGCATTCAAAGACTGGTAAAAGAGTGTTAAACTCCCGGGCGAGACAGCAATCCAAGGATGATCTTTAAAGATCCCCCTCCCCGGACACTGGTTCTCATGTAAATGGCCGATGACATGAACACTTCTGGGGAGGGCTGGCGTGAGGGCCGCAGTGTGGAATCGTGCTGTCCTCTATAGGAAATCCCTGGGGGTTTCAGCCGGAGAAAGAAGGAATGTGAGAGCCCGCAGCGCTGACGGCAGGGACTCTTACAGATTCTCAGGGGCTCCAGGCAGGGCCCCGGAAGGGCAGCCACAGCCACAATAGACTCACGTGTGTGACCCCCACTCCACTATGGGTGTGGGTGCCCCACAGAGAAAACTAGAAAAACTCCCAGAGCAAGACAAAGACACTGCCGTCCACAGGGATGTGTACACTGTGGAAACCCAGGAAACCCCTTCTCTAAAGTGCATCACAAATGTTTAGGATGTGTTTCTCAGTAAGGGTTTAGCGGTCAGGGCCGTCTACAGAAATGGAGCAAAAGTAACCATGGAGAGGAAACTAAGAAAAGGTGCACAGAGGTTAAAACTCATAACTGTGCAATTGAAAACGGAAACAACAGCAGTGGATGGCAGACTAGCGGTAGAGCCAATTGTAGAAGACAGTCTTGGGAGATTCAGCCACAGCTCAAAGAAGAAAGAAAGGAAAATATGAAGGAAATGGCAGAAAGTGACTGAAGGCAAATCTGGAAGCTCTGACCTATGGGGCCTAAGGACACAATGGGCCACCTCTGCCGATCTGTCCTCCCACAATGGGAGGACAAGTGATGTCCAGAGAGGAGTTCAGCATCAGTGGCCAGGGTGGGATGTGGGGGGCGTCCCAGGCCCTGCAGCTGATGTGTGACTTCGGACACACTCCCTACAGGGGGAGGGAACTTCCCGGCAAGGACAGGCCTGGAGCCCCAGGAGCAGGACCTACCCCAGCCAACCCATTTCCTCCTTGCAAGGAGGGCTGGCCACTAAGAAGATGCCAGTGTCGGCGATACAAAATTATTTTAACCAGTAATAAATCTGAGTACAATTCACCCCAAGTGTGGGGCGCCACGCTCTGAGCTCCTGCGGTGCCAGGTCCCGGCTATTGTGACCCAGGTTCTATCACTTGTAAGTTATCATTTCATCTGAGAGTTACATGACATAACGTTTCTAAAGCGTTTTCTAAACCATGGGCGGCACCACGCGTGTTTGGTGGTGCTCCGATTACCCCGGTGGTCTGTGGGCCCTTCTCAATTAATAATATTACTTACAGACCCTTATTTCTGCAGACACTGTGTGGAGTCAACGGGTCAAGGCTTTGGTGACAGGCAGGGTCCCCTCGATTGGACCCCATCGCCAGGTGATTCACACTAGTCATCCTTGGCATCAGGTGTGCCTGGCAGAGACACGGTGATGGATTTAACTGGCTTTGTAAGGAAACCTTCCAATCGGAGAAGTGAGTATAAGCAAACTCATTCATTCAACTAATATTTATAGAAGGCTTCCCATAGCCCAGCGTGGAGGAAGCCATTGCGAATGCGATACTGAAACAGACAGAAGGCGCCTCTGCGATCTGTCTCGTATCCGGGTGTTGGGAGGGCAGACCCAGGCAGACCGTGGATCTATTTGTGATGTGCACAGAGTAAGTCAGCTAGTGGTGTAGCACAGTAACGCAGGGCAGGGCTGGAGGGGTGTGGAGAGAAGGCTCCAGCTGGGATGGCTGGGCACTCCCCGGGGAGACATCTGAGTGAAGCGGAAGAGGCTGGCCATGCACACATAAGAGGGAACAGCATCGCAGGCACAGGGAACAGCAAAGCACAGAGGCTCTCCTGCAACAGTGGGCTTAGGGCTTCCCAAACACGAGGAAGATGGCCAAAGCTTAGAGAAGAGAAGGCAGAGTAGAATGTGATGAGGTCACCAAAGGAACTTCGGCGGGGGTTGGGGGGGGGGTCAGGGGGTGTAAAGACTGCCCCAGGTTGAAAGCTCCCAGGGCTGTGACCACACATGTCTGCTCCACGAGGGGCTCCACAAATGTCCACAGAGTGGACTTGAACCAGTCACATTCACGTTCCCTGACGGCGGGCTCTCGGTGACAGCTGTCCCGCTGAGACCAGGGCTGTCAATTCTAAAACCAGACAAAGTCTGAACAACGGTGAGGAACTGCCACCCAGGGACGCCTGAGTCTCCGAGGCCGGATCGGGAGCCCCGGGGCCCACGCTCTGCGCCACCGCATCCCCTGCCCGAAGCTCGGCGCCAGACCAGCCTGCCTGCTCAGGGCTTGGAACCGCGGGACAGGAGTTTTATTTAAGTCAGTCAACCGCTTTTACCCTCGTCCTTCCCAGCTGTGAAGTTTGAAGAAGCATGGAGCATCAGAGCTGGAAACAAAGAAAAACCTAGCTAGGCCTCTCTTTTGTCATCACAGAACTAAGGTCCAGAGAGTCGAGACCAGTTATAGTTATAAGCATCACTTGGCTAATTGCGGGTGGAACTGGGCTTGGAACTGGGCCCCTGCCCGCCGCCTGCTGCCCTTCCGTGCGTCCGCCAGCCTCGCCGCCCTCTGGGTGCTCTGAGCACACTTGTGACCAGAAACACGGACAGAATGCACCGCACCTCACCCCCCACAGATCGTGGGTTCATTAAAGTGGGTTCGCTGCTTTCTCGTACAAAGATGGTTTTCATGGGTTACCAGACAACTGGTTACGACTGCAGTGCGTCTTTCTACGGTTCCATAAAATGCAGCGAAACACTGAAAGATGATGCACCGCGCGGCCTTCGAACAGGTATGCCCGGGGTTGGCGCACTTATCATTTTCATATTTGATGAAGGCGAAAGTCTCCAATGAGCGTCAGCTTTAAACAGGGAGCGAGATACGGAGCAGGACGCGCTCCTCAGCCCACATCTGTCATCAAAGTCCAGACACGGTGCTTTATGATTTGTTCTACGGTACGGGGAGCGCGGCGAAGGCGCTGGCGGAGAGGCGCTCCCTCGGGTGCGGCGGGGTCTGTGCCAGGGTGTGAGTGCGGGGAGGGCAGGCTGCTGGGGCAAAAGAGTCTGCGATGCTGACGGCCGAGAGCCGAGCGCCAGCACCCACGGCTCAGAGGCGAGACGGGGGTCCGGGCAGAGGGGGGTGGGAGGCTGCAGGTAGAGCAGCACATATGCCCGGTTTAGTCACAGCTGTTTGGCACCGGCAGACCAAAACAGCAGCTTATCTAAAGCGACCAGAAGCATTTTACTGGGTTTCTGCAAAGAAGCCCGCAGGAGAGGACTGGGCAGCCAGGCTGGTGTCCACGGACCTGCGGAGATGGAGGCGGCCAGGCCCCCAGGCGGCCAGGCGGCCAGGCTGGGCGGCCGTATCAGCTCATCACAGGTGCTCAGGCTCGACCTCTGCACCCCTCTCTCCCTCTGCAGCTTTCCACTCCCTCACTTCTGAAACTTACTAAATTAATAGCCAACTAGGTTTTTCTAGTTGGTTCACCCACTACTCCTTTTTTCAAAGAACTAGCCTTCTTTTTTACAAATTCTTCACTTTTTGTTTTCATTGATGTGTACTTCTTTTATCTTTATTATTTCCTTCTTTTGATAAATTGTATTATTTGATTTCTAACATTTTAAATTATTTTTATTTTGGTTCTTTTCTTTTTATTCACATGTAAGACTGAGTTTTCATCTGATCCCCGTCTTCATTGTATTCCATAGATTCTGGTATGTCGTGTTTTCATTACCTTTATCCTTTAGAAGTTCTGTTATTTTGGATTGCGTTTCCCCTGAGAAGTTTTAAATCTCCAGAAGGGTCTGTTTAACAAGTGCATCATTAATTACTAGTTTTATTGCTCTGTGATCAGTAAATGCTGTTTACATTATTTTGACTTGAAGGAACTCCTTGGCACTTCCTTGGTAGCCTAACATTTGGTTCATGTCTATGAATGTTCCATCCATGACCAGGAAGATGCCGTGGTGTCTATTATCAACTTGTAAATTTCAGGGCATAGTCATGAACTCTACCTTACAGATTTCATCGGTTTTCGGTTTTCTATTTTCCCTTGTTTTTATTATCCAGTTGACATGCCTTAGACTGATTATTACATTAAATTCTCCTACTGTGCACACATTACTCCTATTGTCTTCACATCTCCTGTAGTTTTTGTTTTTGTTTTTATGACTGGCGGTTGCTAGGCTCTGGGCTGTGTGTATTCACAACGTTGCATTTTGAATAGTAGCCTTTGTATTAGGGAATGTTCTTCTCTGTAACATTTAATTGGGGTGGGGGGCTGAATTCTACCTTGTAAAATACCAGGATCACAACCCTGCTTTTCTGTTTCTTTCTATTTGCCTGATAGACTTTTGTCTAATTGCATTACTAGTATTATTATTATTAACATTTTAGCCTTTCTGAATCACTTTAAGTGTGTCATTTGTATACCACACAGAGCTGGATGTTTTTCTTGGGGCCAATGTGAAAGTCTTCTTTTCACAGGTTAGATAATCCTGGTTGCATTTGTTGAGATGGTTGACGTGTTTGATTGTATCTCTGACAGATGAATAGCATTGGATGATGTATTCCCTGGGTCTCTTTCTATACATGGTTGGTTTTCTTTTTCATTTAGAAGAGACTTCCTTGGTATTTAGGACAGTCTGTTTGCTCTGTGATACCCTTTCCGCTAATGTCCTCTTTAATGGCCTGAGTCCCCTCTGCCTTCACAGGCTTCCACTCTGGGGGGTCAACCTTAGAAGTGGTACCTCTGGCTTCCACTTCCTACGCAGGTAACAATCAATGAGGCTGCCTCGCTGGCCCCTTTTCTTTTTCCCTTGTGTCTTTTTATTTGTATCACTTTCTTTTCTCATGTATAAAACCCTCACAGGACCGCTTACCATTGGCCTCACCTTCCTTTGAGTTTTGGGTATGCAGACGCCTACATTCACTGCCCACCCCCAGCCCTTTGGCTGAAGGTCCCCATTTATTCTGCGGTTGGCAGGGCCCCTCCCGCCGACAGACTCCTCCAAAGGGTGGTGAGCAAGGCGGTTCCCAAGTTCTCCTCTGCTGGTAACTGTGCTTCTATGACTTGGCTGATTTACACCCTCATTAGCTCACACGGCCTTCACACTGGTCATTGCAAACGAGCTTCCGCCGTGCTTGCTGTCAAGGCCTTGGATGCTGTCCTGGTTACTTTTACTTTTAAGGTCCTTGGTCCTCTCACCTGGAGGTCCTGAGTTGTTTCCTGTTCCCGTTTTGGTTTGCTTCATCCTTAAAATCTAAGAGACTTACCGAGACTTGCCTTGGGGTTGGCCTCCCAGCCCAGATTTCTCGGGCGCCCGGCAGCCTCTCAACAGGCCTTCCCGGAGGTCAGGAGGCTCTCGCTGGGCTTTAGCTTAAATATTGATTCCCTGGCGTGTATCTTGTTCATCATCTTAGGAACTCCAATCAGACACTGGTTGCTTTTTTTTTTCTTAGCTCATCTCTTGCTTCTGTTGCTTTTTAATTTTTTTTTTTAACATCTTTATTGGAGTAGAATTGCTTTACAATGGTGTGTTAGTTTCTGCTTTACAGCAAAGCAAATCAGTTATACATGTACGTATGTCCCCATATCTCTTCCCTGGTGGTCACAGAGCACCGAGCTGATCTCCCTGTGCCGTGCGGCTGCTTCCCGCTAGCTCTCCACCCTACGTTTGGTAGCGTATATATGTTGCCGCTCTCTCACTTCGTCCCAGCTTACCCTTCCCCCTCCCTGTGTCCTCAAGTCCATGCTCTAGTAGGTCTGTGTTGTATTCCCGTCCTACCCCTAGGCTCTGTGGCTCTTTCACTAACCCTTTTCCTCTCTTCCTCTATTTTCCCTCACTTCCTTGTCTCTTTGCGAGGCCTGCCCCCCCCCCCGCCCCGCTTCCATTTCATTCTCATGTTAAGTCTGCTCCCCTTTCACAAGTTTCCAGGATTTTTGTCCATTTCTGTTCCAGTTTTTGAAATTTGGACTCCATGTGTGTTTTCACCCCATGAAATGCTTGTTTAAGAACAATTCATTCGGGCTGACTCTTGTGCTATGGTTTTATTCTGTCGTGTATGTTTCAATTTGGAGAGAATTCACTTTTAGGATCTGTTCGGCTCCTTTTTATTCAGTCTCCGGAACATCTTCCTTTACTGGCCCAGTGTGCCTGGGGGTTCATGAGGCAGGGAGGGAGGGTTTGGGGCCTCTCTGAGTTTCTCAGTCCAAGAGCACCTGCTTCTCTGTGTGGGATGAGGTGCATTCTCTCTAATCCATGATACTCTTTTTGGGGGGCGCCTGGGTACGTTTTGGTGTATCTCCCAGTTGCTTGTTTTTCCCTCCATAGCAGCCTCGTTGCCTGGTTACATCTCTGCCCTCCTTCCCTCACTTCCCCCCCCCCATCGTCCTTGTTCCAAGTCACCCGCGCAGTGGAGAATCCGTGGCTTCCACGCCTGACACTTCTCGTCCACACATTTCTAACCCACTTTTTCTGGCCTCTCCAGCGTCCGGGGCTCTGATCCTGTAGAGACCCACCTGCTCTCAGGGTTCCCTCTCGGTGGGGGGGCGGGCATATCTTTCTGCAGCCGCGGACCCCTGCTCCTCTCTGCTTTCCCTGCGTGGAATCTGCCTGGTGGGGAGCAGGCCCAGGGGCTGCGGGCCGTGGGTGTTTATTTCCTACTCACCGTTGCGTGAAGGCTGCCGTGTTTGACCTGCTTCCTGCTCCAGGCTGGGCCCGGGGACCTTCTTCGCTGTGTTAATCTCTGGTGGATTTCAAGGGTGTGCAAAAAGCCGGGTTCAGGCATCTGCTGCTATTGTTTTGGAACCAGAACGCCCCTTTCTCTTTTTATGCCAAGTTCCTTTTCTACAGAGCCGTGCTCATACTGCATACAGCATTGTGTGTGTTACTTTACACTGCCACAGGCATTTTTTTTTTATATCACTGCAGTCTGCACAAACGTTTTCCATGGATTCGTAATATTTCATTCAACGGATTAAATTATTTATTCATCTAGCGCTAACTGTTCCTCTGTTATTGGACATTGATAAAACTGCTGTGTTTTTCTTTATTTAGCGTTATTTCCTTAGCTTGGATTTCCAATAGTCAGTGGATCGGCAAAGTAGAGTATAAAATGTTCTAAGGTTCTTTCTACAGTTTTCAGAATGTTTTCTAAAGTCTCAGATCAGTGTAAACTCCCACCTCTATATCTGAACCCCCATCGGTGGCATTGGGCCAGTACTGGCCTGCTGTGCTGGCTCTGTGCTGTCAGCTTTCTGTGCATTCTCGAACGGCCTTCCGGACCGGTCGGCGTTCGGCAGGCCCCAAGGTGGGGTGAAGCAGCAGCCCCTCCAATGCTCCCAAGCCTGGTGTGAGGGGCTGGGCACCGTGGCCACCTGAGCACAGGAAGACCCCAGGCCTCCAGATGCTCTGGATCCCACGGAACGCTCTCCTTCAGCTTCCCAGGGCCCTGGGCAGCGTGCGTGCAGCTCCATGGCAGAGGCCTAAGCTCCTCCCACAGGCCACATGTCCTGGAGGCTGGAGGTGGTTTGCAGAAACCACAGGTGCCCTTTGGCCCCGGTGCGTTCTGGCTCGTCCTCGCTTGCTCCCATCGCAGCCCAGCTTTCCTCCCCAGCCGTCCGCCTGAGGCTCCGACGTGAGCCAGGGTCCCGAACAGACGCAGAAGCAACAGCCTTGCGTCACCTCCTCCACCTGCATCCGCAGCTGTGGCCGGTCTAATCCTGAAGAGGAAGCTGTGCTGATCACTCCACGTGGTTCTGCCTCCACGATCAGACTCGACCGTCCCATGCACGCTTGCTAAAGGTGGGCCTCAGGAGGGGCTTGAATATCACGAGTGCACGTGGGGCCCGGTTGCAGGGCTTCAGGGGGCAGCAGGTAATTGTGGGGAACTGAGTGACGGGCAGGGTTCCGATCCGAATGCTCAGACCCTCACTGCTCTTCGCCCTGGACCTTGGGTGTGTCTCTTCCACATCATGAGCATCGTGGGGGTGGGTTCTGTGTCTCCTCAGCCTTCATCCCATCCTGAGTTTCCACACAGTATCTAATACACAGCAGCTGCTGAATTAACATCTGTTGGTTACTAGTCTCTCTACCTCAACTTCTCTCTCCTTGCCCCAAAGTCACTCTGAGACCCACGGGAACTTCTTCACCTACTTTGACATGAACGGAGAACCATCCAACATAACCAGAGGGCTATGGGAGAACAAGGAACCACTTGGTGTGTTCGGTCCGAAAGGTAACTGATGTAGCACAGACAGCAAAAAGCAGAGTAAGTCCTATGCAATAAGGGAAAAACAAAATATCTATTGCAAAGTGTTTTAAAGTGTCATTCTAATTGCAAATTTGGTACTGCAGACTTAAGTCAACTGAGTTTGCCTCTGGCACAAAGAACGTCAGTGCAGGGAAATATTTTAATTTGAGCCACAGTACGCATCCCGTCTGACAGTTTTAGGATGGGTCTCGTAGCTTCCATATGCTGTGGGTGACGACGAAGCTGTTTGCCTTCATTCCAGACTTGGAAAGCAAAGGCAAGCAAGCATTAAGCACGTACTGTACGCCAGTCACTGATTTGAGTGATTTGTATGTCATTTGCGTAAACGCTCACAAGAGCTCTAAGAGGACGTTGCCCCCGTTTATACGGGGGAAACACAAGAAGTAAGTTGTCCAGATCCTCGTACTTTGTGATTTGCAGAACTGGGATTTTATCTCGGGTCTGATGCACGACAAAGCCGCTGTTGATTTTACTTATGCACAGAAATAACAAGGCTGCTCTTGGCACGTGGACGCAGAGCACATTCAGAAATGGCACCTGTGTTTACAGGCCCCCAGGGCAGCCGGTTACAGTGGCGAGAAGAGAGAGAATGGAGAAGGGGTCTCCAGCAGGGAAAGGAGAAGGATGCTCTCTCCTCCAAGGAGAAGGCAAGTCTCGTCCCAGGCAGGGGCTTGAGAAAGGGAGGGCGGCTCCTGGATGGGACAGCCCCTTCCAGCACGCGGGGGTTGGCGGTGGGGTTTTGAAAGAGTCTCGCTGTGCTGGGTGCTGGCTCCGCTTCCCCCTGCGTGACCTGGGACAAGGGACACAGCTGCCCTGGGCTTCAGCCTTCTCAGCTGCAAAGTGGAGCGCTCACAGGGTTTCTATGAGGACCACAGAGGTCGCTTGATGCGTGCCTTTTGCACACGGAGAGCACCGCACAGGCCTCGCTCGCTTCCACTTTCAACCCCAAGGGGGTCCCAGGGTAGGAGTTGGCAGCGCTGAGCCTGTAGGGCATCGGCAGGTGCCTGTGAGGAGGAAGGAGGAGGAGCTCCATGTGGCAGCCTCCGCAGAAAGCCATCTCTGAGGTCAAGTTTGTGCCGTGTCTGTGGACTGACGCTCAGACCAACCCCGGGACCCTCTGGCCCTCTGACCACCCGCTCCACCTGGTCCTCGGGCCCCGGCCAGAGCCCTCACGATCCCTGCCCGGGAGACATCAACAAACGAACTCTCCTATTCGTCACCCCAATACTCTCTTCTTTTTATTTACCTTGCACTCCAAAAAGCTTCAAGATAAATTCCCTTCCAAATTATTATTGTACTTTTATCTCAGAAACCTGTTTGCATCTTCCCTTCCTGCTTACTTTTAGGATATTAAGGGTTCTTACCCTGGGGTTCAGGAAACTCATTAGGCCCCGATATTAAATGTAAAATCCCATCTGTGTGTGTGTGTGTGTGTGTGTGTGTGTGTGTGTGTGTGTGTGTGGTATTTCTGGCGGGGTGGGGTGGGGGGTGGGGAGTGCTTCCTGACTTTCATCAGATCTTCAAGAGCAAAGAAACACTGCTTTAGACGCTCTGATAAAATATCCTAATTGTATTATTTCGCACTCTAGTCTGACCCCTTCTGGTCCCCTTGGATGCAGACAGAGAAGGAACATTACATAGATCAGCCGCAGTGAGGAATCTCGGATGTCGGTCTCGGCTGTCCCACCACACGCAGACTCATCCATGGGGTTTAGTGTGTCCTTTAGTCTATCCTTTGGCCAAGTTAGGGGCAGCGGGCTGGATGCCCCGAGTGGGTCGTTCGCAAAGTGTAACCCCCACTCGGCAGCCCCACCTGGGAAAAAGCAAGTTGGCAAAAAGCTAATTCCAAAGCCCCGCCCCGGACGGACGGAACCAGAAACATGCAGGAGGCACGGCAATGCACAGAGTAACGAGCCCTCGAGGAGGTGCTGAGGGCCACTGCCCCAGGGAAGGTCAAGGTGAGATCAGGGTTCCAAGTCCTGCACCTGCAGGAGAAAGAGCGGGGAGCACGACGGTATCCACGGCTGCTTCGCACAGCTGGACCGAGTTCTGCGCGGACCTGAGTTATCACACATTCGGTGACCTCTTTCTATTCCTGAATGCTCACAGCCCTCTGCTTGTTTGGCCTCTGGAAGGAATTTGGTTTTTATAGTTAATACCGATATATTGAAGCTATGTAGGCAGAGAAAATTATTTTCATATTTCAATCACATTACAGACGAGGTACGGCAAAGAGAAGCTGTATTCCCTGGGGGCGCAGCACTCTGCAGAGTAAACATAATCCATTTTGCTCATAAGCACTGGTCAGCGTGCTGGAAGAGCTCCCCGTTAGACGTTTTGGTTGTCGCTGATGACAACCCCCTGCCAGCAGTTGTGAGGCCGAGAGAATTCCATCCCGTGGAGAGTGCCCCCACCGGGCTGCTTCATGGCAAAGACTCTCACCTTGTGCAAGCTTTAGGCAGGCTTCCCTGAGCTCTCTTTTCAACAAGAACTGGTCCTTGGACCCACCTTTCCTCAGCCCGCATAGTCCAGTCTTAGCAAGAATCCGCCACCCTTGATGTCTGAGCCTTGACCTGCTTTCAGCAAGAGCCCCGGTAAAGGTGCTTTAGCAAGAAACCCCACTCCTGATGGTTCCTCTTACTGATTTTCCATCCGCTAACCCCTCCGTCTTGTCCTGGGTCATCAACTCCCAGCTGTCCTTGCTGTAGACAAGTTGAGCACAGTTTTACTGAAGCGCCTCTCGCCTATTGCAAAGCTCTGAATGAAATCCGTCTACTGCCTTTAACTGGTGTCCAGCTCTTTTCTCTCTCACATTCATCTCAGCCTGTGACCGTGATCTCTGACGTGGCAAAGAAACGGCCCTTCTTGGTGGACGTCGCACAGGACATGAACCTTCAGTGCCTGTCTCCATGCATGATCCTTGCAGAATTGAAAAAGAGCAGAGCCCCCCAAAGTTGGGAGCACTTTTGTTCAGGAACTGCAGTTTTATCTGTCAGCTTTTTATAGACTGAGTGCAGTAACAAGCATCCCCCAAACCTTAGTGGCTTAACACCCCCAAGGCTTTCTTTCCTGCTCAAATCGCAGTCTAAGGTGTGACAGTGAGGCCCTGAGCTGTGTGGTTATTTAGGGGCCCTCCAGTGGCCTTTGCCACCCCTCAGAGCCTGCAGGTGATCCACTGCACCCTCTATATCCCCCCAGCAGGAGAGGACTTCATCAGACCTACTGTGTGCCGGTGCTGGTGCTGCAATGTAACTACCCCCTAAATAACCGGCATTGCAAGGCTGTGCTTGGAGAGCAAGACAACAGCTGCGGCAACGTCTACATTCGTAAGAGTTGATTCCACACCTCACGGAGCCTACTGCAGGGCCTCTCCTTGTTCATTTACTCTGGGTTAAGTCAGTGAGAACCAGCGAGTTGAGACAGGTGTTCAATGTCAAGGTTTTGGTTATTAGGTCTAGGGTTACTCTCCCCAAGCCTTCCCCCCGATGACCCCACATTGCGATGGCTGTGATGTACGGCTAGGTGTCCCTTATTCGGTCTCCAAGCCCAGAGGAAACACCTGGCCAGTACATTTATATTTAGAGGAACATGCATTTTACAGCAAGAAGGCTGACTACTGATGGCCTATGAGTCTTGAAGTCGAAAGAACCTGAAGAGCAGGACGGACAAGGGACAAGGTGTGAGGCTCCCACGGGAGACCCAGGCAGGTGTCCGGACCTCAGGCGGGGAGCCATCTGAGCCAGTCCAGTGCCACTACCCCTCCTCCTCTTTCCCATCAGACGGAGCCGCCGACCCAGGGCAGGGCCTCCTTACCTCCTCACCGCGGGGCTTCCTGGCTTCCAGACGTCAAGTGAGCACATTACGGTTTTCTCCTCCTAAAGAAAAAAAATAATGATACTTAGATCTTATATGGAGCTTTTCATCTTCCAAACTGTTTCACACACAGAGCTGTAAAAATGAATGCAAATGTGTAAAAGTAACACTGTAATGATGCCCAGGAATTATGAACGTGCCATAAGTAAAATTAAATTGTAGTGATGGGAGAAGCATTATTTCTATGGCTAGAAAACCTTAGTTACAAATTAACTATAGAAAATATGACTCATATATTTCAAGTCTGTATTTTAAAATAATAATCAGCTATGCATGAGTCCTTGTCCAGCCTCCAGGAAGAAATTAACTGACTGTGTCCCAGCGGCTTCAGGGGGGATCTGAGTTCCCACCTTGCCTTCTGTCTGCCACAGTCCTGCACAATCCCACCGTCCTGTTCCGTCCGTGAGGGACCGTCGGGGTCCTTTTTCCTTCTTTATGAAAACGACAGTGCTCTCTGAATGGAGTAGGAGAAAAAAATCATTGTTTTTGCTGAAAATCTAATGTCTAATAGTTTAGAAAATTTTACATAGAATCTGCCTGCTGCACGCACAGCCTTACTAATACTTTTCAGAGAGAAAACCTTGGCATTAAATACAGCACTTATCACGTAATGTAAACTGCCACAATCCAGCGTTTTCCTTTGCGGGGTACGTAGTGGGAAGAAAATGCTTAGAGGAAAGCAGCTAAAAGTGGCTCGTTTCAGCCCCAAAGTTTCGCTTAATAGACTTAGCCAGCCCTAGTGGAGATTCAAGTCTTTGGTGCTTCCCCTTGCAAGGGATATATGCGCATTTTAGCAGAGATTATGTGGAGACAAAGCCTTAGCTTTACAGGGATGGCACCAATGCGGAGTGTTGTGCAGGATTCTCTCGTCAGTGTGGCATCACTGCCGTCCGTTCTCAAGGGATACTTCTGCATTGCAAAAGGAGGCCAGGAACTACATGCATTTCCCAAGTCCCTTCTCTGCACGGCCCTGGGTGAGAGTCATCAGAGAGACACATCTGCGTGAGATCTCCAGGACGGAGTAAAAGGAGAAGCATTTTACCCCGACAGTAGTTGCAGACAAGACAAGAGCACATGTGATGTTCTTAGCAGCTCCAGTAGCTGAGATCCTTGCACATACCCTGTGGTGTCCTGAAGCCTGAGACAGGGCTTCTAGAGGTTCTTTGAAGTTTGTAGAGGGCAGGGGGAATCCAAACTCTGTGCCAGGCCCTATGTGTCTCTGGGGACATGGAAATGAACTTGAGAAAGGCAGTCTTCTCAGAAAGCTCAAGGCTAACATTTAGATAAACAAATAAACAAAAGTAAGTGAATTATCATGTGATGTGTACCACTGACGAGGTTTAAACCAGATGCTTAGGGAGCAAGGGATGCCCTGTAGGTGAGGGCAGGTCTCCAAATGGTGGCAGTACCTAAGCCAGGGTGAAGCAGGGAGAAGAGTGAGGTATCACTCTGAGATTCCTCCTAGACAGGCATGCCTTACAAATTCCTCACTAAAAATTAATAAGACTAGTGAAATTCGTACAGAATCTATATGCAGACAGCTACAAAGCTCTGATGAAGAAAATCAGAGAAGATCTAAACACATGCATATATAGTCATTGTTTATGGACTAGAAGACTCAATATCGTTAAGATGACAGGTCTTCCCCAATTGATCTGTAGGTGAAGCACAACCTCACGCAAAAAACCTGCATGTTATTTGTGGATATTGACAAACTGGCTCTGAAGTTTATATGTTAAGTGAAAAGACCAAGACTAGTCAACACAATACTGAAGAAGAGCAGAACTGGACAGTATCTGACAAGAGAGTAATCAAGACAACATGGCATTGGTGAAAGAATAGAGACTGATCAATGAAACAGAATCGGGAGCCCAGAAATAAACCCACACAAATAAGCCAACTGATCTTTGACAAGTGAGCAAAGGCAATTCAATACAGAAGGGATAACCTTTTCAACAAAATGTACTGGAACAGCTGGACACCAAAAAAAATGAATCTAGACACAGACTCTATGATTTTTCTCAAAAATTAACTCAAATGTATGATAGACCTAAATATAAAGGGCAATAATATAAAATATAGAATAAAACATTGAAGAAAATCCGTATGAACTTGGGTTTAGCGATGAGTCTTTAGCAAATAGCAAATGCATGATCTATGAAAGTAAAAAATTGGTAAGTTAGACTTTATTAAAATTTAAAGACTCTGTTGTTTAAAAGACACCATTAAGATAAAGAGACAAACCACAGACTGGGAGAAAATATTTGCAACACAGATCTGATAAAGGACTGGTATCCAAGATATACAAAGAACTCTAAAAACTAGACAATAAGAAAACATACAACCCAAATATGGACAAAAGATCTAAACAGACAGCTCACCAGAGCAGATACACAGATGGCAAATCAGCATGTGCAAAGATGCTTAGCATCATTTCCCATTAGCGAATTACAAATTAAAACAGCAATGAGGCACCACTAAACACATCAGAATGTCTAAAATCCAAAACTGACAACATCAAATGCTGACAAGGCTGCAGAGCAACAGAAACTCATTCATTGCTGGTGGGAATGCGAAAGGGACAGTCACTTTGGAAGATAGTTCAGCAGTTTCTTACAATGTGAAATATAGTATTACTATACAGTCACGCTTCTAGGTATTTACCCAATTAATTTGAAAGCCTATGTACAAAAAAAACCCCCTGAATATGAATATTTATGGCAGCTTAATTCATAACTGCCAAACACTGGAAGTCATCAAGATGTACTTCCAAGGGTATATGGATAAATGAACTATGGTACATCCATACACTGGAATGTTGCTCGGGGATAAAATTCAACAACTTTTAAAAAGACCTGTAGGAACACTAAATGCATATTGTTAAGTGTAAGAAGTCAGTATGAAAAGGCTACATACTTTATGTTTCCAAATATATGACATTCTGGAAAAGAAAATTATAGAGACAGAAAAAAAAAGGCAGTGGTTTCTTGGGTAGGGTATTGGGAAGAGGGAAATATTAAATAGATGAAACACGTGATTTTTAGGGTGATCAAAGTATTCCATCTGATAGCATAATAGTGATACTTGTCATCAGGCATTTGTCAAAACCCATACAGCTCAAAGAGTGGTCCTGAATGTATGCAAAATAAAAACATGATTTAGGGATCCCAGGAAGGAATACAGACAATGACAAGAGAATCTACCTATATTATGTATACAGGAAACAGCCTCACTGAGGGTGGGGGTGTGCTGACACAGGTAACTTTGGAAATGAGCAGAGTCTGTAAGACAAGAGGCAAAGGAACAGCACATGAGCACAGCACTCTAGCTGATAAGGTTGTGTCCCACGTGGAAGCCATTGCCAGTGCAGACACCGCTGCTCATGTGCAGCGGGACCGAACAAGTCAGTAAGTGAGTGGTGAGCAGTGGAAGCTTGGCTTTTCTCTGTGAGGAAATTTTTAGATAAGCAAGAGGAGGAGGCCAGAATGAGCTGTGACGTAACGGATTAGAGGCTCAGACACCAGTCAGAACACGTTTCATCTCATGTAGATGCAGGTGTTCATATATAGCATTTACAGGTATGTGTGTATACCTAGGTTAGTAGATAAAACGTAAAGAACTTAGCACGCATGTGGGTATATATTCAACTTTATAAATAACAGATATATGGGCATATTATATATATTATATATATATATATATATGGCATATATATTAAACATTCAATACTTCTTAAGTAGTTTGGTTGTCTTTGCATCGAACAGAACAGGAAGCTTGAATATAGTTTGATTTAGGACTCTGGCCCCTAGAGAAGTCAGTGTAACCAATGCGTCTCTTGGGTATGTACCAGGAGCTGACAGTTTGCATGACGCTGAGGACAAAATGCACCCATGCCAGGATGCTGGAGCTGTGCTCTGGCCTGTGGGGCAAGAGTGTGGTTGCCCTCTGGGTTGGCCTACTGTTTCCTTGCTGCTGTTCAGGGAGACCACTGAGTGCCTTGTTAAGGAAGATGTGACTCTTTGTGTGTGTTTGGGGGCGGAGGATGCATGGAAGAGACTTCTGTACCATTTCGGGCCCAGAGTTTTGGACATTCTTTCTTCCACTGGAACATGACTGTTTTTAGTTTCTCTTCATTATGATAAACCAGGTTCAGAAACTTGCCCGCAATTCAGCACCTGGGAAGGGATCGCTCTTGTTCTTTGTGATGCTTTTACAAACCCCTCCCTCCAAGGGCTTTCTGCCACATCCCTTGCTCTGCTCTGCATCCCCTGAGGACTCCACCTCCTTCTCTCTTTCCCTCTCCTTCTCCCTCTCCCTCTCTCTCTCTCTCTTTCTATCTATCTCTCTCTCTCTCACCTTGTAGGAAAGTTCCTGTTGAATTCAGGTCATCCTTATAAAAGGATCCTCTGTCCCTAGTCAAGGACATATTATTTAATTACTAATTTGATCTCTGACTTTTCCATCCATTCATGAGTCATTCATTGAGAGCCTCAAGACTGCCAGGTCCTGGGCTAATGGGGACAGCTGGAGTGACCAGACTGGTCAAATGGTCAGGTGAGGGACACAAGCATGTCAACCACCCACCGTATTTTAGGTTGAGTAAAGTAAGTATGGTGTTCCAATAGAAACAGCATGTCTAGGGAGGGTTAATTCCATTGGGGAATCAGAGACAAAGGTTGGATTCAAAAAGCATTTCCCTGAGCCTGAGCCAAAGGAGCTGCTATCTTGACAATGAAACAGGGGGAAATGATGTTGAATATGGCAAAAATTCAGGAAGGCAGAGATACAGCTACCACGTGTATGAAAAATGAAATAAATCATGACGTTTTGATGAAACGTCCCGATGGCGGAGAGATACAGTATTTTTATGGTGCTGCGGGAACATTGTAATTGATCAAAAAAGCCCTTTCTACATGGAAAGCATTCAGGTCCATATTTGATCTGGACCATAAATCATGTTGATTGTGTCTCTCGTCTCATATGCCTGACTGGGGAAGAGTACTGAGAAAGTTTTTGATGGATTTGCTTACTTTTCTCAGGTCTCTAAAAGTATCCATGGGGATGGTGGCAGTGCCTGGCATGGCCAGCTCGTGAGGTTCCTGGTTCAAGGTATTTGAGGGAGGAATGTGTGAGAACCTCCCTGGGCTGTGGGCTCTCCCAGGAGCGTGGGGGCCTGACTACATAGTGACCCGCAGACCAGCATTGGGCCTGCCCCTTGGCCTTGGCTGCCTGTGGGTAGTTCAGGGCTCACACAGAGCCCAATCATGTAGCCTGCACTCTCTTCCATGTGGACTGCAGTCCAATATTGACATGGCCCATTGGGTGGATTTTTCTTCCACTAGAACTACCCATTTTATAGACCCAAAAGGTAGCACCATGCTGTTATTTTGCTAGGACTTCTCTCTGGGTCAGCATCCTAAGACCCCAGGGTTAGGAGCTGAAGGCAAATCCAGGCTTAGGAAATGTTGCCCTCCTTAATCCCACGGCTTCACAGGCCTCCTGCCCATCTCAGGAAGGGAAGGAGTATTCAACAAGGTTCAATGATGAATGACTGCCCATCTATCAGTGTCACCCCGAGTCCTATCTCCACAACGCAATCTCCACCGCTCAGGTCACCAAGACGGCCCAGCCTGGAACAGTGTTTACTGCTCAGCATTTCTGAAATGCTTTCTTCGGAAGAGTTCCTGGTGTTTAGGATCTATATCACCAACTAATCTCTGCCATTCTCAACGTGAACCTTGAAGTCCTTCTTGTCACTCATGCCAATGTCCAGCTGCCATGGTCATGCAACTTATAACTAGGTAGTTCATTCATTTATTTGGCAACTATGGTTTGAGCATGACTATGTATCAGTTGCCATCCTGGGAACTATGGGTTGAGGGTAAATCAGACACTATCTGTGCCTCCACCAACCTCACTCCCTGGTGGAGGAGGTGGACTGCTTTTATAAAAATATAAAATTAGATCAATGTATCCATCCCTTGAGTAAAAATGGGTGCACACCTTAGTTCTGAGAAAATCTATAAGTAGAATAATCAGGAAGAGGGAACAATGGAAGAAAACTAAGCTGTGAGTGGGGAGGTGTGACTCAAGGAATAGGAAGAAAGATTTTACAGGAAGAAAGGGATTTGAAATAGGCTGTTTGGCATCAAGAAAAAAACGAACACTTTGTCAGGTGTCTGATTAAAACACACAGACGAACTACAGCGCAATCCACTCCTACTCTTTTATTCCAGGCTATCTGGGAACTTGGAATAAAATGAGGCAATTCAGAGCTGTTTGTGTCGCCTTCAGTGGGAGAGAAACACAGAGAGACAAGAGTACAAGGAGTTGCTCATCTCCCACAGCCCACGTCAGCTCTGCTGGAACGTCTGGAAACGTCCGTGGAATTTTGTCTTTAGTGTTCAATTACTGTGACCCTCCAGGGTGCTGAGAGGTCCCCCTGTAATGTGCTTATTTGCAGCAGGAATTGGGGAAGTGCCTGGGGAAGGAGTATCTCTGAATCAAGAGGAAACACCAAACACAGGACCAGTCTACGTCTCCATCAGTTTTTCTCAGACCTCACTCTGTAACAGCCACGTGAGAGACTTCTTCGTGAGGCCATCAGAGTCAATGGGAAAAGGTGATCACGTTTCAGAGTCTTAAGCTCAGATCTAGGGGACCCAAGTCTGAATTCCGTTGCTGCCGATTCCCAGGGAGCAATTTGAATAGAGTCTCGCTTCCCTGGGAAACAGAAGAACTAAAGATCAGAGTGATATTGGCCCTGTAAGGCTCAATTATTTGCAAAGCTAAAATAGCATAATGATGAGCCATGATTGTTGTACCCACATGTTCATGGTCACTGTTCAAGGGAGTAGTTATAAGTGTTATAAGGACAAGGTATAAGTGTTAGGGTACAGCAGTCAACAAAGCAGACAAAATTCCTTCCCTCAAGGAGCTTACATTCTAGCGAGGAGCGGAGGTGGACTGTATGTGTGAATTAGCATATATACCTATTTAGGGGGAAGAGCTGGGGCTAGTTACTCAGATATTATCCAGCTCTATGTTCTTTCAACTCTGCCAGGCTGCCTGGACAACATTTTTGGGGAATAAACGACCCAGGAAAGAGGAAATGCGGTAGCAGCAGTCCCTGTACCAGAGCACTCACTACAGAGTTTCAAGGAAATTGGGGCTTTCCTTGTTAACTGCCAGAAGATAGAACTGATCCCAAAGCATACAACAATATTAAACCTATAGGAAACAGTATAATGGATGTAAGTTCGGGCTTATAGAGCATCAGGAATTTGGAAACAAGAAAGCCTAATAGAAGCAGCAAAGCCCAAAACCATGCTAAAATATCTATAGTTAATGGGGAACCATGGAAGATTTTATGGCAGAGAGTAACAAATAAAAACTGAGTTTGCAAGAGCATCGGGGAACCTTTCTCCAGTGAGACAACCAGAAGTGGGGAAATTATGTTTCAAATAACTGCCTAAAGTCTCTGGGAATCACCCTAAGGGCATACAGCAAATGGAGAAGCATTTATTCAAGGAAGTTATTAAATTTTAAGCCCACATGGAAAATTCTCCAGGGGAGAACATATACAAGCACATAAACAAGCCTCAAAAATTTGATGAGAAATGAAATCATACAAATATGTTTTCCAACTACAATGGCATACCATTCGAAATAAATAACAGAAGGAATTTGGTAAATTTAGAAATGGGTGGGAATTAAGCCACATACTTCTAAATAACCAGTGGGTCAAAGAAGAAACCACAAGAGAAATTAGAAAACATTTTAAGATAAATAAGAATGAATACAAAGCAAGCCAGAACATATGCAGTGTAGCTAAAGCAATGTTTATAGGGAATTTTATAGCTATAAGCTCCTATTTTAATAAAGAAAAAGATCTCAAGTTAGTCACCTAATCTTACCTGTTAAAAGTAGAAGATGGGCTAAGAAAAACCTAAAGCAAACAGAAGGGCAAACATAATAAAGATGAGAGTAGAAATAAATAAAAAAGAGAATTTTTAAATACAAAAAAAATTTTTTAAACCAAAATTGATTCTTTGAAAAGATCAACAATATTGGGAAACTTTTTATTAGACTAAGAAAAAAAGAGACAACAAAATCATGAATGAAAGAGGGAACATAACTAGAGATCTTACAGAAATAAAAAAGATTATAAAAGACTACTATGAATAACTATGCCAGAACATCAGACAACTTAGATGAAGTGGAAAAACTCCTAGAAAGACACAAAATACCAAAACTGAATAAAAAAATAAATAGAAAATATGAATAGATGCATAATAAAGAGAAAAGTTCCCACAAAGAGAAGCC
This sequence comes from Kogia breviceps, assembly GCF_026419965.1. NCBI lineage: Eukaryota > Metazoa > Chordata > Mammalia > Artiodactyla > Physeteridae > Kogia > Kogia breviceps. Next base: position 1,996,340 of record NC_081311.1, read on the forward strand.
CAGGCCCATATGGCTTTACTGGTGAATTCTATCAAATATTTTAGGAATTAATATCCATTCTTCACAAACTTTCTAAAATTAGAAGAGGAAGGACCACATTTTAACTCAATCTATGAAGCCTGTATTATTCTATACCAAAATCAAAGACTTTAAACAGTAAGAAAACTACCAAACAATATCTATTATGAATAATGGCTCAGAAGTCCTCAACAAATTAACAGCAAACTGAATCCAGGAACACATAAAAGAATTATACACCATGACCAAGTGTGATTTATTTCATGAAAGTAAGGAGTCAGTTTAACATTTGAAAAATCATTTAATAGAGTACACTAAATCAATGTAACAAAGTAAAGACACATCATGTCTTTAATAAACACAGGAAAAAGCATCTGACAAAATCCAATAACTTTTCATAATAAAACTCAAAAAACTAAGAATAGAAAGAAATTTCCACAACCTTACCAAAAAAATAGATGGACAACCCACAGCTAACCTCTTACTTAATGGTGAAAGAATGAATGTTTTTCTCCGAAGATCAGGAACAAGACAAGGATATCAGTTCTCACCAATTCTATTCAACATTGTACCAGAAGTTCTAACCACGGAAATTATAGAAGAAAATGAAATTAAAGCAATTCATATTAAAAGGGAAGAATTAAAGCTATTTCCAGTTGTAGGTGACATGATGGTATATTTAGAAAATCCTAAGAAAGCCACTAAAACACTTTTAGAACTATCAAAGGAGATCAGCAAGGTGTAGATACAAGATCAGTTTTTTTAAAAAGTGGTATTTATATTGACTAGCAATGAAAAATCCAAAAGTGAAATTATTAAGAAAACAATTCTATTTACAATATGGTCCAAAAAAAGAAAATACTTAAGAATAAATGTAGCCAGAAGTGCAAGACCTGTACACTGAAAATATAAAACATTTCTGAAAGACATTAGAGTTATGTAAGTGGAAAGATATCCTATGTCCATGGATCGGAAGACTTTAACGTTATTAAGATGGCCTAAATACACTACCGTGTGTAAAATAGATAGCTAGTGGGAACCTGCTGTATAGCGCAGGGAGCTCAGTCCGGTCCACTCTGAGGACCTAGATGGGGGGGATTGGGGCGGGGAGGGAGGTCCAAGATGGAGGGGATAAATGTTTACATATAGCTGATTCACTTCACTGTGTGGCAGAAACTAACACAACACTATATAGCAATTATACTCCAATAAAAATGAATGAATTAATTAATTGTTTTTTAAAAGATGGCAATATCCCCCAAAGCCATCTACAGGTTCAGTGTAATCTCTACCAAAATCCCAATGGCCTCTTCTTGGGATGGTGAAATGTTCTAAAATTAGATGACTATAATAGTTGCATAACACTGTGAATATATGAACAAAACCTCTAATTGTATACTATAAATTGGTGAATTGTATGCTATGGAATTCTATCTCAACAAAGCCGTAAAAACTAATGAGTTCGTATATAGTATATTGGTCACATAAGATGGAAGAGATCCTGAGGAGGAGAAGATATCCTTAATTAAGAAATAACCAAGAGAGATATTTATTCACTATTATATCTGAGCTAGATCCTGGCTGATCAGTGGACGATAACAACCATCTATAATTAATTTTTTTATAACTTACTGGAATGGCCATGATAAGCCAGGTAAAAGGGGAAGAGAACGGAGCTTGGGGGCAGCCATGGGAATAGAAAGGGAAGTATGGGTGGGAGAGAAGGGTAATATCTTAGGGCTGATGGGAAGACAGGGCAGAACCAATCTCTCCATTGTCGATTCTGTGGGATAAATTAGCTTATTGATTACATGGAAATCTGTGTCTAATTTAAAAGTTTACATATATATGGAATAAAAAAGAAGTTGATGTCAGTTTCCTATGAAGTTAACCATACCATTTCACATGACCCTGAATCCCACTTGCAGGTAATTACCCAAGAGATATAAAAATACATGATCAGGGCTTCCCTGGTGGCGCAGTGGTTGAGAATCCGCCTGCCGATGCAGGGGACGCGGGTTCGTGCCCCGGTCCGGGAAGATCCCACATGCCGCGGAGCGGCTGGGCCCGTGAGCCGTGGCCGCTGAGCCTGCGCGTCCGGAGCCTGTGCCCCGCAACGGGAGAGGCCACAACAGTGAGAGGCCCGCGTACCACAAAAAAAAAAAAAAAAAAAAAAAAAAAAATACATGAACACTCAAACTTTGTATATGAATATTTACAGTGGCTTTATGTATAATCTACCAAAAAATTGGGGCTGGGAAACAACCCAAATGTTCTCCAGCAGAGGAATGGATAAACACGCCGGAACTCGTCCCTACAATGGAATATGACATATCAATAAAAAGAAATGAACTTTTGATACATACAACAACGATGACTCTCTGACACATTTTGCTAAGTGAAGGAAGCCAGACTCAAAGGTTATAGACCACATGATTCCATTTATGTGACATTCTGGAGAGGGGGGGGAATATGAGCACAGAAATCAGTCATTTCCAGGGTCACGGGAGAGAGAAGAGCTGACCACAAATCGGAAGCAGGAGGGATTTGGGGGGGGACGAATCTCTTCTGACCATGGAGGTGGTCATGACTCTGCATGTGGAAATTCTCAGAGAATGTTCGTTAAAGAGTGAACTTCACTGTGTGTAAAGCCTACTTCAGTAAACCTAATTAAGCAAGAGACAAGAAAAGAAATGCAACACAGCCCCCCCTAGAATACTGTTCTGTTAATCCATCTGATTGGCAAAATTAAAAAAGACTTAACACAGAAGAAAAAAGCAAAAAGTTGATGTGGACGTAGCAGGGTGCTGGCTGCATTTCTTAGGGTTAGACTTTCTGGAAAATGCATTTCCGGAAATAATATGTAGTGAACTGCTCAGTGGGTGTTGAACAATAAGGGACCCTGGGCTCCATCGAGGACTAAGGAGTCATGACAGGCTGCAGAGGCAGACCCAGAGGGTATGATAGGAAAGGCCAAATCCTGGGCTTCACAAGCAGACCCCAGGGCACCTTTGTCCTGAAAATCAAACCTGAAAAGATAGTCCCTCTTTTTTTTTTTTTTTAATTTAATTTTATTTATTTTTTTATACAGCAGGTTCTTATTAGTTACCTATTTTATACACATCAGTGTCTACATGTCAATCCCAATCTTCCAATTCAGCACACCACCACCACCCCGCCCCCCGCCACTTTCCCCACTTGGTGTCCATACGTTTGTTCTCTACGTCTGTGTCTCTATTTCTGCCCTGCAAACCGGCTCATCTGTACCATTTTTTCTAGGTTCCGCATACATGTGTTAATATACGGTATTTGTTTTCCTCTTTCTGACTCTTTAAAACGCACGGCTGCACACTTTCCGATGCACAGCCGTGGGCGGGATCTTGGGCTGTGTCCTCAGAGCTCAGCACCTGCCCAGGTGCAGCTCTATTAGCAGGGGAGGGATGGAACCGACTTCGGTTCAGAGCCGACCCGGTCACTGTGCTAGCAGCTTTGCGCATATTATTTCAGCCAAAAAAACCCAGTGTGGATGGTCACATTGTTGTGTTAACATGATATAAGTGGGAAAACTGACACCCAGCAACATGGGATAACTTGCCCCAAGTCCTGCACTGAATAGAGGGGAGGATGGGCCGGGGTTGGGTCTGTCTGTGCTGAAATCCATGCTCCTTCCACCTCACTCCCCATCCTCCCCTGTGAAGAAAGAGGAGTGGAGAGGAGCATAACGTCTCAAGGCCCAAGCCCTGCACTGCGTGAGTTCACCTGTCACCCTGTGTCATGGCCAGATCCCAAGGAGAGGCTCGTGGGCTGAAGAAAGCGCTGTCGGAATAAGGCTCAGCGACGCGGCCAAGTTCTCAGCCAGTCCCTGCGTCAGGAAGGACGCGACTTCGGGCCTTAAAAACCCAACACGGGAGGCTTTCACGCTCCGCCTCTCCTCGTATCACGTGAAGTTATTTGCCCAGCAAGGGGGGCCGAGAGACCCTCTGTGACCCTCTGTGACGAGGAGCCCGTGGCTCCCTCCGTGGATTCCTGAGGCTCCGCGCGTCTGCGGCCTTCACAGCCGGTGGTCACAGTCTTCTTTGCGACGGCTCTTCTGTTTCTAGGCGGGTCGTCAGTGACCTCTTACGGCGTAGCCTCGCTTCCCCAGATCTTTCCTCCCAACCAGACTGAGAGTCCCTGACCTCAGGGCTCCGCCTCTGACACCCCACACCCTCCCGTGACTGACTGAAGGCGTCTCCCCGACGGCGCCCAGTGGGCCTTCCGGGGCGAAGACAGCTGTCCGTGAGCCGAAGGCCCCAGACAGGTGGTCGGAAAGGGCAGCTGCTGCGGCAGAAACAACCAGTCCCCAATCTTGGGGCTCCTGACAACGGAGGTTCACCTCTCCCTCACTCTGTGTCCATCACAGCCTGCCGGGGTCACTGCCTTGTGACCCTGAGGTTCAGGAAGCTTAGCCAGTGAGCAGGGGTATCCAGGCAGCACGGGCAAAGGCCAGTCTGGAGTGGCTGGGAGGGGGGACCGCTGAGAACGGAGCCCGGGGCGGGAAGCAGAGCCAGGTCACTGGGGCGCGAGCACAGGGGCAGCTGTCAGGGTAGCGAATTTGCGATTGATCCTGCAGCCTTGGAGCCTGTGAGAAATGCAAGCACAGAAATCAACTCAGGCTGTGGTCTTCTTCACGTGACTCTTCTATATCGATCCACAGGGAGGAGCTGGCCGTGTGGCCCCGGGGACTTCACTACCCCTCTCCACTTCTCTCTGGGTATCTTCCAGTGAAATATTCTGTTTTCACTGCCATCCCTTCCAGCTCTGACTTCCCATGGTTCCAGAATCTACTCATACTTACCACCACACCTTCCACACACACACATGCACGCATGCACGCATACGCGTATGCACGCATACACACACACACACACACACACACACACACACGTTGTTCTGATTTAATCTTGTCTGTCTGTAGCATGAGCTTGATGTCTTCTGTGGCTAAGGAGGGCCCCTGGCCTGAGGGGTCGCAGGTGGTCAGGAGTAGCACCCCTGCATCTCCACGCATGCCCTCCACGCTCTGGGGGCGCCTGGCAAGATAGTGGTGCAGAAAGACACTTGCTGACCCTCTGAGAGAGACCATAACGGAAGCTGTCCTGAAGCACTGCTAGCTTTGTTGTACGGAGGTCTTCAGGTCCTTCGCTAAGGACCCCCGGGAGGAGGCTTGTGTAGGCCTCAGCCCTGAGCTCAGAAACTAACGTCCGCCCCACGGTTCAGGTGACCACAGCCCCTGCTCCAGACGGGCACTGGCCTGGTGAGACAGGGCCACACACTAAAGAGAAGGGATTTAGCAGATGGGAAAGCAAATCAACACGTCACACCCAGAGGGAAGGGATGAGTTCCAGAATCCCAGGATAGCTCCTCTTGACCAACCAAAGCATCAGCCTTCCTGCGGCTCTGGGTCTGGGGGGTGGCGCTGCCTCGGAGCAAGGGTCATGATGATTCTGAGAGGCAGGGGTGCTCAGGGAAAGGCTCAGAGAGGAATAGGGTCACATACACCCTTTCATCCAGGGATGACAGACGTAGCTCCAGAGCAGGAAAAGGAGCAAAGCCTGCATGCGGACAGTGGTCTGCAGCATTCTCTGGACACCTGAGCCACCCAGCCTCTGCCCCTGATTCTTATCTCCACATACAGGGATGTAAAGTCCCAGGCAATGAGGCGGTTGCAATGGCCAGGCACCCACACTGGTGTGTCCTTCTCCAGAAGCCAGGTGACTAGGCTCAGCATCCGTCTGGACCCCAAGGGCACAGGAGGATCAGGGCCCATGGCCCTTAGTTATTCCCCATGTGTATCTCATGCTGAGCTGCCGTTCCCCGTGCAGAGGGAACCTCGGGGTCAGGGCCCTGCGTGGACAGTGACAGAGCCAGACGTGAGTCGCGGTGGGCAGCGTGGGTGGCTTCCGGGGCGAGTCTGCAACCAGCACACCTCAACAGGGGTGAGGGGAGCAGAGCAGTGGAAGGTGGTGTGGGGAGGAGACTGGGGCAGGGGGCAAGGCAGAAGTGTCTCCAGCTGGCGAGCAGGCACTCTTGAATTGGGAGACTAAGAGGGGCCACTCTTTCTGACCTCCCGCCGCCCCCACTCCCATCCTCACTGAAGCTCCAGCCTCACAAGCCACCTGCAGGCAAACAGATTCTGCTGTGCTTTGGCCTCTGCAGATGAGCAAGTGTGGGGGAGGACCTGTGCTGGGGACAGGACAGGCCCTGGGATAACATTCCGTAGAACAAAGGGGTCCCCCAGTCCGTGAGCCCAGGAACTGCGGCCCAGCATGGCCAGAAGGAGAGGAATGGCCTGGAGGTGGCCCTGACAGTCGAGGAGCCTAAGGTCTGACGGCTGGATATCTGCTCTGGGTTTGGGGCCTGGACAGAGGGAGTGACAGTCCTGCCCGGGATATTCTTCTGTCCCCAATTTTTAATAAATTTATTTATTTATCTTTGGCCGTGTTGGGTCTTCGTTTCTGCGCGAGGGCTCTCTCCAGTTGCGGCGAGCGGGGGCCACCCTTCATCGCGGTGCGCGGGCCTCTCACTGTCGTGGCCTCTCTTGTTGCTGAGCACAGGCTCCAGACGCGCAGGCTCGGTAGTTGTGGCTCACGGGCTCAGTAGCTGTGGCTCGCGGGCTCTAGAGCGCAGGCTCAGTAGTTGTGGCGCACAGGCCTAGTTGCTCCGCGGCATGTGGGATCCTCCCAGACCAGGGCCTGAACCTGTGTGCCCTGCATTAGCAAGCAGATTCTCAACCACTGCGCCACCAGGGAAGCCCCTTCTGTCCCGAATTTTAACTTTGAGGCTCAGAAAAGGGCTAATACAATTCCCCTGGCTTCAGGCTGAAATACTAGAAGTAGCCTGGGAGGATTTAGCACATCAGAGCAAGAAATACAAGCCTAAGCCTGGCTTAAAAGGCTATGAAAATCTGGGGACAGAGCTATTGACCTGAAACGCTCTGTCCGCAGGCATGGAGCTGACTGCTTATCTCCCAGGCTCGGGAGCACGACCCGTGTCCTGGGAGCCGGGCCGCGGGGGCTCAAGGTCCTCACCGGATTCCCCGTGACGTCACAGCATTTCTCTGAGGTCTCCCGGGTCCCTCCCCACAGAGGAGTGTGGATGTGTCCACTGCGGCCTGGGGTATGGAGGGTCTCCTGCCCCTGAAACATGAGTTCCATGGGGGACAGTCACCCCATCCGACACCCTCTCAGCTCTGCCATGCAGCATGGAATCAGCTAGTGGAGGCTAATAAAATGGTAACGACCATTACTTACATAAGACAATGAACAGTTTTATCAGGTCATCGTGCTTTGTGAAATGTGGTTTTTAAAGTTTCTTCGATATACAAATATCCTCCCCACTTAGCTGCTTGAAAGATTGGAGGAGGGTTTGTCTTAACTCACTGATATGAGCTGATTTGTAACAGAACGGCATCAATGCAATGTTAGAAAAACAGTCATGTGAGCAGTAAAATGAAACTCGGCAAACTTCATGCTTTCTGGCTGGTTGTATCTTGGGACTTCACATGTCCTCCAGACGGCACAGCCCACGGATCCCCTGGCTTTGCTGTACCCTCCCCAGTCGGAGGGAAGCCAAGCCGTCCCAGGCAGCAGCCTGAGACCACAACAGCAGCCCAGGGAGGGGACAGGCCCACTTGCATGGCTCCCAAGGAAAGCAAGCTTAGCCTCACCCTTAAAGACACTCGAGCACTGGTTGTAAAATAGACAGTGGGACCATCTGGCGTGCAGCGTGGCCGCAGGACTCCCCTCCAAAGGGCTCTGCTGGCGCTCAGACATCACTAGCCGGGACCGCAGGGGCCAATCAGACAGATAAAGCTGAATGGAGGCTGTAGGACCTGATCCAGAAGCTCAAGAAAAAGGCGGAGGGACCAAGACATTGCTTATCAACCCAGCCTGCAACGTAATTTAGTTTTACTTGATAAAATCACAGCGTTGTAGGAGAATTCTTCACTAAATTAGTTCTGTTTGGCAGGCATTTGGGGGTCACAGTGAAAGGAAGCGTATTTCCAGAAAAGACAAAATCAATTATCTTTTCCAAACTGCTGTTTGTTTTAAAGTTTGTGCAAATGTAAAGGTCTCGAGGAAGAGAATTCCACGGGAGTCTTACTTGGGGGGCAGCTCCTTCTAAGCTTGTGTTTGCAGACAGCCGCGATACTGCCTTGACTTCTGAACGTGCTGGAATATCATTTGGCTTGAACTCATCAACTCTAAGTTGAGCCCTGCAGGGCGTTTGCTGGCCTCAGTGGGGCAGGATGAGCCCGCTTCCAACCTGGGGTCTTGGGGGAGATGAGGGAGCAGCCAACCCTCAGGGTGGCCTCGATGTGATGGCGGTGCCACAGAGGCCATTCACGCACGGCTCTGTATGCCCTGACCCTGACCCGCGGGAGACAGCCCATGGCCGCGCCTCTCGGAGCCCTGGCTTCTGCACTGTCCCGCCTCCTGACCCAGACGCCTGTCCTCTCTCTCATGCCCTGGTGCCCTTTCCCCCCTGCCTGCTCGGCGGCCCCTGCTGCAGCCCCATCACGCGCAAGGGGTCAGCTTTCTGCTTCTGGCACCGAAAGCCGCACGATGAACCCCCCCAGGCAGGTCTTCCGGGTCACTCTGCTCTGCCCACACCTCTGGTCCTCACCCTGCTGCCCATGGAACACAGCAGCAGCATAACTGGCTGTTTCCATGGCAATTGCCGGGTCGTTCGGGCCTGCGCCTCCAACAGCGGGCACCCAGATACCTAGCAGGTCAACACAAAGCTTGTACCTCCTCACCCAAACTCAGCAGAGGCAGGGGCTCGGGCCATAGCCGTGTGGTACTGGGTCAGCAAAGCCCTTTGCTTGAAGCATCACCTTTTTAGCAAATGCCTCGGACGTGCCAATGCTCCCCAGCTCAGGGATGCTCCTCGGTGCATCTACTCACTCTAAGGGTCACCGCCCTTTCCTTGCAGGGGTGAACCATCCGGGTGCCCAAGCACCAGCCCCATCTGCAGGGTCGCCGAGCACAGAAGGAAATGTGAGAGTCCTCAATCCACGGATTCTGACAACTGGCCACTGACTATTTTCCTAAAGTCAGGGCAGCTTTTCCCCAAAGGAATCAGATTGCCAGAAAAGCTAAGAATGGAAAGTTGGGAAAGAGTGAATAAATACAAGCTGGGTATCAACCTGCAGGCCCACAGAGTTCACCATCTGCCCAAAGCGGGGCACGGCTGGTGAGCTCTTCTAAGATGTGGACCCTGACGTCCTCCTATGGGCTCCATCCCAAGACTAAAAGCCTGCACCCTACTGACTTATCATGATGTAGCATCCCTGTAAGCCTGGATCATTTACAAAGCCTGTCCCCACCTGTGGTATCCTAATCAGAGCCCAGCATGGAGCTGTCTTTGAACAGCATGCTGTCTGAAGCAGTGGCTCAGCGGCCAGAGCCCTGCAGCTCCATGTGGTCTGCAACCCCCCAGGAGCAGCGGCCCTGGGAGCGTCACCGGACCCCACCCAGACCCACCGAGTCAAAATCTGCTTCTTATCGGGACCTGCGGGCGCGGTAAATTTGAGAAGCGCTGAAGCAGAGCGGATTCTCAGCCTTGGCTGCCCGTCACCAGGCAGTTTCTGAAGTGCTGACGCCCAGTCTAGCCGGGACATCCCGACGGGACGGTCAGGGCACAGCCTGGTGTGGCCCGAAACCGTGATTCTGCTGGGCCTCCAAGTGGGAGGGTCCCTGCAGAAGCGTGTATCTGAATTGCCCACCTGAAACCTGGTGAAATGAGAATTGACAGGCGTGGGTGGTCGGTGGTCCTTAGAACACACTTTGAGAAACACGGTCTGTTGGGTGAGTGAAGATGTGTGAAAATCCTCACATCGTTCTTTGTTCCTTTAACTATTCTCAGCTCACTCCTGAGCCCCCACTGTAGCCAAGGGCAGGAAGGAAGAGAAAGAAAAGAATCAATTGTGATGCTTCCAATAGTGAAGAATGTGTCTGAGATGGATTCTGCTTCTTTCGAGCTGGCTGGTCACCATCCAGGGCTGCTCCAGGGCACTGGGTCACAGTGCGGGGGTCACTCCCAGGCACGGGGTCATGGTAGGAGGTCACTCCCAGGCACGGGGTCCAGGCGGGGCTTACGCGTTTCTCCTGAGCATCAGGGCAGGGCTGGTTTATGTCCCCTCAGGCCTCACCATCCACTCGGACTGCGCTCTCGTCTCTCCCGGGTCAGGGTGCTTTCCTAACTGCGGCTCTACCGGCAAGATGGGCGGGTCTCAGCAGCGCCTCTTCCCCCAGACTCGCCCCGAGTGCAGTCGCCAGTGCATCCGGCAGCCTCTCCTCCTGCTGCCTGGCGCCGCCAGCTCCCAGCTCTTTGCGCCTTTGCCAGGCGAGGGCCAAGAAGCAGAGATCGCAGGGCCCTTGTGCTACGGGCATAGGAAACACGCAATCCGCCCTTGGCCTGCTCAGCTCTCTCCAAACCGGCCTCTGCTGTGCCTTCTCGGCCCAGGGACTTCTCCGA